>NW_027252668.1:4429027-4730394 GCF_044704955.1 Pristiophorus japonicus | reverse complement strand
ACGCCTTCTGAAAGTCCAAATATACCACATCAACTGGTTCTCCCTTATCCACTCTACTGGAAACATCCTCAAAAAATTCCAGAAGATTTGTCAAGCATGATTTCCCTTTCACAAATCCATGCTGACTTGGACCTATCATGTCACCTCTTTCCAAATGCACTGCTATGACATCCTTAATAATTGATTCCATCATTTTACCCACTACCGATGTCAGGCTGACCGGTCTATAATTCCCTGTTTTCTCTCTCCCTCCTTTTTTAAAAAGTGGGGTTACATTGGCTACCCTCCACTCCATAGGAACTGATCCAGAGTCAATGGAATGTTGGAAAATGACTGTCAACGCATCCACTATTTCCAAGGCCACCTCCTTAAGTACTCTGGGATGCAGTCCATCAGGCCCTGGGGATTTATCGGCCTTCAATCCCATCAATTTCCCCAACACAATTTCCCGGCTAATAAGGATTTCCCTCAGTTCCTCCTCCTTACTAGACCCCCCGACCCCTTTTATAACCGGAAGGTTGTTCGTGTCCTCCTTCGTGAATACCGAACCAAAGTACTTGTTCAATTGGTCCGCCATTTCTTTGTTCCCCGTTATGACTTCCCCTGATTCTGACTGCAGGGGACCTACATTTGTCTTTACTAACCTTTTTCTCTTTACATATCTATAGAAACTTTTGCAATCCGTCTTAATGTTCCCTGCAAGCTTCTTCTCATACTCCATTTTCCCTGCCCTAATCAAACCCTTTGTCCTCCTCTGCTGAGTTCTAAATTTCTCCCAGTCCCCAGGTTCGCTGCTATTTCTGGCCAATTTGTATGCCACTTCCTTGGCTTTAATACTATCCCTGATTTCCCTTGATAGCCACGGTTGAGCCACCTTCCCTTTTTTATTTCTATGCCAGACAGGAATGTACAATTGTTGTAGTTCATCCATGCGGTCTCTAAATGTCTGCCATTGCCCATCCACAGTCAACCCCTTAAGTATCATTCGCCAATCCATCTCAGCCAATTCACGCCTCATACCTTCAAAGTTAGCCTTCTTTAAGTTCTGGACCATGGTCTCTGAATTAACTGTTTCATTCTCCATCCTAATGCAGAATTCCACCATATTATGGTCACTCTTCCCCAAGGGGCCTCGCACAACGAGATTGCTAATTAATCCTTTCTCATTACATAACACCCAGTCTAAGATGGCCTCCCCCCTAGTTGGTTCCTCGACATATTGGTCTAAAAAACCATCCCTTATGCACTCCAGAAAATCCTCCTCCACCGTATTGCTTCCAGTTTGGTTAGCCCAATCTATGTGCATATTAAAGTCACCCATTATAACTGCTGCACCTTTATTGCACGCACCCCTAATTTCCTGTTTGATGCCCTCCCCAACATCACTACTACTGTTTGGAGGTCTGTACACAACTCCCACTAACGATTTTTGCCCTTTAGTGTTCTGCAGCTCTACCCATATAGATTCCACATCATCCAAGCTAATGTCCTTCCTAACTATTGCCTTAATCTCCTCCTTAACCAGCAATGCTACCCCACCTCCTTTTCCTTTTATTCTATCCTTCCTGAATGTTGAATACCCCTGGATGTTGAGTTCCCAGCCCTGCTCATCCTGGAGCCACGTCTCCGTAATCCCAATCACATCATATTTGTTAACATCTATTTGCACAGTTAATTCATCCACCTTATTGCGGATACTCCTTGCATTAAGACACAAAGCCTTTAGGCTTGTTTTTTTAACACCCTCTGTCCTTTTAGAATTTTGCTGTACAATGGCCCTTTTTGTTCTTTGCCTTGGGTTTCTCTGCCCTCAACTTTTCCTCATCTCCTTTCTGTCTTTTGTTTTTGCCTCCTTTTTGTTTCCCTCTATCTCCCTGCATTGGTTCCCATCCCCCTGCCATATTAGGCTGCACTTGGAAAACTGTGTCCAGTTTTGGTCTCCTCACATGGTGGGTGATATTGAGGCTCTGGAAAAGGTGCAGAAGAGGGCCACTAGACTAATTCCAAGTCTAAAGTATCTTAGTTATCAAGATCGGTTAAAAGAGTTGGGACTCTTTTCCTTAGAGCAGCGTAGACTTAGGGGGATATGATTTAGGTTTATAAGATAATGAACATGAAAGTTTTCCAGCTGACCGTTTATTTCAATGAAGTAGGTTAGGCAGGACCAGGGGCACAAATTTAAGTTGTATAAGGCTACATCTAGGTTAGATGTCAGGAGGTGGTTCTTTTCCCAGAGAATAGTAGACCTCTGGAACAAGCTGCCCTCTCATGTGGTGGATACAGACTCATTGAATTCCTTCAAGTAAAAGCTGGATTTGTTTGTGGCTGGGGCGGAGATTAACACTTACAGAAGGTAGGTACTGCAGAGAATTTAATGGCCAGAGTGATCTGGACTAGTTTCGATCGCTTAGATGGGTCGGAGAGGAATTTCCCATATTTTATTTTCCCAAATTGGCCTGGGTTTTTTTAATGTTTTTTTGCCTCTCCCAGGAGATCAAATGGATTCGGGTTGAGTGGAATGTATATGCTGTGATATATCGCAATTGTGTGGGACAGGCTTGATGGACCAGATGGTCTTTCCCTGTCCGTCATTTTTCATATGTATTGAAACACTTCCTCGACAGCTTCCTGTCGAAGACTACCAGAGCAGGTGCAGCACTGGTTAGATTCAGAGTAAAGCTCCCTCTACACTATCTCTTCAAACAATCCCAGGGCAGGTACAGCACGGTTTAGATACAGATAAATTCCAGACCCCAAATTAGAGCCCTCATGCCCCATGGTGACAGGCCCGGGTGAGCAGGGTCACTGGCCGCCATCTTGCACAGGGCGGGATCAGGGCGCATGCATGGCCATTTTGGTTCAGGAACAGAGAATGGACCGGGCTTCAGGGTCTCTGTTCCCAACTGGGTCCCAGTGCCCGGGAGATGGAGCATCCTGGGTAACAGGTTTTCATCATCTTAGAATCAGAGACTGGTTACAACACGGAAGGAGGCCGTTTTGCCCATCGAGCCCATGCCGGCTATCTGCAAGAGCGTCAGCTAATCCCACTCCATCTACTCTGTCCAGACCCTTCATGATTTTGAATACCTCTGTCAAATCTCCTCTCAATCTTCTCTGCCCTGAGGAGAACAACCCCTGCTTCTCCAGACTATCCACGTAACTGAAGTCCCTCACCCTTGAATCATTCTCATAAATCTTTTCTGCACCCTCTCCAAAGCCTTCTCATACTTGCTAAAATGCGGTACCCAGAATTGCTCCATCTCAGTAAACAAGCTCCTTGCTGGAGTGGAACTAAACTACAGAACCAGTGGGAACCTGTTCAACTTTCGTCGTCTCCAGGCCAGGTCCAAGACCACCCCAACCTCGGTCGTCGAGCTACCATACGCGGACGATGACTGTGTCTGCGGAAATACAGAGGCTGAACTTCCAAATCATAGTCAACGTATTTACTGAGGCGTACGAAAGCATGGGCCTTACGCTAAACATCCGTAAGACAAAGGTCCTCCACAAACCTCCCCCCCCCCCGCCCCCCAGTCATCAAGGATCCACGGCGCGGTCCTGGACAACGTGGACCATACGGGAACCTCTTATCAACAAGAGCAGACATTGACAACAAGATTCAACACTGCCTCCAGTGCACCAGTGCAGCCTTCGGCCGCCTGAGGAAAAGTATGTTTGAAGACCAGGCCCTCAAATTTGTGACCGAGCTCATGGTCTACAGGGCTGTAGTAATACCTGCCCTCCTGTATGTCACAGAGACATGGACCATGTACAGTAGACACCTCAAGTCGCTGGAGAAATACCACCAACGATGTCTCCGCAAGATCCTACAAAGCCCCTGGGAGGACAGATGCACCAACATTAGAGTCATCGACCAGGCCAACATCCCTAACACTGAAGCATTGACCACACTTGATTAACTCCGCTGGGCAAGCCAGACATGAGACTCCCAAAGCAAGCGCTCTACTCGGAACTCCTTCACGGCAAACGAGCCAAAAGGTGGGCAGAGGAAATGTTACATGGACATCCTCAAAGCCTCCCGGAAAAAGTGCAACATCCCCACTGACACCTGGGAGTCCCTGGCCAAAGACCGCACTAAGTGGAGGAAGTGCATCCGGAAGGGCACTGAGCACCTCGAGTCTCATCGCCGAGAGCACACAGAAATCAAACGCAGGCATGGGAAAGAGCGTGCGGCAAACCGGTCACACCCACCCTTTCCCTCAACGACTATCTGTCCCACCTGTGACAGGCTGTGGTTCTCATATTGGACTGTTCAGCCACCTAAGGATTCATTTTTAGAGTGGAAGCATGTCTGCCTCGATTCAGAGGGGTGCCTATGATAATGACCCAGAATTGGACACAATATTCCAGTTGAGGCCGAACCAGTATTTTATGCAGGTTCAACATAATATCCACACTTCTGTACTCTATACTTCTATTCATGAAGCCTAGGATCCCATAAGCCTTTCTAACTGCTTTCTCAACCTGCGCTGCCACCTTCAGCGATTGGTGCACATATACTCCTGGGTCTCTCTATTCATGCACCCCTTTAAAATTGTATTCTTTAGTTTATATTTCCACTCCTCTTTCTTCCTACCAAAATGTATCACTCTTGAACTTTTCTATGTTAAATTTCATCTGCCACATGTCCATCCATTCCACCAGCCTGTATATGTCTTTCAAGATCTATCACTATCCTCCTCACTGTTCACTGTACTTCTAAGTTTTGTGTCATCTGCAAATTTGGAAATTGTGCCCTGTACACCCAAGTCTAAGTCATTAATATAGATCAAAAAAAGCAGTGGCCCCAGTACTGACCCCTGGGGAACACCACTTCCTCCAGTCTGAAAAACAACCGTTCACCACTAACTACTCTGTTTGTGTCACTTAGCCACTTTCATATCCATGCTGCACTGTCCCGATTTTGCTGGTATTGGTAACACGCCCAGGCTCACTAAACACAAAATCTAGTCTGTTAATCACTTTCAGCTACTGAAAGTACCTCACAGCATCTCTTCTACCTCCAATATGTGAATAGAGCATCACGCCTGCAAACCTGGATAAGTTTATATCCACTCAGCAAATCTATTTAAGAAAAGCCTGCAGACCGATGAGACACTGTTAAGGTGCCAGTGTGCTGCTGGTTTGCTCGGCATTTTGCCTGTAATGGACTCTGTATTTTGGTCTCCATATTTAAGGAAGGATATACTTGCATTGGAGGCTGTTCAGTGAAGGTTCACTAGGTTGATTCCAGAGATGAGGGGGTTGACTCATCAAGAAAGGTTGAGTAGGTTGGGCCTATACAAATTGGAGTTCAGAAGAATGAGAGGTGATCTTATCAAAACATATAAGAGGAGGGGGCTCAACAAGGTGGATGCAGAGAGGATAGTTCCACTCATATGGGAAACTAAAACTAGGGGACGTAGTCTTAGAATAAGGGGCTGCCCAATTAAAACTGAGGTGATGAATTTCTTCTTTGATGGTTGTAAATCTATGGAATTCTCTGCCCAAGAGAGCTGTGGAGGCTGGGTCTTTGAATATATTAAGGCAGAGATAGACAGATTTTTGAGTGATAAGGGAGTAAAGGGTTATGGGGAGCGGGCAGGGAAGTGGAGCTGAGTCCATGATCAGATCAGCCATGGTCTTATTGAATGGCGGAGCAGGCCTGAGGGGCCAAATGGCCTACTCCTGCTCCTATTTATGTTCTTATGTTCTAACTGAACATTTCTCCCAGTGTAACCTTGTCTGTAATGAAATGTGTCTTTTAATAAGCCTCAGGTCCTTGCTCATGTCTGCTGTAGATTCCGGAGTTGATTCCGGAGATGAGGGGGGTCGACTTATGACGATAGGTTGAGCCTATACACATTTGAGTTCAGAGGAATGAAGTGATCTTAGTGTGGCCCTGAAGGAATGTGTCCAGGCTGAAATTCTGTTCCCCCTGTATGATCCTCCCCCCAGATTGTCCTTTCTCAGCTCCAGCCAGGTGATGCGAAACATTCAGGGTGGGAAAGACAAAAATCGACAGCAATATGTTGAAAGCAACACTAATTTATGTGTCTATATATCAAATATTAAATTCCAGTTCAGCTACAGGAGTTATTAACATCAGCGTTACAAGAGATATAAACCCCAACTGTCAGAATTAACACAATTCAGTCCAGGATGTGATTAACAGCAGCAACAGCAGAATCCAAACCCCTGCAGTCACTTGTGAACTCGCTGGTGGCTCAGCAGGTTGGATGACCGAGTGAATCCCTTCCCACAGTCGAAGCAGGTGAACGGCCTCTCCCCAGTGTGAATTCGCTGGTGTCTCAGCAGATGGGATGACCGAGTGAATCCCTTCCCACATTCAGAGCAGCTGAACGGCCTCTCCCCAGTGTGAACTCACTGGTGTCTCAGCAGGTGCTGTTTGCTTTTAAAACTCTTCTCACAGTCAGAACATTTAAAAGGCCTCTCCCCAGTGTGAACTCGTTGGTGTATCAGCAGGTGCTGTTTGCTTTTAAAACTCTTCTCACAGTCAGAACATTTAAAAGGCCTCTCCCCAGTGTGAACTCGTTGATGTATCAGCAGGTGCTGTTTGCTTTTAAAACTCTTCTCACAGTTAGAACATTTAAAAGGTCTCTCCCCAGTGTGAACTCGCTGGTGTCTCAGTAGGGCGGATAACTGAGTGAATCCCTTCCCACACTCCGTGCAGATGAACGGCCTCTCCCCAGTGGGAACTTGCTGGTGTGTCAGCAGGTGGGATGATGCAGTGAATCCTTTTCCACAGTCAGAGCAGGTGAACGGACTCTCTCGAGTGTTAACTCGCTGGTGTGTCAGCAGGCTGGATGATACAGTGAATCCCTTCCCACACTCCGTGCAGATGAACAGCCTCTCCCCAGTGGGAACTTGCTGTGTCAGCAGGTGGGATGATGCAGTGAATCCCTTCCCACAGTCGGAGCAGGTAAATGGCTGGTGCATTTTCAGCTGGGACGGGTAGTTGAATCGTTTCCCCACAGTCCTCACATTTACATGGTTTCTCCCCAATGTGACTGTGCTTGTGTCTCTCCAGGTTGGATGATTGGCTGAAGCCTTGTCCACACACAGAGCACGTGTACCGTTTCTCCCCACTGTGAACGGTGCCTTCTGCTTCCATGGTCAAAAGCTGATGATATTCCGGTCCCGATGTATCGAGTGACTGTCAGATCTTGAAGTGATGTTTGATTTGAGCTTCCAGTCTACAAATCCTCCCCTTTTAATACCCTATAAAGTGAATTTCAAACAGGTAAAAGGGAGTGTGAGAGAGAACCCACAAAAACACAAAGGCAGGTTGTGAAATTGAGCTTGATGAATCTGGTCATTTGTGGGGCCGGCACTAAAAAAAAGTGACAATGAAAGCTGCCGGATTATCATAAAAACACATCTGGGTCACGACTGTCCTTCAGGGAAGGGAACCCACCTCCCGTGACAGTCCCACCGGGCCCAGAAGTACTGGAGGTAAAACCCAGCAGCTTCTCCCTCCTCCCCACTCCAGCTCAAACTGATGCAACAAACAGACCCACACAGGAGGTCAGGGAGAGACTTCCACATCCAGCGCCCTCCCTGATAGAGCGACTGGGAATTGCTGGGCCTTCTGCATAAATGCAAGTGGTGTGCGGGTGGCACTGCCCCCGGGGTTTGCTGGTGCCAGGCTTGGCGACTCTGACTCAGGGCCTGAGAGCCGCACTGGATGTTGCCCGGGGCCCAAGAGCTGCACTCGGTGTTATCCGGGGCCTGAGAGCCGCACTCGGTGAAAAAACAGGCAGACAAAAAGCAGGAAACTGTAGACCAATTAGCCTAACATCTGTTGTTGGGAAAATGTTGGAGTCTATTATTAAAGAAGCAGCAGCAGGACATTTGGAAAAGCAAAATTCGGTCAGGCAGAGTCAGCAAGGATTTATGAAGGGAAGTTAAGTTTGACAAATTTGCTGGAATTCTTTGAGCATGTAATGAACAGGGGTGGATAAAGTGGATGTGGTGTATTTGGACTTCCAGAAGACATTTGACAAGGTGCCACATAAAAGGTTACTGCACAAGATAAAAGTTCACGGGGTTGGGGGTAATATATTAGTTAGCCAATCCTCTATCCATGCTAACAGAAAACAGAGAGTCGGGATAAATGGTTCATTCTCGGATTGGCAATCAGTAACTAGTGGGGTGCCACAGGGATCAGTGCTGGGACCCCAACTATTTACAATCTATATTAACGACTTGGAAGAAGGGACCGAGTGTAACGTAGCCAAGTTTGCTGATGATATAAAGATAGGAGGAAAAGCAATGTGTGAGGAGGACACAAAGAATATGCAAAATGACACAGTTAGGCTAAGTGAGTGGGCAAAAATTTGGCAGATGGAGTATAATGTTGGAAAGTGTGAGGTCGTGCACTTTTGCAGAAAAAAATCAAAGAGCAATTTATTATTTAAATGGAGAAAGATTGCCAAGTGCTGCAGTACAGCGGGACCTGCGGGTACTTGTGCATGAAACACAAAAGGTTAGTATGCAGGTACAGCAAGAGATCAGGAAGGCCAATGGAATCTTGGCCTTTATTGCAAAGGGGCTGGAGTATAAAAGCAGGGAAGTCTTGCTACAGTTATACAGGTTATATACTGTGTGCAGTTTTGGTTTCCATATTTATGAAAGGATATACTTGCTTTGGAGGCAGTTCAGAGAAGGTTCACTAGGTTGATTCCGGAGATGAAGGGATTGACTTATGAGAAGAGGTTGGGCCTCTACTCATTGGAATTCAGAAGAATGAATGAGAGGTGATTTATCGAAACGTATAAGATTATGAGGGGGCTTGACAAGGTGGATGAAGAGAGGATGTTTTCACTGATAGGGGAGACTAGAACTAGGGGGCATAATCTTAGAATAAGGGGCTACCCATTTAAAACTGACAGGAGGAGAAATTTCTTCACTGAGGGTTGTAAATCTGTGGAATTCGCTGCCTCAGAGAGCTGTGGAAGCCAGAACATTGAATATATTTAAGATCGAGATAGACAGTTTACTAACCGATAAGGGAATAAGCGGTTATGGGGAGCGGGCAAGGAAGTGGACCCGAGTCCATGATCGGATCAGCCATGATCGTATTAAATGGCGGAGCAGGCTCGAGGGGCCATATGGCCTACTCCTGCTCCTACATTTTATGTTCTTATTTTCTTATATTGTGCGTGTCTGGTATATGAATGTGGATTGACTCTGTATCTGCCCATCTCTGGTATGTGGATGAGGGTTAACATAGAAACATCGAAAATAGGTGCAGGAGTAGGCCATTCGGCCCTTCAAGCCTGCACCGCCATTCAATGAGTTCATGGCTGAACGTGCAACTTCAGTACCCCATTTCTGCTTTCTCGCCATACCCCTTGATCCCCCTAGTAGTAAGGACTACATCTAACTCCTTTTTGAATATATTTAGTGAATTGGCCTCAACAACTTTCTGTGGTAGAGAATTCCACAGGTTCACCACTCTCTGGGTGAAGAAGTTTCTCCTCATCTCAGTCCTAAATGGCTTACCCCTTATCCTTAGACTGTGACCCCTGGTTCTGGACTTCCCCAACATTGGGAACATTCTTCCTGCATCTAACCTGTCCAGTCCCGTCAGAATTTTATACGTTTCTATGAGATCCCCTCTCATTCTTCTGAACTCCAGTGAATACAAGCCCAGTTGATCCAGTCTTTCTTGATATGTCAGTCCCACCATCCCGGGAAACAGTCTGGTGAACCTTCGCTGCACTCCCTCAATAGCAAAAATCTCCTTCCCCAAGTTAGGAGACCAAAACTGTACACAATACTCCAGGTGTGGCCTCACCAAGGCCCTGTACAACTGTAGCAACACCTCCCTGCCCCTGTACTCAAATCCCCTCGCTATGAAGGCCAACATGCCATTTGCTTTCTTAACCGCCTGCTGTACCTTCAATGACTGATGTACCATGACACCCAGGTCTCGTTGCACCTCCCCTTTTCCTAATCTGTCACCATTCAGATAATAGTCTGTCTCTCTGTTTTTACCACCAAAGTGGATAACCTCACATTTATCCACATTATACTTCATCTGCCATGCATTTGCCCACTCACCTAACCTATCCAAGTCACTCTGCAGCCTCATAGCATCCTCCTCACAGCTCACACTGCCACCCAATTTAGTGTCATCCGCAAATTTGGAGATACTACATTTAATCCCCTCGTCTAAATCATTAATGTACAATGTAAACAGCTGGGGCCCCAGCACAGAACCTTGCGGTACCCCACTAGTCACTGCCTGCCATTTTGAAAAGTACCCATTTACTCCTACTCTTTGCTTCCTGTCTGACAACCAGTTCTCAATCCATGTCAGCACACTACCCCCAATCCCATGTGCTTTAACTTTGCACATTAATCTCTTGTGTGGGACCTTGTCGAAAGCCTTCTGAAAGTCAAAATACACCACATCAACTGGTTCTCCCTTGTCCACTCTACTGGAAACATCCTCAAAAAATTCCAGAAGATTTGTCAAGCATGATTTCCCTTTCACAAATCCATGCTGACTTGTACCTATCATGTCACCTCTTTCCAAATACGCTGCTATGACATCCTTAATAATTGATTCCATCATTTTACCCACTACCGATGTCAGGCTGACCGATCTATAATTCTCTGTTTTCTCGCTCCCTCCTTTTTTTTTTTAAAAAGTGGGGTTACATTGGCTACCCTCCACTCGATAGGAACTGATCCAGAGTCTATGGAATGCTGGAAAATGACTGTCAATGCATCCGCTATTTCCAAGGCCACCTCCTTAAGCCCTCTGGTGGCTGTACAGAGTAAATACAAGTATACAGAGGAACAAAAGGGTTATAGAAACATAGAAACATAGAAAATAGGTGCAGGAGTAGGCCATTCAGCCCTTCTAGCCTGCACCGCCATTCAATGAGTTCATGGCTGAACATGCAACTTAAGTGATCTTCCTCCCTGGGTATTTTGCCTCTGTCGTCGGGAAGGATTATGGGATCCTTGGGACTCCAGGGGATGAGCCCTCTGGTGGCTGTACAGAGTAAATACAAGTATACAGAGGAACAAAAGGGTTATAGAAACATAGAAACATAGAAAATAGGTGCAGGAGTAGGCCATTCAGCCCTTCTAGCCTGCACCGCCATTCAATGAGTTCATGGCTGAACATGCAACTTCAGTGATCTTCCTCCCCGGGTATTTTGCCTCTGTCGTCGGGAAGATGCATTCGAATTGTTTCGGCCGGAGTCCCACTCCGCATGGTCGACTCTTCCATCATCGTGAAGTGGCCGTCTACTTTGGGTGGTGGGTACATCTGTACCCCTGCTCGGTTGAACTTTTCTTCCTCATGGTTGTGATGAGCGGCCTATGCCTTGGGGATCTACAAATGGATCTGCACTTCGATGTCTGGTTCAGCTAAAAGTGGGGGTTTGCTCAGTCTTTGAGAATGTGAGGCCTCATTCGCAGGAGAAGGTACGCTGCGGTCTTCCCAGTTCCATCGAATCTTCCCCCATCTACCTCCTGCCAAGCAGCGTTGGCCCATCACCTGAAATAATCCACAGTGGTAAATCGTGCACTGCTCCCTCATGGGATACTCTTATGTCCGCACTACCAATAACTGGTGTCAGTTCCTTGGTGTAGGTATGCAGCTTTTCCTGAATCGGGATCAGCTTGGGTCGCTGTGCTTCGTCGCTCCACAGCCTCTCGAAAGTCTTCTGGCTCATAACTGATTGACTCGCGGAGCGGGCAGGGAAGTGGAGCTGAGTCCATGATCAGATCAGCCATGATCTTTTTGAATGGCAGAGCAGGCTCGAGGGACCAAATGGCCTACTCCTGCTCTGATTTGTTATGTTCTTGTGGCCCTGAACGGCAAGATTGCAGATAGTACAACAGACAAGCGAGTGACAAATGTGAGACACTGTTTCTCTCACTCTCTGACACTGTCCCGCAGTGTGGGATTCATAACGTGTCTGTCTCTGGTACAATATCAGTGAGAGAGGAGACTGCATCTTCTGTCTCTCCAGAATAAAACGGGACTTCACAGGTCAGTCTGGAACTGATACTGTGCATGTCTTTCTGTGCCTCACCGCCCTACTTCGCACGCTTCTGTCTCTCGCTCAGCTCTCTCCCCTCACTCTGCCTCTCTGTTGCTATCCGCTCTCTCTTGTACTGGTTGTGAAGGCGGGATACTGTTATTTAGCGTGATGTGGAAACACTGTTGGAAGTGCAAGACGGATAATGTCTCTGTTTCTCTCTCTGGTGCAATACGTGAAGGTGTGGCACTGTTACTGAGCGTATTATGGAAACATAAGAACATAAGAATTAGGAACAGGAGTAGGCCATCGAGCTCCTCGAGCCTGCTCCGTCATTCAACAAGATCATGGCTGATCTGGCCGTGGACTCAGCTCCACTTACCCGCCCGCTCCCCGTAACCCTTAATTCCCTTATTGGTTAAAAATCTATCTATCTGGTACAAAGTGTAAAACTGATACTGTATCTGTCTCTGTGTCTTTTCCGCTGGTGCTGTACATTAATGTGTGATACTATTATTGAGCGTAATATGGAGACACAGTTCAGGAGTTTAAGATTGAAACTGTGTCTGTCTCTCTGTCGCTCTCTCTGATAGCCATCTCTGGGTGTTGAGTATGGGATTGACAGGACACCAGTTACTGTTATATGTCGCTCAATTTCGGAGGAGAGAGACAAAGAAAGGCTGCAGGGGCGGTGAGCTCATAATTTGTATTTTCATGTTAGTCAAACATATTTCTGCATTTGAACAATAACAACTTAAAAGCAGATATGGGTTAAGCCAACCACAGCTATGATTGGCTCCTGCCTCTGAATCTGGGAACATACACTGTGAGGAGCGCCGGCCTCAAGAGTGTTTAACAATTACCGAGCTGTGAAACTGCAACTGACCCGAGAATCGGCAGCAAATCCGAGTGGAGAGGAAAACCTGTGCTGGGAACAGATTTCTCATTCCCAGAAAGTGCTGTGAATGTGCAGATTTCAACATTGTGTGAGCGAGAGTGTGTTAAAGGGGCGGGCGGGTTAGACTAATGTCACTGTGTTTGTGTGTCCGCTCTCATCGCCGGATTTCAGAGTCCCTCTTGTGTAAAATTCAAAGATTTCCCTGTCACAGGATCGCCCTGCTGCCCTGCTCAGGCCTGAAGTGGGAATGAATCAGAAAGTTTGATTTGGTTTCAAATTTCAGTCAAAAGACAGAGAAAATATCTGCGATCGGCTGAGAGAGCGCGACCAGTGCAGCAATGAAACGGGTTAAAATCGAAATTGCTGCCTTCAATTCGGATGGAACTTTCTCGGCAGCAAACATCCCGGTCTTCGGGACAGAAAGAGGCCAGACTGGGAATGTGGAGGGCCCGAGTTGAATTGGAATCGGAGAGTTAGTGAGGAGAGAGAAACACAGAGAGGCTGGAGGGGCCGGGAGCTGACAGCAGGATGTCTCCTCCCCGTCCGCTCGCTGCCTTTAAGTTGCTCTGTGTCGCCGCCTCTCGTTTCATTTCTGACCCAGCTCTGACTGTCAGAGAGATTTTCCAGAGTCGCGGACATGACTGATACTGCAGCCGCCGAAACGGCTCCTCCTGCCGCCGTCGCTCAAATTAAGGCTCCGAGCAAGAAGAAGAAGGCGGCTCCCCGCTCCGGGCCAGCCGGTCCCAAGTTGGGCGACCAGATCCTCAAGGTTGTGGCCGATGGCAAGGATCGAAGGGGAATGTCCCTGGCCGCGATAAAGAAGGCTCTGGCGGCCAAAGGCGTCGATGTGGAGAAGCGCGGCTTCCAGATCAGGTTCAGTATCAAGAAGAATGTAATGAATGGCTCCCTGAAGCAGATCAAGGGCACGGGCGCCTCGGGCTCCTTCAAAATCGCTAATACAGATCCCCAGGGGAAAGTGGGAAAGAAGGTGAAGAAGCCAGCAGCCAAGAAATCTCCAGCAAAGAAAGCAGCAGCCAAGAAATCTCCAGCAAAGAAAGCAGCAGCCAAAAAATCTCCAGCAAAGAAAGCAGCAGCCAAGAAATCTCCAGCAAAGAAAGCAGCAGCCAAGAAAACGAGCACCAAGAAGGCGCCAACTGCAAAAAAGACTGCAAAAAAGACAGCGAAAGGGCCGGCTGGGAAGAAGGCGGCGGCGAAGAAGCCCAAGAGCCCCAAGAAAGTGAAGGCGGCCAAAAAGGTGGAGAATCCGAGGCTGAAGGCCGCGCCCAAATCAACAAAGGCCAAGAAAGCAGCGCACAAAAAGTAAATAAAAAGGCAACTTCGAAACGTTTAAACCCAAAGGCTCTTCTCAGAGCCACCCACGCTTCTCAGAAAAGAGCTGATCGCCTCCCCCAGTGCCTGAACCCACCCCTCCCCCAGTGTCTGCACCCACCCCTCCCCCAGTGCCCACAATAAAACACAGAGAATGGGATGTCCGGCCCGGGCCTCACTGTAACTGGGGTTTGAGTCCGGCTCCAGTCTCAGTTCCTGGTCACTTGTCATTTCACAGATTCAGGGGGAAGAGTCTCTGAGACAGTGGGACTGGCGGCGATACCCCGCCTCACAACTCAAACCCCAAACACCAGATTCTCCAAATCAGCTGGAATAAGGTGTTTGTAAAGTGCTGAACCGGTCTGAGAGGAGATGGAATAAGGTCTGAGATTGACAGGGAACGGACTATATAGGCGGGAATATTTCTGATTGTTAATTGTACCGGGACCTTATTTAAAAGCTTCTGGTCCCTGGAAGCCTTGAATATGAATTCCGAGTCTGTAAGGGTTTGTGCAGAGCGCTGTGTATCGGTTGTATTGTGGAGAAAACAATTTGAAATTGGCGGTTGCAGAAAGCTGGAAGATCAGAGGCCGCGCTCTGCTCTGTCTCTCAATCTTGATTCTGTCTCCTCCCCTGCCGCGCTCTCTGTTTAACCTCTCACTCTGTCTCTTCCACTTCCCGCCTCTCTCACTCTGCGCTTTCTCAGTCAGGTCGGGGCCAGTCCTGTAACAAAGAAGCCAGGAGCAGTTGGTTCCTCATTCAGGAACAGTTTGAGTGAAGAATCATCATGTCTGGACGAGATAGGATTGTGGGAGCAGCACTCCCTCTCCATTGCAGGAAAGAACCTGGTAACCAGGAGTAAAGTGCTCTCAGTGTTGTACGTAGCGCAGGTCTGGCCCATCTCACGCTCCTGTGCCGCGGTAGTCACCCGGGCTGTCTTCAACTTTGTCTGGATGTCCAAAATAGACTGTCCGCAGAGACACGATGTAAAGTCTCTGGACAGTGGAAGAAAGGATGTTCCGAAGTGGCCCTCTGCGGCTGCATCAAGCTGTGCATGAACCCCCGGTACGCAAACACCAAGTGTTACTACGTGCTCAGGTTCTACCTGTTCCCGAAGGATGGGTCTGGCCATGTTGCTGCGAAATGCCCCCACCAGTTGGACCATGCCTGTCCACCTGGCCCGTGGAAAAGATTTTCAGAAAAAAACCCTTTGACCACATGGCCATAAAGCAGTGGTCAGCACATAAGGTCCTGGACACCCTATGAAAGAAGGAGTGGGTGGACCCTGTCGGGTGGTTCCCCGAGCAGACTGTCGAACTCGTTTGGCAGAACGTCTCATCACCGGAGCTTTCACACAAGCACCAAGATGTAGCTTGGTTGGCGGTGAGGAGGGCCCTACCCGTCAGATCCTTCATGCACAGCCGGCGTCTCAGCAGCACTGCATGGTGCCTCTGAGTCAGCTGCGGGACGGACGAAACTGTCACCCATGTCCTTCAGCATTGCGCCTTTGCAAGGCAGGTCTGGAAAGAGATGCAGTGGTTGCTGTCGAGGTTCATCCCAAGCAGTTCTGTAACACAGATGGACTGTTCCCAGCGACACACACCGAACAGACATTATCTGCTGCTGGAGGGTCATCAACTCGGTGAAAGACGCACTTTGATCTTACCGAAATTTGCTGGTCTTCTAGAGCAAGGAGATGTCCACGTCTATGTGTTGCAGACTAGCGCACTCCAGGATCCAGGAGTACGGACTGAGGGACGCACTAAAAATTGGTACAGTCGCTGCAAAGGCACGTGGGGAAGAGCCACAGTTTAAAGCCCTTCCGCCAAGATAAACTCAGGGGCTGAAATCAGTATAAAACTCCCCTCGGGCTGTACTTGTAAACTTTCTGTATACATAGAGCACCATGATCTGAAAACACCTACGTAGTGCCATGTATAATGCAAGTTCTCTTTAGTAATGTATGTTGTAAAGAATTGTAACTGTACCCTCAATCATTCTGTGTACCTAAAGTGCCACATGTAACGTAACTTGATGACTGTATTACGGATTGCACTCAATTGTACCTTGTAATGTAAAGCAAGCAAATGTATTGAACGGAACTGCCGTCAGCATCCAAATGCATTGTATGGAATTGCTGACCGCATCCAAATGTACTGAACTGCTTTCCAATGTATAGTGCAATTTTTTATATGAATAAAGTATATTTTGAAATAAAAAAAATGTCTGGACGAGGTAAAGGAGGCAAAGGACTGGGCAAAGGCGGAGCCAAGCGGCACCGTAAAGTGCTCCGTGATAACATCCAGGGCATCACCAAACCCACCATCCGCCGCCTGGCTCGCCGTGGCGGTGTCAAGCGGATCTCGGGCCTGATCTACGAGGAGACCCGCGGGGTGCTGAAGGTTTTCCTGGAGAATGTCATCAGGGACGCCGTCACCTACACCGAGCACGCCAAGCGCAAGACGGCCACTGCCATGGATGTGGTGTACGCTCTCAAACGGCAGGGCCGCACTCTCTATGGATTCGGCGGCTGAACAACTCCACCCTTTCCACCCAGCACAACACAAAGGCTCTTTTAAGAGCCACCCACCGCCTCACAGAGAGAGCAGTGACCTGGGGATGGCAGTGTGGACAGTTTGGTTGGGAAATTATTTCAGCTATTTAATCAAAGGAAAGAAACACTTGGATATATATAGCGCCTTACACGGCCATCGGACTTCTCAAAGCCAATGAAGTAATTTTGGAGTGCAGTCACTACAGGAATATGAGATTATTAAATATTTGAGAACGATATTTTTATATGAGATCAGAAACTCCGGGTGTACCGGTCACAATGAGCGGGCGGGGATACACAGTCTCCCCTCACAGATAATTCTGTTATGTTGTGAGCTTTGTGTGAGAATCGGTGAAACGGGACGGCACTGGCGGGATGGATGCGGGACTTTGTGTTTACAGGATGCAGTGACCGGGGAATTATTCCCGCCCGGTACAGACCCATCAGGGAATGGGACAGAATTAAAACCGGAATGTTAAAGAGAATGGGATTGGTGATTTATAATGGGGCACCATCGAGGTTATAAAGAGCCGGATTCTTAAATTGCTGGCGGGAAATTAGAGTTTCTTTAATCTCTGTTCGTTGAGACTCTGAAATTGGCGGGCTGTTTGAAATTGACGAACTGTCAGTTTCATTTCAGTCAATCATGGCCCAGTAATCCCCGCCCTTCCCTTTCGCTCTCGGTGATTGGTTGAAACATGATTGGCGGTCGGGCTGTGACCAATCACAGCCCAGGGGCGGACCCTGACAGACACTTTAAAAGGACCATTCCCAGTCCATGTGTCCCAGATTGTGCTGAGATCCGTTCAGAAGATGGCCAGGACCAAGCAGACAGCGCGCAAATCGACTGGAGGGAAAGCTCCTCGCAAACAGCTGGCGACCAAAGCTGCCCGGAAGAGCGCTCCGGCCACGGGCGGAGTGAAGAAGCCTCATCGCTACAGACCCGGCACCGTGGCTCTGAGGGAGATCCGCCGCTACCAGAAATCCACCGAGCTGCTGATCCGCAAGCTGCCCTTCCAGCGCCTGGTACGGGAGATCGCTCAGGATTTCAAGACCGACCTGCGCTTCCAGAGTTCGGCCGTCATGGCCCTGCAGGAGGCCAGCGAGGCTTACCTGGTGGGGCTCTTTGAGGACACC
This sequence comes from Pristiophorus japonicus, assembly GCF_044704955.1. NCBI lineage: Eukaryota > Metazoa > Chordata > Chondrichthyes > Pristiophoridae > Pristiophorus > Pristiophorus japonicus. The sequence goes on along the minus strand of NW_027252668.1, from coordinate 4,712,447 downwards.
AACCTGTGCGCCATCCACGCCAAGCGAGTCACCATCATGCCCAAAGACATCCAGCTGGCCCGCCGCATCCGCGGGGAGCGGGCCTAGACTCTCCCTGCCCGGGCTCCAAGCTTTCGCACCAAGTGCAACAACGGCTCTTTTCAGAGCCACCTAATCAGCAATAGAAAGAACTGCGACCGTCTCCACGCAAACTGGCCTGTGTACACATCGTGCACGTCTTGTAGTGTTACTATAATTGGGGCTTTATGCAGTGCAGGCGGTGAATATCTGACAGTGCGGCTTTGATCCAGGTATCGATGCGAGTCACATGCCCAGTATACCGACTACACCCGCCCAATGTGGGTCGCTAACTATAAGTGGGAGATCTGATAGTGAATTGATCCCACTGCACATACCGGGATAGATTCCAGAGAGGGGACGAGCTGTCTGTAATCTGTATATCACCTTTAACCCAGCTCTTCACGCGGGCACAGGTCGGATACTATTTGTAATATTTTAAATTAGCCATGAGCTGGAATTCCATCCTTTATGTACGCAAATTTTTAAAAAAAGGGTAAAAGTCCTCATGGATCAATGTGTTCAGAATGTATATATTTCTCCCTGTGGAATTATTGCCCTATAAAAGTCAGTGAGCCCACCAACCGCTCATTCCTTTGTACTCGGCTCTTATCATCCGGTTCATATTCGGCTGTCCCAACATGTTCAATGACTAGCGGTCTCACGTTCAGTTTCTGTCTATTTTGTATAAAATTAGATCAGGGACAATTGTGTTCCACAGAACAGAAAGCAGCCCTTTCACAGATAGTGTGGGTGGCTCTGAAAAGAGCCTTTGGGTTATTACATTAAATCCTGTCCTCTTTACTTGCTCTTGGGCGCATTGGCGGTTTTCTTGGGCAGCAGCACAGCCTGGATATTAGGCAGCACTCCACCCTGAGCGATGGTCACCTTTCCCAGTAGCTTGTTGAGCTCCTCGTCGTTGCGGATGGCCAGCTGCAGGTGTCTGGGGATGATGCGGGTCTTCTTGTTGTCGCGGGCCGCGTTGCCGGCCAGCTCCAGGATTTCAGCGGTCAGATACTCGAGCACAGCAGCCATGTAGACCGGGGCTCCGGCACCCACACGCTCAGCGTAGTTACCCTTTCGCAGGAGCCTGTGAACACGGCCCACAGGGAACTGCAGTCCGGCCCGGGAGGAGCGAGACTTGGCCTTGGCCCGAACTTTACCGCCGGTTTTTCCTCTCCCAGACATTTCCACAATCCACACGTTCAGAGAAAGAATGAGAAACTCCTCCCACATCTGCCTTTCTTGTACCTTCTGAAGGAATGCAGCGAGCGAATTTGTGATTGGTCGCTCGGTGGTGAATTTCATTGGTCTTTTCAGTTGACCAATCACAGTCTGTTTAGCCCACCAATGAAAGTAGGGCGGAAATGACTGTCTCCATCAGTCAGAATAACGATTTTTAATTCAAAAACCCCGCCAAGAAATTTTGATATAGCGGATGATGTTAGTATAAATTCACCATTATTCAAAGATTTCCCAACACGTTTTAATTAATTTTGTCTTATTCCATATTCCCCTTGCAAGTTCCAGGCTGTTACAATCAGGATTAAATTCGGGTACTATTTCAAACGGTCTAATGGGCGGAATCAATCCCCACCGATTCTGCAACGGGACACATTCCAACTCAATCTTTGTAAAGGTTGGGTTTCACAGATTATCGATCGATCCCCTGCAAAGGCGGGAGTGAGCCCAGAACTGGGAGTCCTTCTGTGAAAAGAGAAGAGGGACAGAGTGTTCAAACTGCCCCGGTTCTGGTCTCTAAGAACTCCCATTCTGGGTTGTTACACTGCGGGGAGTGTCGGCTTAATAAACGGACTGACCCGCAACAGGAATTGAAAAATAAACTTGAAAAGGGCTTGCGAGAGAGAATGTGTGATTGAAATCTGAGTCTCAGCCCCTAAACAAGCTCTTAATTCGGCAGGCGGTGTAAATGAACGGGTCTGAGAGCAAAGGGAAACATCGACCAGGTACTGTGTTTGTAGTTGGCGGAAAATTCCAACGATGCTAAGGTTGAACCGGACAGTGAAATTGATATGAAAATTCAAAACTAAATCTATAGCTGGAAGTGTAAAAGTTCTCAAATATACTTGTACAGGAAATAATTACAGTAAACGGGAGTGTAAAGGGAGATGCGTTTGTGCAGCTCTTTCAGAGAGGTTGTGGGTGGCTCTTAAAAGAGCCGTTGTGTTTAAGGTTTGATCTCAGGGAAACGTGCAGTCTCACTTGGAGCTGGTGTACTTGGTCACCGCCTTTGTCCCTTCCGACACGGCGTGCTTGGCCAGCTCCCCGGGCAGCAGCAGGCGCACGGCGGTCTGGATTTCCCGGGAACTGATGGTGCGGCGCTTGTTGTAATGGGCCAGGCGGGAAGCCTCACCCGCGATGCGCTCGAAAATATCGTTCACAAACGAGTTCATGATGCCCATGGCCTTGGAGGAGATGCCGGTGTCGGGGTGAACCTGCTTCATCACTTTGTAGATGTAGATGGCGTAACTCTCCTTCCTCGACCTTCTGCGCCTCTTACCGCTCTTTGCTGGGGTTTTCTTAACTATTTTTTTGGCGCCTTTCTTGGCGGGACCTGTTCTCTTTTCGTCAGCCATCGTCTCGTTCAGTCAGGCGCAGATTTGGGGAAACTCTGCTCCGAGCCCGTATTATACCAGCAGCCCCACACTCCGCCCACAGCCCTATGCTAATGAGGGATGGGCGAAGGCGATGGTTGTGATTGGCTTGTCAAAACCATTGTTCTGTATCACTCTGATTCGATGTTTAAAGAGACCAATCAGATTTGTGCTCGCCACAATCTAACATTCTTGAATGAGGTCATGTGTTGCAACACCTCCTGATTTACACTCTGTTCTTTATGTGTTTCTGTTCTGCTTTCAGGCAAAAATCTTATGAGCAAGGTTCATAAATCTTTTAGTATATATTCAATAAGCTGAACAGCAAACTCGCTGCTCTGTTTGTCGATCTAGATTTTTACATGTTCAACAGACATTGACCGGTTTATAACCGAGATTGACTGAGGGTGACTTCTGGTCAGGAAACTCCCAGTTTATCAACCGTAGGGATTTAATATCAAGTAGAGAAATAGTGACCTGGATTTATATCGCTCCTTTCACGACCATCGGACTTCTGAACGTGCTTCGCAGCCAATGAAGTGCTTTTTGAAGTGTAGACACTGTAGTAATGTAGGAACGGCGGCAGAAATTTCACGCACAGCAAGCTCCCATAAACAGCAATGTGATAATGACCGGATAATCTGTTGTGTTGTATTGATCGAGGGATAAGTATTGGCCAGGACACCGGGGATAACTGACCTGCTATTCTTCAAAATAGTGGCCGTGGTATCTATTACATCCACCTGAGAGAGCGACGGGCCTCAGTTTAACGTCTCTTCCTACAGATGGCACCTCCGACAGTGCAGCAGTCCCTCAGCACTGCACTGGCATGTCAGATTAGATTTTTGTGCTCAAGTCCCTGGAATGGGACTTGAACCCACAACCTTCTGACTCAGAAGTGAGGGTGCTACCAACTGAAGCACAGCTGATAAGATTGTGATCAATAGATCAGTTTCTTCAGAAAGTCACCAGCCCTTTCACAGATAGAGTGCGTGGCTCTGAAAAGAACCGACGTGGTATTAGATTAAATCTTGTCCACTTTACTTGCTCTTGCTGGGGCCAGCATTGGATTTCGTTGTCAGGAGCACCGCCTGGATTTTTGGCTGTTCAGCCATGGTCCTATTGAATTGTGGAGCAGGCTCGAGGGGCCTTATGGCCTTCTCCTATTTCTTACAGCTGTCAGTCTCTGGTATGTGAGTGTTGTTTTTTCTTCAGTTTCTGCTTGGCGAATTTGGGTTTCATTATATACCTGTCAACTTCGAGTATGTGAGTGTGATTTTCACAGTATCTCACTGTCCCTGGGATGTGTGTGTGGGTTTTATTCTGTACCTGTCAGTTTCTGTTGTGCAAATGCGTGTTTTACTCTCTACCTGCAAGTTTCTGTTATGTGAGTGTGGGTTTTATTGTGTATTGTTCAGACTCTGAGGTGTGTGTGTGGATTTTATTTTATATGAATGTAACTAATCTTTTTTACAAAGAGAAAGACGAGTAAATGTTATTGAGTGGAATCTGAGTGTCCTTGTACATGAATCACAGAAAGTTAACATGCAGTTACAGCAAACAATTCTGAAGATAAATGGTATGTTAGCCCTTAATGCAAATGGGTTGGAGTAAGGTAGCGTTGGTACAATGATATAGAACTGAGATTGGGAGAAATTTGTTCACTCAGAGGGTTGTGAATCACTGGAGTTGGGATTTTAACCTGCATCTGTCAGTTTCTTGTTTGCGAATCGTGATGTTTTCTGGTTTTTTGTCAGTAATTTGTGGAGATTTACTTGGAGCTGGTGTGCTTGGCCAGCTCCCCGGGCAGTGCCAGACTAATGCCCGTCTCAATGTGTGGACACAACCTGCACACTCCGAACTGTTCGAGGTTGCTGCCATCTCCTGGCTGCAACAAGTGACAATCATTCAGCAGAACCCATTTTAAATTCCAGAGATTGCTCAGAACCATGTTTATGTTCAGCTTAAACTATTGCGAAGTATTTTATTGGTCCAGCTGAAAACTCCAAACAACCATTAAAAGCAGGTGGAGGCGCTCATCTGATTCTAGTGTGAACAGTGGGATTAATCACTGGTGTGGGATAGACATTACTGGGCAATCCATTTCAACCAAACGTGCCTTTGCAGAGCCGTCTACTGTGCTGGGGTTAATCATCGAGTGTGGGACAGGCACTGCCTCTGTCACTCAGGTGCTGTGTGCTATTGTGGGATTCACTTGTCAGTGTAGGATAGATACTGTATCTGTCACTGTCTGGTACAGTGTGTCAGTGTGGGATTGACTGGGGAGTATAATAAAGACACTATCTGTTACTGTCTGGTACAGTGTGTCAGTGTGGGATTGACTGGGAGTATAGTAAAGACACTATCTGTCACTGTCTGGTACAGTGTGTCAGTGTGGGATTGACTGGGAGTATAGTAAAGACACTATCTGTCACTGTCTGGTACAGTGTGTCAGTGTGGGATTGACTGGGGAGTATAGTAAAGACACTGTATCTGTCACTCTCTGGTACAGTGTGTCAGTGTGGGATTGACTGGGGAGTATAGTAAAGACACTGTATCTGTCACTCTCTGGTACAGTGCGTCAGTATGGGAGTGATTGGGTGTATAGTGAAGACACTATCTGTCACTGTCTGGTACAGTGTGTCAATGTGGGATTGACTGGGGAATATAGTAAAGACACTGTATCTGTCACTCTCTAGTACAGTGTCATAGAAACATAGAAAATAGGTGCAGGAGCAGGCCATTCAGCCCTTCTAGCCTGCACCGCCATTCAATGAGTTCATGGCTGAACATGAAACTTCAGTACCCCCTTCCTGCTTTCTCGCCATACCCCTTGATCCCCCGAGTAGTAAGGACTTCATCTAACTCCCTTTTGAATATATTTAGTGAATTGGCCTCAACTACTTTCTGTGGTAGAGAATTCCACAGGTTCACCACTCTCTGGGTGAAGAAGTTTCTGCTCATCTCGGTCCTAAATGGCTTACCCCTTATCCTTAGACTGTGACCCCTGGTTCTGGACTTCCCCAACATTGGGAACATTCTTCCTGCATCTAACCTGTCTAAACCCGTCAGAATTTTAAACGTTACTATGAGGTCTCCTCTCATTCTTCTGAATTCCAGTGAATACAAGCCCAGTTGATCCAGTCTTTCTTGATAGGTCAGTCCCACCATCCCGGGAATCAGTCTGGTGAATCTTCGCTGCACTCCCTCAATAGCAAGAATGTCTTTCCTCAAGTTAGGAGACCAAAACTGTACACAATACTCCAGGTGTGGCCTCACCAAGGCCCTGTACAACTGTAGCAACACCTCCCTGCCCCTGTACTCAAATCCCCTCGCTATGAAGGCCAACATGCCATTTGCTTTATAGTAAAAACCGCCTGCTGTACCTGTATGCCAACCTTCAATGACTGATGAACCATGACACCCAGGTCTCGTTGCACCTTCCCTTTTCCTAATCTGTCACCATTCAGATAATAGTCTGTCTCTCTGTTTTTACCACCAAAGTGGATAACCTCACATTTATCCACATTATACTTCATCTGCCATTCATTTGCCCACTCACCTAACCTCTCCAAGTCACTCTGCAGCCTCATAGCATCCTCCTCGCAGCTCACACTGCCACCCAACTTAGTGTCATCCGCAAATTTGGAGATACTACATTTAATCCCCTCATCTAAATCATTAATGTACAATGTAAACAGCTGGGGACCCAGCACAGAACCTTGCGATACTCCACTAGTCACTGCCTGCCATTCTGAAAAGTACCCATTTACTCCTACTCTTTGCTTCCTGTCTGACAACCAGTTCTCAATCCACGTCAGCACACTACCCCCAATCCCATGTGCTTTAACTTTGCACATTAATCTCTTGTGTGGGACCTTGTTGAAAGCCTTCTGAAAGTCCAAATATACCACATCAACTGGTTCTCCTTTGTCCACTTTACTGGAAACATCCTCAAAAAATTCCAGAAGATTTGTCAAGCATGATTTCCCTTTCACAAATCCATGCTGACTTGGACCTATCATGTCACCATTTTCCAAATGCGCTGCTATGACAACCTTAATAATTGATTCCATCATTTTATCCACTACTGAGGTCAGACTGACCGGTCTATAATTCCCTGTTTTCTCTCTCCCTCCTTTTTAAAAAAGTGGGGTTATATTGGCTACCCTCCACTCGATAGGAACTGATCCAGAGTCAATGGAATGTTGGAAAATGACTGTCAATGCATCCGCTATTTCCAAGGCCACCTCCTTAAGTACTCTGGGATGCAGTCCATCAGGCCCTGGGGATTTATCGGCCTTCAATCCCATCAATTTCCCCAACACAATTTCCCGACTAATAAAGATTTCCCTCAGTTCCTCCTCCTTACTAGACCCTCTGACCCCTTTTATATCTGGAAGGTTGTTTGTGTCCTCCTTCGTGAATACTGAACCAAAGTACTTGTTCAATTGGTCTGCCATTTCTTTGTTCCCCGTTATGACTTCCCCTGATTCTGACTGCAGGGGACCTACGTTTGTCTTTACTAACCTTTTTCTCTTTACATACCGATAGAAACTTTTTCAATCCGACTTAATGTTCCCTGCAAGCTTCTTCTCGTACTCCATTTTCCCTGCCCTAATCAAACCCTTTGTCCTCCTCTGCTGAGTTCTAAATTTCTCCCAGTCCCCGGGTTCGCTGCTATTTCTGGCCAATTTGTATGCCACTTCCTTGGCTTTAATACTATCCCTGATTTCCCTAGATAGCCACGCTTTCCTTTTTTATTTTTACGCCAGACAGGAATGTACAATTGTTGTAATTCATCCATGCGGTCTCTAAATGTCTGCCATTGCCCATCCACAGTCAACCTCTTCAGTATCATTCGCCAATCTATCCTAGCCAATTCACGCCTCATACCTTCAAAGTTACCCTTCTTTAAGTTCTGGACCATGGTCTCTGAATTAACTGTTTCATTCTCCATCCTAATGCAGAATTCCACCATATTATGGTCACTCTTCCCCAAGGGGCCTCGCACAATGAGATTGCTAATTAATCCTCTCTCATTACACAACACCCAGTCTAAGATGGCCTCCCCCCTAGTTGGTTCCTCGACATATTGGTCTAGAAAACCATCCCTTATGCACTCCAGGAAATCCTCCTCCACCGTATTGCTTCCAGTTTGGCTAGCCCAATCTATGTGCATATTAAAGTCACCCATTATAACTGCTGCACCGTTATTGCATGCACCCCTAATTTCCTGTTTGATGCCCTCCCCAACATCACTACTACTGTTTGGAGGTCTGTACACAACTCCCACTAACGTTTTTTGCCCTTTGGTGTTCTGCAGCTCTACCCATATAGATTCCACATCATCCAAGCTAATGTCTTTCCTAACTATTGCATCAATCTCCTCTTTAACCAGCAATGCTACCCCACCTCCTTTTCCTTTTATTCTATCCTTCCTGAATGTTGAATACCCCTGGATGTTGAGTTCCCAGCCCTGATCATCCTGGAGCCACGTCTCCATAATCCCAATCACATCATATTTGTTAACATCTATTTGCACAGTTAATTCATCCACCTAATTGCGGATACTCCTTGCATTAAGACTCAAAGCCTTCAGGCTTGTTTTTTTAACACCCTTTGTCCTTTTAGAATTTTGCTGTACAGTGGCCCTCTTTGTTCTTTGCCTTGGGTTTCTCTGCCCTCCACTTTTCCTCATCTCCTTTCTGTCTTTTGCTTTTGCCTCCTTTTTGTCTCCCTGCATTGGTTCTCATCCCTCTGCCATATTAGTTTAACTCCTCCCCAACAGCACTAGCAAACACTCCCCCTAGGACATTGGTTCCGGTCCTGCCCAGGTGCAGACCGTCCAGTTTGTACTGGTCCCACCTCCCTCAGAACCGGTTCCAATGCCCCAGGAATTTGAATCCCTCCCTGCTGCACCACTGCTCAAGCCACGTATTCATCTGCGCTATCCTGCGATTCCTACTCTGACTAGCACGTGGCACTGGTAGCAATCCCGAGATTACTACTTTTGAGGTCCTACTTTTTAATTTAGCTCCTAGCTCCTTAAATTCGTCTCGATGGGATGTGAATGGCAGAATCATCAACTGCCATGGGAAAGAGGAAAAAAAGGGGCGGGGGGGAAATTATAACAAAAAAAGGGAGGAAAGAGTAAAAAAAAATATGGGTCGAGGTTATGGTCTGAAATTGTTGTACTCGCTGAGTCCAGAAGGCTGTAAAGTGCTTAAATGAAAGATGAGGTACTGTTCCTCGAGCTTGCGTTGAGCTTCATTGAAACGGTGTAGGAGGCCGAGGACAGAGAGGTCAGAGTGGGAGTGGAGCGGAGAATTAAAGTGACAGGTGACCGGAAACTCGGGGTCATGCTTACGAAATGAACAAAGGTGTACTGCAAAGCGTCACTCAATCTGTGTTTGGTCTTCCCAATGTAGAGATCATCACATCATGAGCAGCGAATACAGTATACTAAATTGAAAGTAGTACAAGTAAATCGCTGTTTCACCTGAAAGGAATGTTTAGGGCTCTGGATAGTGGGAAGGGAGGAGGTAAAAGGGAAGGTGTTGCACCTCCTACGCTTGCATGGGAAGGTGCCGTGGGAAGGGGAGGGAGGTGCTGGGGGTGATTATGGAGTGGACCAGGAGGGAGCGATCCCTTCGGAATGCTGAGAGGGGAGGGAGGGGAAGATGTGATTGGTGGTGGGATCACACTGGAGGTGGCGAAAAATGGCGGAGGATGATCCGTTGAACATGGAAGCTGATGGGGTGAAGGTGAGGACAAGGGGAACCATGTCAGGGTCCTGGGAGGGAGGGAAGGGGTGAGCAGAAGTGCAGGAAATAGAATGGACATAGTCGAAGGCCATGTTAACCACGGTGGAGGGGAATCCTCGATTGAGGAAAATGGAAGACATGTCAAAGGCACTAGTGTGTGGCAGGTGGTGTCGTCAGAGCAGATGTGACGGAGACGGAGAAACTGGGAGAATGGAATGTAGTCCAGGTAGCTGTGGGAGTCAGTGGGCTTATAGTGAATGTTTGTCAATAGACTTTCCCCAGAGAAGTCGAGGAAGGCAGAGTCGGAGATAGACCATGTGAAGGTGAGGAAGGGCAAATAAATGTTTTAGTTCAGGGTGAGAGCAGGAAACGGCACCAATACAGTCATCAATGTACTGCAAAAAGAGGTGAGGGAGGGGACCAGAGTAGGACTGGATCAAAGAATATTCCACATATCACTCGAAAAGGCAGACATAGCTAGGATCCATGCGGGTTCCCATAGTAACACCTTTCATTTGTAGGAAGTGAGTGGAGTCAAAGGAGAAGTTTTCAATGTGGGATTGACTGGGAGTATAGTAAAGACACTATCTGTCACTGTCTGGTACAGTGTGTCAGTGTGGGATTGACTGGGGAATATAGTAAAGACACTATCTGTCACTGTCTGGTACAGTGTGTCAGTGTGGGATTGACTGGGAGTATAGTAAAGACACTATCTGTCACTGTCTGGTACAGTGTGTCAGTGTGGGATTGACTGGGAGTATAGTAAAGACACTGTATCTGTCACTGTCTGGTACAGTGTGTCAGTGTGGGATTGACTGGGAGTATAGTAAAGACACTATCTATCACTGTCTGGTACAGTGTGTCAGTGTGGGATTGACAGGCACGTGTAAAAACAGAAAGCGATGCTTTCCCGCTTGATGCGTGTGATGGTGGTAGAGTGGTGAGCACAGCTGCCTTCCAAGCTAGTTGATCTGGGTTCAATTCACGGCCATAGGATCCAGTCAAATTTTAATCCACTTTCGAGGGAGTGAGTGAGTGAGTGATTCAGTTCGATGATAAAGGCTCATCCACCTGAAACAGTAACTCTGTTCCTCTCTCCACTGATGCTGCCTGACCCGCTGAGATTTACAGCAATTTCTTTGATATACCGGTATTCATTTTCCTTTCTAACCGTCAATTATTGATACGGAATTGAGGGGACTACTTTGTATCTACCATTTTCAGCTTTGCGATTGTGGGTTTTAGTCTGTTTCTCTCAGTCTCTGGTACATGAGCGAGAGTGTCGCTCTGTATCTATCTGTCTCCGGTATGTGCGTGTGGGCTTTACTCATATCTAGCACTGTCTGTTATGGGAGTCTGGATTTTATTCTGTACTTATCAGCTTCTGATTTATTATTGTGGGTCTTATGCTATAACTGCCACTTTTGACCTAATTCCGAGATGGTTTTCCTTTGAATCTGTCAGTCTCCGGTATGGGAGTATGTATCTATCGGTGTGCCGGTCAGTGTCTGGTATGGAAGAGAAGTTATTACCCTGTGCATGTTAATTAGTGGTAATTGAGGTTGGTAGTTACTCTGTATCTGTCAGTATCTGTTATGAGATTGTGGGATTTACTCTGTACCTGTCAGTTTTTGGTCGAGTGTGGGTTTTATTCTGCATCTATTGATTTCAAGTAAGGGAGTTAGTAATTTACACTGTCATTCGCTGGTTTTATTCTACCAGGCAGTTTCTGGTATGCGAGAGTTGTTTTTATTTTGAATCTGTCAGTGTCTGATATGGGAGTATGTATCTATTTCTGTGCCGACAATCTCTGGTATGGGAGTATGTATCCAACTCTGCGCCCGTCAGTGCCTGGTATGGAAGTATATGTCTAACTCTGTCCCTGTCAGTCTCTGGTATGGGAGTATGTATCTATATGTGCCAGTTTGTCTGGTAAGGATGTTTCCAACTGTGTGCCTGTCAATCTCTGGTACGGGAGTATGTATCTATCTGTGGTGTCACTTTCTGGCATGGGAGTATGTATCTATCTGTGTGCCTGTCAATATGTACATAAAAACATAGAAAATAGGTGAAGGAGTAGGCCATTTGGCACTAAGAGCCTGCACTGCCATTCAATAAGATCATGGCTGATCATTCCCTCAGTACCCCTTTCCTGCTTTCTCTCCACACCCCTTGATCTCTTTAGCCGTAAGGGCCATATCTAACTCCCGCTTCAATATATTCAATGAACTGGCATCAACAACTCTCTGCGGCAGGGAATTCCACAGGTTAACAACTCTCTGAGTGAAGAAGTTTCTTCTCATCTCAGTCCTAAATGGCCTACCCCTTATCCTAAGACTGTGTCCCCTGGTTCTGGACTTCCCCAACATCGAGAACATTCTTTCCGCACCTAACCTGTCCAGTCTCGTCAGAATCTTATACGTTTCTATGAGATCCCCTCTCATCCTTCTAAACTGCAGTGAATAAAGGACCAGTTAATGCAGTCCCTCCTCATAGGTCAGTCCAGCCATCCCTGGAATCAGTCTGGTGAACCTTCGCTGCACTCCCTCAATAGCAAGAATGTCCTTCCTCAGATTAGGAGACCAAAACTAAACACAATATTCCAGGTGAGGCCTCACCAAGGCCCTGTACAACTGCAGTAAGACCTCCCTGCTCCTATACGCAAATCCCCTAGCTATGAAGGCCAACATACCATTTGCCTTCTTCACCGACTTCTGTAACTGCATGCCAACTTTCAATGACTGATGAACCATGACACCCAGGTCTCGTTGCACCTCCCCCTTTTCCTAATCTGCCGCCATTCAGATAATATTCTGCCTTCGTGCTTTTGCCCCCAAAATGGATAACCTCACATTTATCCACATTATACTTCATCTGCCATGTATTTGCCCACTCACCTAATCTGTCCAAGTCACAGCTCATACCACCACCCAGTTTAGTGTCATCTGCAAACTTGGAGATATTACACTCAATTCCTTCATCTAAATCGTTAATGTATATTGTAAAGAGCTGGGGTCCCAGCACTGAGCCCTGCGGCACTCCATTAGTCACTGCCTGCCATTCTGAAAAGGACCCGTTTATCCCGACTCTCTGCTTCCTATCTACCAACCAGTTCTCTATCCATGTCAATACATTACCCTCAATACCATGTGCTTTGATTTTGCACACCAATCTCTTGTGCGGCACCTTGTCAAAAGCCTTTTGAAAGTCCAAATACACCACATCCACTGGTTTTCCCTTGTCCACTCTACTCGCTACATCCTCAAAAAAGTCTTGAAGATTTGTCAAGTATGATTTCCCTTTCATAAATCCATGCTGACTTGGCCCGATCCTGTCACTGCTTTCCAAATCCGCTGCTATTTCATCATTAATGATTGATTCCAACATTTTCCCCACCACCGACATCAGGATAACCAGTCTATAATTCCCTGTTTTCTCTTTCCCTCCTTTTTAAAATAAGTGGTGTTACATTAGCTACCCTCCAGTCCATAGGAACTGATCCAGACTCAATAGAATGTTGGAAAATGATCACCATGCATCCACTATTTCTAGGTCCACTTCCTTAAGGACTCTGGGATGCAGACGATCAGGCCCCGGAGATTTATTGGCCTTTAATCCCATCAATTTCCCTAACACAATTTCCCGCCCAATAAGGATATCCTTCAGTTCCTCCTTCTCGCTAGCCCCACTATCCCCTAATACATTCGGAAGGTTATTTGTGTCTTCCTTCGTGAAGACAGAACCGAAGTATTTGTTCAATTGATCTGCCATTTCTTTGTTCCTCATTATAAATTCACCTGAATCCGACTGCAAGTAACTTTCTCTGTGCCTGTCAGTTGCTGGTATGGGAGTATGTAGCAATCTGTGTGCCTGACAGTGTCGGGTATGGGAGTTTGTATCTAACTCTGTGCCTGTCAGTCTCAGGTATGGGAGTATGCGTCTATCACTGTATCTGTCAGTCTCTGATATGGGACTGCGTAACTATCTCTGCGCTGTCAGTCTCTGGTATGGGAGTACGTATCTGTCTCTGTGCCTACAATCTCTGGTATGGGAGTACGTATCTGTCTCTGTGCCTACTCGATCTGATACGGGAGTACGTATCTGTCTCTGTGCCTACACGATCTGATACGGGAGTACGTATCTGTCTCTGTGCCTACACGATCTGGTACGGGAGTACGTATCTGTCTCTGTGCCTGTCAGTGTCAAATGTGAGAGTATGTATCTATCTCTATGCTTGTCAGTGTCTGGTATGGGAGTATGTATCTATCGGTGTGCTGTCAGTCTCTGGTTTGGGAGTATCGCCCCAGAAGAGGCGAGGGCCCAGAGGCAGCACGGGTCAGCCCATACGGCGATATGTGTGCGCACGATGTCCTTGCAGCAGAGGCGGTTTCCAGTCGCCTTGGTTAATCCTTGCCAGACCTAGCTCTGTCAAGTCCGTGTGGTGGCTGGTGTGTAACGGCCACCACACGATAAAAAAATCCACGCACAGGCATCTTCAAGATTTAGTTCAGGACCTGGAATATTAGGTCCTTCATTCAAACACCTGTGAACTTTATGGTGTGGAAGCAAGTCATCCTCGACTTGAGGGACTGCCTATGATGATGATGGGAGTATGTACCTATCTCTGTCAGTGTCTGGTATGGTGGTATGTATCTATCTCTGTGCATGTCAGTCTCTGGTATGGGGGAATGTATCTATCTGTGTCTTTCATTCTCTGGTCTGGGCCTATGTATCTTTCTGTTTGCCAGTCAGTGTCGCGTATGGCAGTATGTATCTATCTCTATGCCTGTCAATCTCTGGTATGGGAGTACGTATCTATCTTTGTGTCTTCCATTCACTGGTATGGAAGTAAGTATGTATCTGTGTGCCTGTCAGTCTCTGGTATGGGAGTATGCATCTATCACTGTGCCTGTCAGTTTCTGGTATGGGAGTATGTATCTATCGGTGTGCTGTCAGTCTCTGGTTTGGGAGTATCGCCCCAGAAGAGGCGAGGGCCCAGGGGCAGCATGGGCCAGCCCACACTGCAATATGTGTGCGCAATATGTCTTTGCAGCAGAGCTGGTCTCCAGTCATCTTGCCACTGGACCAAGACCTAGTTCTGTCATGTCCGTGTGGTGGCTGGTGTGCAACGGTCACCAAACATTAAAAAAATCCACGCACAGCAATCTTTCACCTTTTAAGATTTAGTTCGGGACCTAGAATATTATGTCCTTCATTGAAACACCTTTGAACTTTTTAGTGTGGAAGCAAGTCATCCTTGACTCGAGGGGCTACCTATGACGATGATGGTAGTATGTATCTATCTCCATGCCTGTCAGTCTCTAGTATAGGAGTATGTATCTATCTGTGTGCCTGTCAGTCTCTGGTCTGGGAGTATGTGTCTATCATTGCGCCTCTCACTCTCTGGTATGGGAGTAAGTATCTATTTCAAAAGGCTTTTGACAAGGTCCCGCACAAGAGATTGGTGTACAAAATCAAAGCGCATGGTATTGGGGGTAATGTACTGACGTGGATAGAGAACTGGTTGACAGACAGGAAGCAGAGCGTCGGGATAAACGGGTCCTTTTCAGAATGGCAGGCAGTTACTAGTGGGGTGCCGCAGGGCTCAGTGCTGGGATCCCAGCTCTTTACAATATACATTAACGATTTGGATGAAGGAATTGAGTGTAATATCTCCAAGTTTGCGGATGACACTAAACTGGGTGGCGGTGTGAGCTGTGAGGAGGACGCTAAGAGGCTGAAGGGTGACTTGGACAGATTAGGTGAGTGGGCACATACATGGCAGATGCAGTATAATGTGGATAAATGTGAGGTTATCCATTTTGGGGGCAAAAACACGAAGGCAGAATATTATCTGAACGGCGGCAGACTAGAAAAATGGGAGGTGCAACGAGACCTGGATGTCATGGTTCATCGGTCACTGAAAGTGGGCACGCAGGTACAGCAGGCGATAAAGAAGGCAAATGGTATGTTGGCCTTCATAGCTAGAGAATTTGAATATAGGAGCAGGGAGGTCTTACTGCAATTGTACAGGGCCTTAGTGAGGCCTCACCTGGAATATTGTGTTCACTTTTGGTCTCCTAGTCTGAGGAAGGACGTTCTTGCTGCTGAGGGAGTGCAGCAAAGGTTCACCAGACTGATTCCAGGGATGGCTGGGCTGTCATATGAGGAGAGACTGGATCAACTGGGCCTTTATTCACTGGCGTTTAGAAGGATGAGAGGGGATCTCATATAGAAACACATAAGGTTCGGACGGGACTGGACAGGTTAGATGCGGGAAGAATGTTCTTGATGTTGGGGAAGTCCAGAACCAGGGGCCATATTCTTAGGATAAGGGGTAGGCCATTTAGGACTAAGATGAGGAGAAACTTCTTCACTGAGTTGTTGACCTGTGGAATTCCCTGCCGCAGAGAGTTGTTTATGCCAGTTCATTGGATATATTCAAGAGGGAGTTAGATATGGCTCTTGGGGTTAAGGGGATCCAAGGGTATGGAGAGAAAGCAGGAAAGGGGTACTGAAGGAATGATCAGCCATGATCTTATTGAATGGCGGTGCAGGCTCGAAGGGCCGAATGGCCTACTCTTCCACCTATTTTCTATGTTTCTATCTTTGTGCCTGTCATTCTCTGGTCTGGGAGTATGTATCTATCTCTGTGCAAGTCAGTGTCTGGTGTGGGACTATACATCTATCTGTGCCTGGTATGCAGGCATGTATCTATCACTGTGCCTGTCAGTCTCTGGTATGGGAGTATGTATCTATCTCTGTGCCCGTTATTCTCTGGTATGGGAGTATGTGTATATCTCTGTGCTGTCAGTCTCTGGTGTGGGAGAATGTAACTATCTGTGTGTCCGGTGGTGTCCAGTATGGGACTATGTATCTATCCATGTGCCGATCAGTTTCTGGTAGGGAGTATGTATCTATCTCTGTGCCGGTCAGTCTCTGGTATGCAAGTCTGTATCAATCAGTGCTGTCGAGTCTGTTATGGGAGTAATAATCTATTCTTTGTGCCAGTCAGAGTCATGAATGGGAGTATTATCTGTCACTGTGCTGTCAGTCTCTGGTATGGGAGTATATATTTATCTGTGTGCTGGTCAGTATGTATCTATCTCTATGCTTGTCATGGTATGGGAGTATGCATCTATCTCTTTGCCTGTCAGTCTCTGGTATGGGAATAGGTATCTATTTCTGTGCCCATCAGTGTCTACTACGGGAGTGTACATCTATCTCTGTGCAAGTCAGTCACTGGTATGGGAGTATGTATGTATCTGTGTGCCTGTCAGTATCTTGTACGGGAGTATGTAACTATCTCTCTGCCTGTCAATCTCTGGTGTGGGAGTATGTATTTATCTGTGTGCCGGTTAATGTCTTGTATAGGAGTATGTATCTATCTGTGCTGTCCGTTTCTGGTATGGGACTATGTATCTTTCTCTGTGCGAGTCAGAGTTGGGTATGGGAGTATGTATCTATCTCTGTGCCTGCTATTCTCTAGTATGGGAATATGTATTTATCTGTGTGCCGGTCAGTCTCTGGTATCGGAGTATGTATCTAACTCTGTGCCAGTCAGTGTCGGGTGTGGGAGTATGTGTCCATCTGTGTGCTGTCAGTCTCCGTTATGGGACTATGTATCTGTGCCAGTCAGTGTCTGGTGTGAGAATATGTATCTATCCCTGTGCAAGTCAGTGTCTGGTGTGGGACTATATATCTATCTGTGCCTGGTATGCAGGCATGTATCTATCACTGTGCCTGTCAGTCTCTGGTATGGGAGTATGTATCTATCTGTGTGCCTGTCAGTCTCTTGTATGGGAGTATGTATCTATCTGTGTGCCTGTCAATCTCGGGTATGGGAGTTTGTAGCTATCTCTGTGCCCGTTATTCTCTGGTATGGGAGTTTGTAGCTATCTCTGTGCCCGTTATTCTCTGGTATAGGAGTATGTGTATATCTCTGTGCTGTCAGTCTCTGGTGTGGGAGAATGTAACTATCTGTGTGTCCGGTGGTGTCCAGTATGGGACTATGTATCTATCCATGTGCCAATCAGTTTCTGGTAGGGAGTATGTATCTATCTCTGTGCCGGTCAATCTCTGGTATGGGAGTATGTATCTATCTGTGTGCTGGTCAGTATGTATCTATCTCTATGCTTGTCATGGTATGGGAGTATGTATCTATCTCTTTGCCTGTCAGTCTCTGGTATGGGAATAGGTATCTATTTCTGTGCCCATCAGTGTCTACTACGGGAGTGTATATCTATCTCTGTGCAAGTCTGTCTCTGGTATGGGAGTGTGTATCTGTCTACATAAGAAATAGGAGAAAGAGTAGGCCATACGGCCCCTCGAGCCTGCTCCGCCATGTAATACGATCATGCCTGATCCGTTCATGGACTCAGCTTCACTTCCCTCCCCGCGTCCCATAATCCCTTATCGGTTAAGAAATTGTCTTAAATTTATTCAATGACCCAGCTTCCACAGCTCTCTGAAGCAATGAATTTACAACCCTCTGATATGAGGAAATTCCTCCTCATCTCAGTTTTAAATGAGCTGCCACTTATTCTACAATTATGCCTGTAATATCTCCAAGTTTACAGATGACACTAAACTGGATTGCGGTGTGAGCTGTGAGGGGGACGCTAAGAGGCTGCAGGGTGACTTAGACAGATTAGGTGAGTGGGCAAATGCATGGCAGATGCAGTATAATGTGGATAAATGTGAGCTTATCCAATTTGGGGGCTAAAACGCAAAGACAGATTATCTGAATGGTGGCAGATTAGAAAAAGGGGAGATGCAACGAGACCTGGGTGTCATGGTTCATCAGTCATTGAAAGTTGGCATACAGCTGCAGCAGGTGGTAAAGAAGGCAAATGGTATGTTGGCCTTCATAGCTCGGGGATTTGAGTATAGGAGCAGGGAGGTCTTACTGCAGTTGTACAGGGCCTTGGGGAAGTCTCACCTGGAATATTGTGTTCAATTTTGGTCTCCTAATCTGAGGAAGGACATTCTTGTTATTGAGGGAGTGCAGCAATGGTTCACCAGACTGATTCCCGGACTGACATATGAGGAGAGACTGGATCAACTGGGCCTTTATACATTGGAGTTTAGAAGGATGAGAGGGGATCTCAGAAACATAAAAGATTCTGACGGGATGGGACGAGACAGGTTAGATGCGGGTAGATTGTTCCCGATGTTGGGGAAATCTAGAACCAGGGGACACAGTCTTAGGATAAGGGGTAGGCCTTTTAGGACTGAGATGAGGAGAAACTTCTTCACTCAGAGAGTTGTTAACCTGTGGAATTCCCTGCCACAGAGAGTTGTTGATGCCAGTTCATTGGATATGTTCAAGAGGGAGTTAGATATGGCCCTTACGGCTAAAGGGATCAAGGGGTATGGAGAGAAAGCAGGAAAGGGGTACTGAGGGAATAATCAGCCATCAGAATGGTGGTGCAGACTCGAATGGCCAAATGACCTACTCCTGCACCTATTTTCTGTTTCTCTGCCCCCAAGTTCTAGTCTCCCCTATCAGTGGAAACATCCTCTCTGCATCCACCTTGTCAAGCCCCCTCATAATCTTATACATTTTGATAAGATCACCTCTCATTCTTCTCAATTCCAAGGAGTAGAGGCCAACGTTCCCTCATCAGTCAACCCCCTCATCTCCAGAATCAACCTAGTGAACCTTCTCTGAACTGCCTCCAAAACTAGTATATCCTTTCTTAAATATGGAAACCAAAACTGTACGCAGTATTCCAGGTGTGGCTTCACCAATATAACTGCAGCAAGACTTCCCTGCTTTTATACTCCATCCCCTTTGCAATAAACGCCAACATTCCATTGGCCTTCCTGATTACTTGCTGTACCTGCATACTAACCTTTTGATTTCATGCACTAGGACCCCCAGTACTGCAGCACTATGCAATTTTTCTCCATTTAAATAAGAACTTGTTCTTCAATTTTTTTCTGCCAAAGTGCATAACCTCACACTTTCCAACATTATTCTCCATCTGTCAAATTTTTGCCCACTCACTTAGCCTGTCTATGTCCTTTTGCAGGTTTTTTGTGTACTTATCACACACATCTTTTCCTCCCAACTTTGTATCGTCAGCAAACTTGACGATGTTCTACTCGGTCTCTTCTTCCAAGTCGTTAATAGAGTGTAAATAGTGGGGCCCCAGCACTGATCCCTGTGGCACCCCACTAGTTACTGGTTGCCAACCCGAGAATGAACCATTTATCCCGACTCTCTAGTTAGCCAATCCTCTATCCATGCTAATATATTATCCTCAACCCCGTGAACTTTTATCTTGTGCGGTAATCTTTTATGCGGCACCTTGTCAAATGCCTTCTGGAAGTCCAAATACACCACATCCACTGGTTCCCCTTTACCACCCTGTTCGTTACATCCTCAAAGAATGCAAGCAAATTTGTCAAACATGAATTCCCCTTCATAAATACATGCCGACTCTGTCTGACTGAATTATGCATTTTCAAATATCCTGCGATTGCTTCTTTAATAATGGACTCCAACATTTTCCCAACCACAGATGTTGGGCTAACTGGTCTATAGTTTACTGCTTTTTGTCTGCCTCCTTTTTTTAAATAGGGACGTTATATTTGCAGTTTCCCAATCTGCTGGGACCTCCCCAGAATCCAGGGAATTTTGGTAAATTACAACCAATGCATTCCACTATCCCTGTCGCTACTTCTCTTAAGACTCAGTACCTGTCAGTTTCTGATGTAAGAGTGTGGGTTTTATTCTGCATCTCTCAGTTTCTGGTAGATAAGTGTGGTGCTCAATATGTACCTGTCAGTATCTGGTTTGTGAGTGTGGATTAAAGCTGTAACTGTCAGTAATTGGTATGTGAGTGTTGGTTATATTCTGCACCCGCCAGTCTCGAGCACTAGAGCAAGTGTCCCGGCTCCGTCTTCACTCCCCGCACCCCATCCCA
Source organism: Pristiophorus japonicus (assembly GCF_044704955.1). Taxonomy (NCBI): domain Eukaryota; kingdom Metazoa; phylum Chordata; class Chondrichthyes; family Pristiophoridae; genus Pristiophorus; species Pristiophorus japonicus. The sequence goes on along the minus strand of NW_027252668.1, from coordinate 4,692,074 downwards.
GGACACGCCCTCTGCCCCCGGGACACTCTCCCTCAGCCCCCGGCTCCCTCTCCCCCCGGGACACTCACCCTCAGCCCCCGGCTCTCTCTCCCCCCGGGACACTCACCCTCAGCCCCCGGCTCTCTCTCCCCCCGGGACACTCACCCTCAGCCCCCGGCTCTCTCCCCCCGGACACTCACTCACAGCCCCCGGCTCTCTCTCCCCCTTCCCCCGGGACACTCACCCTCAGCCCCCGGCTCTCTCTCCCCCCGGGACACTCACCCTCAGCCCCCGGCTCTCTCCCCCCGGACACTCACTCACAGCCCTCGGCTCTCTCTCCCCCTTCCCCCGGGACACTCACCCTCAGCCCCCGGCTCTCTCTCCCCCCGCGGAACACTAACCCTCAGCCTCCGGCCGCGCTCCCTTCGCTTGCTTTCCGCCATTTTGATTTTTCCTTCACCAACCGTTAAGATCCGGGACATGCGCAAAGCGAGTCAATCGTGATCCATCGCTACTATTGGGTACAAGCAGCTGATGGACAGCTCACCGCACCAATCACGGCCCGGCACAGCTGGACAAGCGCCCCGCCCACTCCCACAGTCGGAGGCGGGGCCGCTCCCAGTCATGTGGCTCCCGATTTGATTCCGCGCCGCATTTTACCGGTCTGACCGCAAGTGACGTCCGTAACCCAGCAACGCCAGCTGTGTGACGTCAGTAACCTGGCAACCCGTCTGTGTGGCGTCACGTAAGATGGCACCAGGGGCGGGGATGGCCGCGAGCCCACAGGATGGCGGTTGGTGCGTTTACCTGTGTGTGTGATATATGTCTGTTATATATGTGTGTCTGTGTGTACGCGTGTGTCTATATTTGTGTCTCTGTTGATATAAATATTGGTGATGGGCCCTTCTCCCTGTTGGTAATTACAGCAATTACTTTGTATATAAAGATTAATGATACACCCCACTATAGTTGGTAATTCAGTAATTGCCGTTTATGTAAAGTTTGGTTATGGGCCCACCTACCTGTTGGTAATTTTGGTAGTTACTTTTTATATAACAACATAAGAAATAGAGCAGGAGTAGGCCATACAGCCCCTCGAGCCTGCTCCGCCATTCAATAAGATCACGGCTGATCTGATCATGGACTCAGCTCCACTTCCCTGCCCGCTCCCCATAACCCTTTATTCCCTTATCGCTCATAAATCTGTCCATCTCCGCCTTAAACATATTCAGTGTCCCAGCTTCCACAGCTCTCTGGGGCAGCGAATTCCACAGATTTACAACCCTCAGAGAGAAGAAATTCCTCATCTCAGTTTTAAATGAGCGGCCCCTTATTGTGTGACTATGTCCTCTAGTTTTATTTTCCCCTATGAGTGGAAATATCGTCTCTGCATCCACCTTGTCGAGCCACCTCATTATCTTACATGTTTCAATAAGATCACCTCTCATTCTTCTGAACTCCAATGAGTATAGGCCCAAACTACTCAACCTATCTTCATAAGTCAACCCCTTTATCTCCGGAATCAACCAAGAGAACTCTGAACAGCCTCCAATAGAAGTATACCCTTCCTTAAATGTGGAGACCAAAACTGTTGTGTATGTTTTAAAGTATGTACTGTAAGATTAGACCACTGAATGTATCTTCACACTGTATACATTATACCTGTACCACCAGAGGGTGCTACTGGTGGAGACCTAAGGCTCACCTGCACACTGCAGGTAACCAAGTATAAAAGGGAACGCACCTCACAGTATCCTTACTAAGGAGCTACAATAAATGAACAAAGGTCACAACAGTTCAAGTACAATACCTTACCTTGTGTTACCTTACTAGAGTGCTTAAACACATAACATCTCGCTAGGAGATTATGAATTTCCATGCACAAAATGGCTAACCTTAGCAACTTTCAACAATTCGCTGAGGGGGAAGATTGGGATGCCTTTGTGGAAAGGCTCGAACACGTTTTCATTGCAAATGACCTGGCAGGAGACGACCCGATCTTGCTGGCTGATAAGCGCAGAGCTATCCTGCTCAGCAGTTGTGGGCCCACAGTCCATGGCCTCGTCAGGGACCTGCTAGCCCCAGTGAAGACGACAATCAAAATGTATGCAGAGCTTAGAAACATAGAAACATAGAAAATAGGTGCAGGAGTAGGCCATTTGGCCCTTCTAGCCTGCACCACCATTCAATGAGTTCATGGCTGAACATGCAACTTCAGTACCACATTCCTGCTTTCTCACCATACCCCTTGATTCCCCTAGTAGTAAGGACTTCATCTAACTCCTTTTTGAATATATTTAGTGAATTGGCCTCAACAACTTTCTGTGGTAGAGAATTCCATAGGTTCACCACTCTCTGGGTGAAGAAATTCCTCCTCATCTCGGTCCTAAATGGCTTCCCCCTTATCCTTAGACTGTGTCCCCTGGTTCTGGACTTCCCCAACATTGGGAACATTCTTCCTGCATCTAACCTGTCTAACCCCGTCAGAATTTTAAACGTTTCTATGAGGTCCTCTCTCATTCTTCTGAACTCCAGTGAATACAAGCCCAGTTGATCCAGTCTTTCTTGATGGGTCAGTCCCGCTATCGCGGGAATCAGTCTGGTGAACCTTCGCTGCACTCCCTCAATAGCAAGAATGTCCTTCCTCAGGTTAGGAGACCAAAACTGTACACAATACTCCAGGTGTGGCCTCACCAAGGCCCTGTACAATTGTAGCAACACCTCGCTGCCCTTGTACTCAAATCCCCTCGCTATGAAGGCCAACATGCCATTTGCTTTCTTAACTGCCTGCTGTACCTGCATGCCAGCCTTCAATGACTGATGTACCATGACACCCAGGTCTCTTTGCACCTGCCCTTTTCCTAATCTGTCACCATTCAGATAATAGTCTGTCTCTCTGTTTTTACCACCAAAGTGGATAACCTCACATTTATCCACATTATACTTCATCTGCCATGCATTTTCCCACTCACCTAACCTATCCAAGTCGCTCTGCAGCCTCATAGAATCCTCCTTGCAGCTCACACTGCCACCCAACTTAGTGTCATCCGCAAATTTGGAGATACTACATTTAATCCCCTCGTCTAAATCATTAATGTACAGTGTAAACAGCTGGGGCCCCAGCACAGAACCTTGCGGTACCCCACTAGTCACTGCCTGCCATTCTGAAAAGTCCCCATTTACTCCTACTCTTTGCTTCCTGTCTGACAACCAGTTCTCAATCCATGTCAGCACACTACCCCCAATCCCATGTGCTTTAACTTTGCACATTAATCTCTTGTGTGGGACCTTGTTGAAAGCCTTCTGAAAGTCCAAATATACCACATCAACTGGTTCTCCCTTGTCCACTCTACTGGAAACATCCTAAAAAAATTCCAGAAGATTTGTCAAGCATGATTTCCCTTTCACAAATCCATGCTGACTTGGACCTATCATATTACCTCTTTCCAAATGCACTGCTATGACATCCTTAATAATTGTAACAATAATACAGGAACAGCTCAAACCTAAAGAGAGCATCTTCACAGCCATACATTTGTTCCACACCCACTGGTGGCCCGAAGGCCAAGAAATTGCAAAATATGCTGCAGACCTGAGACGAATGGCTGCACCATGTGATTTGGGCGACCCTCTCACCGAAGCACTGAGGGACATCTTTGTTAATGGAATCAGCCATGAGTGCCTCCTCTCTGTGGACACTACGGTCACACTGCAGAAGGCAATTAAAGTGAGCCAGGTGTTCATGATCTCGGCCTACGATTCCAAGAGGATAATGACTCACCCGCAGGACTCTAACCCGGCAAGTACAGTGAACCGAATGGTTCCTTTCAGAGGGAAGACTGCTACCCCCGAGTCCCACAACCCTGAGTACACTAACCGGCCAGCCCCATGCTGGTGTAAATTCCTGGATTCTTTTACCTCAATCTGGTTCAGTAAAATTACTGAGTCGAATACCTCTTGTGCTTTGAACAAAGCAGTCTTTATTTTACCGGCCGGTAAGACCTATCAGACAGAAGATATACTCTCTCGATAGAGCGTACACACTCCCTACGGATAAGTGAAGTTACATCGTAAAGCGACAACAGTTATACATTCTCGGCAAAAGATAACAAGATAGGGCTAGAGTGACATCCTAGTTCAACCTATCTCTTTTGGTCCCTCTTTCCCTTTGTCCACTCATAAGCCAACCTAAGTATGGTCTGATTTTAAACAAAGACCTTCTGTTAATGTTTCAGGTTAATAACATGATTTAATAAGACCTTGAGGTTTTTCTGCAAGCTGTGGGTTTTGTTTCAATATGTGTTAGTGTTGTAACATTTCGCAGTCTCGAGTCCGAGATGTCATGGCTATTCCTCCATGAATTGTTTGTTAGTTTATACTGTCCCTATACAATTCCCACGTTCTCAACTTCAATGTCTCTATACATTTTAAACATTCACATTCCCCCCTTTTATCATTCCATGATAACACTTAGGAACATTCTAGGAGTAAAATGTATAGGAAATGTGAACACACCTAATATCCAGAAAAGTTCCCATTTTGCGCATAAACATAAGACATGTAGCTCTCGTCTCTGTCTCCCCTCCCATGTGCCGAAACTGTCATATATCAACACTATTATACAGACTGTGGCATACAGACAGCTTCATCTTATGGCTCAGGATTCAGATAAATAGTCCAATTATTTTGCTGATTAAAAGAGTTCAGTTTTCCCGTCTCTCTTCTCAGGTCACTGTCGGTGTAGGTGGCTGTCTATCACTACGGGTAAAAGTTCAAACTGGTCCACGTTCCAATTAGGATGCCAATGGCCTTGTTCAGCTATGGAGAAGAGGAAGTCTGGAACAGAAACAGGAGTTAGAATAACCAGTAAAATAGGTTCGTTAGGGGATGGTGAGCTTGCGGTGGTGCAGGTGAACCCAGGCACTTTTCCCCTCAACCTTGGCTGCAGTGGGGGGAGAGAGTAACACCTGAAAAGGCCCCTCCCATTGTGGCTCTAATCCCTTCCGAATCCATACTTCCCTGGTGCCACGAGGGACAATTCGGGTAAAACTGGGAGGTACCTCCCCAGAGTCCAGAGAATTTTGGTAGATTATAACGAATGCATCTGCTATAACTTCCGCCATCTCTTTTAATAACTTGGGATGCATTTATCAGGACCAGGGGACTTGTCTACCTTGAGTCCCATTAGCCCGTCCAGCACTACCCCCCTAGTGATAGTGATTGTCTCAAGGTCCTCCCTTCCCACATTCCCGTGACCAGCAATTTTTGGCATGGTTTTTGTGTCTTCCACTGTGAAGACCGAAGCAAAATAATTGTTTAAGGTCTCAGCCATTTCCACATTTCCCATTATTAAATCCCCCTTCTCATCTTCTAAGGGACCAACATTTACTTTAGTCACTCTTTTCCATTTTATATATCGGTTAAAGCTTTTACTATCTGTTTTTATGTTTTGCACAAGTTTACTTTCGTAATCTGTCTTTCCTTTCTTTATTGCTTTCTTAGTCATTCTTTGCTGACGTTTAAAATTTTCCCAATCTTCTATTTGCCCACTAACCTTGGCCACCTTATACGCATTGGTTTTTAATTTGATACTCTCCTTTATTTCCTTTGTTATCCACGGCTGGTTATCCCTTCTCTTACCACCCTTCTTTTTCACTGGAATATATTTTTGTTGAGCACTATGAAAGAGCTCCTTAAAAGTCCTCCACTGTTCCTCAATTGTGCCACCGTTTAATCTGTGTTTCCAGTCTACTTTAGCCAACTCTGCCCTCATCCCACTGTAGTCCCCTTTGTTTAAGCATAGTACGCTCGTTTGAGACACTACTTCCTCACCCTCAATCTGTATTACAAATTCAACCATACTGTGATCACTTATTCCGAGAAGATCTTTTACTTGGAGATCGTTTATTATTCCTGTCTCATTACATAGGACCAGATCTAAGATAGCTTGCTCCCTTGTAGGTTCTGTCACATAGTGTTCTAAGAAACAATCCCGTATGTATTCTATGAATTCCTCCTCAAAGCTACCCCGTGCGATTTGATTTGACCAATTGATATGTAGGTTAAAATCCCCCATGATTACTGCCGTTCCTTTGTCACATGCCTCCATTATTCCCCTGATTATTGTCCGCCCCACCGTGAAGTTATTATTTGGGGGCCTACAAACTACGCCCACCAGTGGCTTTTTCCCCTTACTTTCTCTAATCTCCACCAACAATGATTCAACATTTTGTTCATTAGAGCCAATATCATCTCTCACAACTGCCCTGATATCATCCTTCATTAACAGAGCTACCCCACCTCCCTTCCCCTCTTGTCTATCTTTTCGAATTGTCAGATACCCCTGTATGTTTAATTCCCAGTCTTGGCCACCCTGCAACCACGTTTCAGTAATGACCACCAAATCATACCCATTTGTAATGATTTGTGCCGTCAACTCATTTACTTTGTTTCGAATGCTGCGTGCGTTTAGGTAAAGTGTTTTAATACTAGTTTTTAAACCATGATTTTTAGTTTTGACCCCTCCTGCAGCCCCTTTATATTCATACATATTGTCCCTTCCTATCACCTTGTGGTTTACACTTACCCCAGTGCTACTCTGCTCTGTTGCCTCCTGCCTTTTGCATTCTTTCTTGGGGTTCTGTTCATCTGAGCTCTCACCCACCCTCACTAGCTCAGAGCCCTCTCCTGGGTTCCCATCCCCCTGCCAAACTAGTTTAAAGCCCTCCCAACCGTACTATCAAAACCACCCGCGTGAACGTTGGTCCCGCCTCTGTTGAGGTGTAACCTGTCCGACTTGTACAGGTCCCACCTACGCCAGAAGCGGTCCCAATTGTTCAGGAAACTAAAGCCCTCCCTCCTACACCAACGGGAGACTGGACAGCACCAGCTCCAACCGTCACAGGACAGAGGGTGGAGAGCACCAGTTCAAACCGTCACAGGACGGGAGAGTGGAGAGCACCAGTTCCAACTGTCGCAGGAGAGAGAGTGGAGAGCACCAGTTCCAACCGTAACAGGACGGGAGAGTGGAGAGCCCCAGTTCCAACTGTAGCAGGACGAGAGAGTGGAGAGCACCAGTTCCAACCATCACAGGACGGGAGAGTGGAGAACACCAGTTCCAACTGTCGCAGGAGAGAGAGTGGAGAGCACCAGTTCCCACTGTCACAGGAGAGAGAGTGGAGAGCACCAGTTCCCACTGTCACAGGACGGGAGAGTGGAGAGCACCAGTTCAAACTGTCACAGGACGAGAGAGTGGAGAGCACCAGTTCCCACTGTCACAGGACGGGAGAGTGGAGAGCACCAGTTCCCACTGTCACAGGACGGGAGAGTGGAGAGCACCAGTTCCCACTGTCACAGGACGAGAGAGTGGAGAGCACCAGTTCCAACTGTCACAGGACGAGAGAGTGGAGAGCACCAGTCCAAACTGTCACAGGACGGGAGAGTGGAGAGCACCAGTTCCCACTGTCACAGGATGGGAGAGTGGAGAGCACCAGTTCCAACTGTCACAGTACGAGAGAGTGGAGAGCACCAGTTCCAACTGTCACAGGACGGGAGAGTGGAGAGCACCAGTTCCCACTGTCACAGGAGAGAGAGTGGAGAGCACCAGTTCCCACTGTCACAGGATGGGAGAGTGGAGAGCACCAGTTCAACTGTCACAGGATGGGAGAGTGGAGAGCAACAGTTCCCACTGTCACAGGATGGGAGAGTGGAAAGCACCAGTTCCAACTGTCACAGGATGGGAGAGTGGAGAGCACCAGTTTCAACTGTCACAGGAGAGAGAGTGGAGAGCACCAGTTCCAACTGTCACAGGAGAGAGAGTGGGGAGCACCAGTTCAAACTGTCACAGGAGAGAGAGTGGGGAGCACCAGTTCCAACTGTCACAGGACAGAGAGTGGAGAGCACCAGTTCCAACTGTCACAGGAGAGAGAGTGGGGAGCACCAGTTCCAACTGTCACAGGAGAGAGAGTGGGGAGCACCAGTTCCAACTGTCACAGGAGAGAGAGTGGGGAGCACCAGTTCCAACTGTCACAGGAGAGAGAGTGGAGAGCACCAGTTCCAACTGTCACAGGAGAGAGAGTGGGGAGCACCAGTTCAAACTGTCACAGGAGAGAGAGTGGGGAGCACCAGTTCCAACCACAGGAGAGAGAGTGGGGAGCACCAGTTCCAACTGTCACAGGAGAGAGAGTGGAGAGCACCAGTTCAAACTGTCACAGGACAGAGAGTGGGGAGCACCAGTTCCAACTGTCACAGGACAGAGAGTGGGGAGCACCAGTTCCAACTGTCACAGGAGAGAGAGTGGAGAGCACCAGTTCCAACTGTCACAGGACAGAGAGTGGGGAGCACCAGTTCAAACTGTCACAGGAGAGAGAGTGGAGAGCACCAGTTCAAACTGTCGCAGGAGAGAGAGTGGAGAGCACCAGTTCAAACTGTCACAGGAGAGAGAGTGGGGAGCACCAGTTCCAACTGTCACAGGACGGGAGAGTGGAGAGCACCAGTTCCAACTGTCACAGGAGAGAGAGTGGAGAGCACCAGTTCAAACTGTCACAGGAGAGAGAGTGGAGAACACCAGTTCCAACTGTCACAGGAGAGAGAGTGGAGAGCACCAGTTCAAACTGTCACAGGAGAGAGAGTGGGGAGCACCAGTTCCAACTGTCACAGGAGAGAGAGTGGGGAGCACCAGTTCCAACTGTCACAGGAGAGAGAGTGGAGAGCACCAGTTCCAACTGTCACAGGAGAGAGAGTGGGGAGCATCAGTTCCAACTGTCACAGGACGAGAGAGTGGAGAGCACCAGTTCAAACTGTCACAGGAGAGAGAGTGGGGAGCACCAGTTCCAACTGTCACAGGACGGGAGAGTGGAGAGCACCAGTTCCAACTGTCGCAGGAGAGAGAGTGGAGAGCACCAGTTCCAACTGTCACAGGAGAGAGAGTGGGGAGCATCAGTTCCAACTGTCACAGGACGGGAGAGTGGAGAGCACCAGTTCCAACTGTCGCAGGAGAGAGAGTGGAGAGCACCAGTTCAAACTGTCACAGGAGAGAGAGTGGGGAGCACCAGTTCCAACTGTCGCAGGACGGGAGAGTGGGGAGCACCAGTTCCAACTGTCACAGGACGGGAGAGTGGAGAGCACCAGTTCAAACTGTCACAGGACGGGAGAGTGGAGAGCACCAGTTCCAACTGTCACAGGAGAGAAAATGGGGAGCACCTGTTCCAACTGTCACAGGAGAGAGAGTGGAGAGCACCAGTTCCAACTGTCACAGGAGAGAAAATGGGGAGCACCAGTTCCCACTGTCACAGGACAGAGAGTGGAGAGCACCAGTTCCCACTGTCACAGGACGGGAGAGTGGAGAGCACCAGTTCCAACTGTCGCAGGAGAGAGAGTGGAGAGCACCAGTTCAAACTGTCACAGGAGAGAGAGTGGAGAGCACCAGTTCAAACTGTCACAGGACGAGAGAGTGGAGAGCACCAGTTCAAACTGTCACAGGACGAGAGAGTGGAGAGCACCAGTTCCAACTGTCACAGGAGAGAGAGTGGGGAGCACCAGTTCCAACTGTCACAGGACGGGAGAGTGGAGAGCACCAGTTCCAACTGTCACAGGACGGGAGAGTGGAGAGCACCAGTTCCAACTGTCACAGGAGAGAGAGTGGGGAGCACCAGTTCAAACTGTCGCAGGAGAGAGAGTGGGGAGCACCAGTTCCAACTGTCACAGGACAGAGAGTGGAGAGCACCAGTTCAAACTGTCGCAGGAGAGAGAGTGGAGAGCACCAGTTCCAACTGTCACAGGAGAGAGAGTGGGGAGCACCAGTTCCAACTGTCACAGGACGGGAGAGTGGAGAGCACCAGTTCCAACTGTCACAGGACGGGAGAGTGGAGAGCACCAGTTCCAACTGTCACAGGAGAGAGAGTGGGGAGCACCAGTTCAAACTGTCGCAGGAGAGAGAGTGGGGAGCACCAGTTCCAACTGTCACAGGACAGAGAGTGGAGAGCACCAGTTCAAACTGTCGCAGGAGAGAGAGTGGAGAGCACCAGTTCCAACTGTCACAGGAGAGAGAGTGGGGAGCACCAGTTCCAACTGTCACAGGACAGAGAGTGGAGAGCACCAGTTCCAACTGTCACAGGAGAGAGAGTGGAGAGCACCAGTTCAACTGTCACAGGATGGGAGAGTGGAGAGCAACAGATCCCACTGTTACAGGATGGGAGAGTGGAGAGCACCAGTTCAAACTGTCACAGGATGGGAGAGTGGAGAGCACCAGTTCCAACTGTCACAGGATGGGAGAGTGGAGAGCACCAGTTCCAACTGTCACAGGAGAGAGAGTGGAGAGCACCAGTCCCTACTGTCGCAGGACTGGAGAGTGGGGAGCACCAGTCCCAACTGTCGCAGGACGGGAGAGTGGGGAGCACCAGTTCCAACTGTCGCAGGACGGGAGAGTGGGGAGCACCAGTTCCAACTGTCACAGGAGAGAGAGTGGAGAGCACCAGTTCCAACTGTCGCAGGAGAGAGTATGTATGGTCTATGTATGGTGGGGGGGAGGGGGGAATGGATGTATGTAGCCATAGACACACATGGATCACGACCACAACCCACACTACAACCTTCAACCGTCCACTGCTGCCCATTTCCAATGTCGTGTCAAGAAGGACTTGGTGGTCTACAGGGAGAGAGCCATTCCCAAGCACAGACAAAGTGCAAGGGCTTTGGGCACTCAAATCGAGGGCCAGAGCACAGAATGCAAAAGCCAGTGGCACAAGAATTAGAGGGGAGTGATGTTGTGTATGTATAATGTATGTACTGTAACATTAGACCACTAAATGTAGCTTCACACTGTATACACTATACCTGTACCACCAGAGGGTGCTACTGGTGGAGACCAATGGGTCACCTGCACGCTGCAAGTAACCAAGTATAAAAGGGAACTCACCTCACTGTATCCTCACTCAGGAGCTACAGTAAATGGACTAAGGTCACAACAGTTCAAGTAAAATACCTTACCTCATGGAGTCATTATTAGAGTGCTTACACACATAACAAAAACAGTACGCAGTACTCCAGGTGTGGTCTCACCAATACCCTGTACAGTTGTAGCAGGACTTCTCTGCTTTTATACTCTATCCCCCTTGCAATAAAGGCCAACATTCCATTTGCCTTCCTGTTTACTTGCTGTACCTGCACACTCACTTTTTGTGTTTCATGCACAAGAACCCCCAGGTCCCTCTGTACTGCAGCACTTTGCAATTTTTCTCCATTTACATTTTAATTTGCTTTTCTATTTTTTCTGCCAAAGTTGATACCCTCACATTTTCCCACATTATACTCCATCTGCCAAATGTTTGCCCACTCACTATATCCCTTTGCAGATTTTTTTCTGACCGCCTCACAATTTGATTTCCCACCCATCTTTGTATCATCAGCAAACTTGGCTACATTGCACTTGGTCCCTTCATCCAAGTCATGCATATAGGTTGTAGATAGTTGAGGCCCTAGCACCGATTCCTGCGGCACCCCACTAGTTACTGTTTGCCAACCGGAAAATGACCCATTTATCCCGACTCTCTGTTTTCTGTTAGCTAGCCAATCCTCTATCCATGCTAATATATTACCCCAAACCCCGTGAGCTTTTGTCTTATGCAGTTCGGTCAGTTGTGGTGCTATCGAGCAAGTCTAGTTGATGGACATTGAAGTCCCCCACCCAGAGTACATTCTGTGCCCTTAGTACTCCCAGTGCCTGTGCCAAGTGGTGCTCACCATGGACTAGGACTGACTCATCATCTGAGGTAACACAGTAGGTGGTTAGGCCATTTCTGAGGCCAGTTAACAGTCAACATATTGCTGTGGGTCTGCAGTCATATAAATGCACACTGGATACAGACGGCATATTTCCTTCCATAAAGTATTGGTGAACTGGTTGGGTTTGCGACAATCTGATAGTTTCATGGTCACCATTACTGATAAAGGCCTTTCCTTCAGATGTATTGACTTGGCTGAATTTGAATTCACAAACTGCCACGGTGAGATTGGAACTTACATCACGTGATAATTAACCGAAGTTTCTGGATTACTATGTCAGAAACATAACCATTATGCTTAGGGAATCTGTTGCTATTTCTGGAAACATTGGCCCAGAAATTGCCGTCAGAGGCTTCCCGCAGGCGGATGCCTCGGACCGGACTAATTGCGATGAAAGTACCTGGTGGTCCGGGAGATTCCGTGACGTGCGGTCCTGGCGCACATATCCCAAGATCGTGCGCATTTCGTATGGATCTCTGGGATAACGTGGGCCAGCCCAACCTATCAGAGTAGGTTATCCCCATTCATACTTATAGTAATTCCGTATTTACCGGGCTGCCATAATGATGAATGTGAATACCCTCCACTTGGACAGATTGTTTCGACGCAGGAATATGAAATGCGATATGAAAATAGTGTTTGACATCAAATTGGAAGGTATATTTAACAGTGAAGAATATGGCGACAAAGTACAATAAGATGGGAATGAACTTGCAGACTGGGAGAGTAAATGGCTAATTAATTTCAGCATAAATATGTGTTTGGTAGGAGGAATAAGGAGACCACTGTGGTGTATGTAGCACACAAATCACTGACTCCACACGGTCTGGTGTTAATCTAACCGTTGTGACCTTCGTCCTTTATTGAACAGCTCCAGAGTGCCTCTCAGGTGTGGTGGTCAGCCTTTTATACTGCCTCTTGCAGGTACTTTCAGGTCTCCCACCACAGTGCTCTCTGTGGTGTACCATTGTGCTTATTATACATTTAAGGTACCAGGACGATACACACATCGATACATAACATCTCACTTCCCCCGCAGTCCCGAAGCCATTGCCGGGGATCTCGACCTTGTTTGTCCAACGGAAGGCAGGTATGCATAGACAGTGCGTTTGTATGGTACATGTTATCTGGTACAGATGTTGCGTCAACGGGTTGCGAGTACACTGAGCAGTTACATTAAATAGTTATTAACTGGTAACGGATCCCTGATTTCCTTATTAACTCTTATCATTAATTCTGCTTCATATCCATTATTTTACACAAACACAGTGACCATTCAGCATTAAAATATTAATTCTTATTATAAATCCGTCATCTCACATTAGCATAGCTCATTTTAGACTCGCTCTTGCCTTACAGAAGTCACTTTGTGGGGACCACCATGTGGTAAGGCCCTTTTAAGACTCCCGGGTGCATTTCCTTTTTAAGGCACCAGCTTTGATGCAGCAGGATTACATGAGGCTTCTCCTTGGGCATCGCCATCTTTGATGCTCTGCTGCTCTGGACACGAGGTCGCTGCCAACTTGCTCTCCGCCACTCTGGATGCCCTCCGCCACCGCAGCCTCTGCTCCCCTCCGCTGCCACCTGACTTGCCGCCTCTCCTGCGGCCGTCGTCATTGCTTCTCCGGCGGCCACCATAGTCGCCTCCCCTGCGGCCGTCGTGGTCTCTCCAGCCGCCGCACTTGCCGCCTCCCCTGCGGCCTCCGTAGTGGCCTCCTCTGCGGCCGTCGTGGCCGCCGACCTCCAGCTGCTGCAGCCCAACTCTCCCTCTGCGTGGGCCCTTCCAATCCGCCGGCTATCTTGGGTCACTCGCACCCCGCCCGCAACGCCCCGGCGGCTGACACCCCTGCCCCCCCACTAGGCCCGCCTCTGCAGGGCTGCATGTCTGTGGGGGCTAAGGCTGCAGGATTTCTGTGGCTTGAGGTCCGGGGCTTGGGGCTTGCTCTGCTTGCCTGTGGGGGCTAAGGCTGCAGGATCTCCGTGGCTTGAGGTCCGGGGCTGGGGCTTGCTCTGCTTGACTGTGGGTGGATTGAGGCTGCAGCTCCAGCTCAGTCGGCGCTGCTCTCTGGGAACCTGGGGCACGGCAGCACCCCGGGGAGCAGCAGCCTGTGGAGTGGTGAAGTCTTCCCAGCTCCCGGGGACTGTCCCCATCCACCTCCGGTCGAGGAGAATCGGCCCATCGCCTGCAATGACCCACAAAGGTAAACCTTGCGTCTCGTCCCCGTGGGATACCTGCACCTCCATTCTGCCACGAACAGGTATCAGTTCCCTGGTGTAGGTACGCAGCTTTGCCATGACCGGGACCAGCTTGGGTCGTGCAGCTGGGTTAATCCACAGTTTATCAAAAGTTTTCTGACTCATTAACGACAGACCCGAGCCCGTGTCCACTTCCATACTCACAGGGACTCCGTTGATTTTTACTTCCATTATGACTGGGGGCGAATCGTCGGTGTACGTGTACAGTCCCAGCACCTCATCTTCTTCTGCCTGCTCCTCGCTGAACAGTGGATCAGCCCCCATCTCCTCAGCCACACGGTGAGTCAGATTTCTTTTACACATACGCTGAAGGTGGCCTTTCAGGTGGCAGGTATTGCACGTGTACTCTGCAAACCTGCACCGGTGGGCCCCATGGCTTCCTCCGCAGCGCCAGCATAGTGCTGCTTGATTGGCCCCCCTCAGCGGACTCTGAGTTCCAGGACCCCGAGGTCCGTGCTCTCTGCCCCGGGCAAAGACATATTCTGCAGTTTTGTCCGTGGTGGGCGCTATCCTGTGGACAGTGCCTGCCGGGTTCGAGACTGTGTGGATCATTTGTTTGGTGCTGCAAGTCGAGGTCATATATGCCCAGCTGATGGTGATGGCCTTTGTCAGGGTGACTGTGGGTTCCGTGGCTAGCAGCTTGTGAAGAAGGCCCTCGTGGCCAATCCCCATGACAAAAACGTCCCGCAATGTCTCATCAAGGTGTGCGCCAAAATCACATGGCGCTGCGAGTCTCCTGAGGTCCGCAGCGTATTTGGTGACATCCTGGCCCTCAGGCCTGCAGTGATAGTAAAATTTATATCTGGCCCTGAGGATGCTCTCCTTCGGTTTCAACTGGTCATGAATGAGTTCAGTCAGCTCCTCGTATGACTCGTCCCTGGCGCTCTCGGGTGCCAGCAAATCCCTGACGAGACAGTAAACCTCATCTCCACAATTGGAAAGCAATATCGCCTTACGCTTCTCTCTCATTGCGTCCGTGTCCTCCGTCAGGTCGTTTGCTGTGAAATAGTACTCGAGCCTTTCCATAAAGGCCTCCCAATCATTGCCCATGGTAAAATCCTTTAGCGAGCCCAGAGTAGCCATGGTTGCATGGAGTTTGTCCACTTCTTTGTTGCCAATGTGGTGTATGTAGCACACAAATCACTGACTCCACACGGTCTGGTGTTAATCTAACCGCTGTGACCTTCGTCCTTTATTGAACAGCTCCAGAGTGCCTCTCAGGTGTGGTGGTCAGCCTTTTATACTGCCTCTTGCAGGTACTTTCAGGTCTCCCACAACAGCACCCTCTGTGGTGTACCATTGTGCTTATTATATATTTAAGGTACCAGGACGATACACACATCAATACATAACAACCACATACTCCGACAAAGAAGTTATATTAAACATGTATAGAACCTTGTTTGGACAACAATTCATGTACCGCGCAAAGTTTGGTCTTCATATTTTAAAAAATGGGGTATAGAGGCACTGGGGATGGGTTCGAAAATGATTGGCAAGAATGATACCGGAAGGGAGGGGTCATAACTCTCAGTAAAGACTGAGCAGACTGGGGATATTTTCTCTGGAAAAGGAAATGCAGATGGGTGACATAATAGAGGTCTTTAAAATTATCAAAGGATAGACGTAGAGAAAATGTTTCTGATTGTGAGGTTAACCAAAAATAGAGAGAATTTTGGCTGTGAGGAAAGATTGAAGATGCTGGGTCTGTTTGCTTTGGAATAGATGAGGCTAAGGGGAGACCTGATTGAGGTGTGTAAAATTATGAGGGGCCTGGATAGGGTGGATAGGAAGGACTTGTTTCCCTTGGCAGAGGGTCAAGCAGCAGGGGACATAGATTTAAAGTAATTGGGTGTGAGGTTTAGAAGAGATAGGAGGGGAAATGTCTTCACCATTAGGGTTCTGGAACTCACTGCGTGAAAGGGTGGTAGAGGCTGAAACCCTCACCACATTTTAAAAATACTTCGATGTGCACTTGAAGTGCAATAACCTACAGGGCGATGGACCAAGATCTGTATAGTGGGATTAGGCCGGGATAGCTCTTGTTCGGCCGGCGCGGACATGGTGGGCTGAAATGGCCTCCTTCCATGCTGTAAATTTCTATGATTCTATGATAATCAGCAATTTCCCAGGAAGCTAGATGGCAGTCGGATTAGCAGAACCTCGGCTCCACGGGGACTTTTCAATCGGGTTCTTGAACATTGGAGTGAGGTGTCATAGGTTTATTAAGCACGTATTGCTTTCAATATTACTTACACATACAATTAAAAGCTAGCAATTAGAACCACATCTGATGATGATGGGATGGAGACCCAAACATGGCACTGTCCTGAGCTCATTACCTTATGCTTTTACCAAACCGAATACTCATTAAAAACTGTTAGTTTATATACATTTTGCTCACTCCCTGTACTTGACAATACAGTCAGTTCTGCATTCCATAATATAGGGGTAAAAAGGAGGCTTCTCTCCCTCGGGGAAGACTATCTGATATAGGTAATCGACACCTCGCCCATCTGTTGGGGTAAAAGGAAGGCTTCTCATCGTTGGGGTGGATTAACTGATATAGTTAATCGACACTTCGCTCAGCTCCCACTGTATAACGCCACAGAAGTAAACAATGAAAATCTCAGGATCAACCGTCTTTATTTCGAGCAATTGCAAGGGAAGGAATGTGAATGTTTAAAAATGTATAGAGTCATTGAAGTTGAGAACGTGGGAATTGTATAGGGACAGTATAAGCTAACAAAGAATTCATGGAGGAATAGCCATGACATCTCAGACTCGAGACTGCGAAATGTTACAACACTAACACATATTGAAACAAAACCCACAGCTTGCAGAAAAACCTCAAGGTCTTATTAAATCATGTTATTAACCTGAAACATTAACAGAAGGTCTTTGTTTAAAATCAGACCATACTTAGGTCGGCTTATGAGTGGACAAAGGGAAAGAGGGATCAAAAGGGATAGGCTGAACTAGGATGTCACTCTAGCCCTATCTTGTTATCTTTTGCCGAAAATGTATAACCGTCGTCCCTTTACAATGTAACATCACTTTGTCCGTAGGAAGTGGGTGCGTTCTATCAGAGTTGCATTTCTTCTGTCTGATAAGGTCCCCGATCGGGATTTGCTTTTTAAATAAAAGCTTGCTTTGTTTAAAGCACAAACGGTATTCGTTTCAGTAATTTTGCTGAACCAGATTGAGGTAAAAGAATCCAGAAATCAACATTTGGTGTCAGAAGTGGGATCTCAACGGACGACTGCCGAAAACTTGCGAATTAAGAGCCAGACTAGCCTTGGACGAGACGAAGGGAAAGTGGCCACTGAAGTGAATATGATTTCAATAATGCTCCAGTTTCCCCTGGTTTCAAAAGTCTGAGGAAAGTTTAGCCACTCGCTGGTTCTCAGGTAGTTTCTGAACGAGATCCAGGACAACCTGGTGAATACCTTTCAAACTTAGAATAGGGATAGAGATAGGGAAATTGCGCGGTGACGCAAACCAAGCGGCGACTTGGAAAGATAGGTTAGAATAGGTAAGTATTGCGCGGTGACGCAAACCAAGCGGCGACTTGGAAAGATAGGTTAGAATAGGTAAGTCTTGCGCGGTGACGCAAACCAAGCGACGACTTGGAAAGATAGGTTAGAATAGGTAAGTCTGCCTGGGTTCGAGGCCCAGAGCCTGCCTGGGTTTGAGGCCCAGTGTCTGTGTGGGTTCGAGGCCCAAGTAGATCCGTGCGGCGACACGGAAAGTAGGGATAGTTAGAGCTAGATAGGGATAGATGATCAATCATGGATCCAAAAATTAATAGGGAAGAAAAGAGACTCTTGTGAACGTCTGTTTAAATGAGAAATGCTTCTGTGATTTTTACTGTTTAAAAAAAAAAGCCGGGGAGTTGTGGTTTGTTTTAGCTCCACCTACTTTTTCAAACAGAATGAAAGTTTTTTTTAACCCTTCGTAGTGTTGTCCTGTACGTGGGAAGTTTAAGAGTGTGAACCTTATTGAATTACATATATTCGGATGATAAGTTACGGAGCCAGGAAATGCACAAAGGATAGGTTTGTTGAGTTTAAAAAAAAAAGAAAAAAATACATGGTCCCGGTGGTTAAAAAAAGGATTTGACATACTCACTTACTTGTCGAAAGAAAACATTCAGAGAAGGCACAGCAAAACAACTGAGATGGATTCAAAAGGATTCAAAAAATATATATTAAATAACATGACCTTGAGGCTGGAACAATTGAGATAACGAAAAACAGTCCACAGCCTATGTGCCAGACTTCTCTCTAGTTATGGAAAAGACAAAAAAAAAAGTAACGTACTAAATAGGTGCTGAAAAAAAATGTTCTGAGATTTTAAATTATGAGAAAAATTCCACTGCAGTCTAAAAAAAATCACTCCTGTCCAGTTGGCAGAAAAACTCCATGAAATTAGGGCTTTCATTGACAGAAGGAGGACATATTAAAAACCGTAGACGTCTTAAAGAAAGAGTGCACGCACGAGAAATGTACTCAGAGTTCCACTGGGACCTCTGAGAAAGGTATCGATAGACTACTAGTTAAAATGGTTGGCTTTGCGTTGACTGAGGCTGATGATGAAATTGAATTTCAGTAAACAAATGTGTGGTCTCGTTTTAAATCAATTAAAAAAAATATCTTTGGCAAGTACTTGAATAAGAAGTTAAAAAAATATTGGAGTTTAATCAAATGCTGCCTTTCCTGATGAAAAGATTTTTTTTCAGATGGTTACGTGAAGTCACGTAATGACATCAGGTCTTCTTACAAACCCGTAAAGGAGTTAACCCTTTCCATTGAAAGCCGTTTCATACTGAACATTATCAATTTGGATTTCTTAATAGAAAAAAGACTCACCTAACAGAGGAATGGTGCGATAGTCAGAATAAAAATAAAAACAGAACTAGCTTATGTAATAATACTTGCCTGATACAATAAAGAAATAGATACTCAAACAAAACAAATTGAAGAGTTAAAAGGCTAAGATAAATAAGCTGAAAGGGATCCACAAACCCAACTTAACCCTGACCTCCGATTTCACGGAGTGACCTCGACATGCATGGATATAATGCAGAATCAAGGGACCTGTGGGCCCTGGTAAAGCAAACCCTGAGCCCAACTGAGCATGCCCAATTTCTAACTCACCTAGGACGTGCTACTCATGATGCATTGGTGGTTGCTCACCCTAACGATGTCCAGGATCACCTAAACGCTATCTTTAATGCTCTCACCACGACCCTTCGGAAGCCCATCAGTATGGAGCCGCCTCGGGTGGAAGGACCAAAACCTGACCCAAGGGGATACCAGATGGAACCGCAGTATTGCGTGCAGGGTTGGGTGGATAAACAGGGATACGGTTATATCAAACACCCAAATGGCCCGGGCCCTGCTAATTACAGACCGCCCAACTGTCCCCAGCCTGGTATGGGAAGAGGTCGGGGCTGGGAAAGACGAGATGGATGCTTTATTTGTGGGCAAGAAGGACATTGGAATAGAAATTGTCCCTCCCGTCAGCACGAAAAAGGAAGAGGAGGGAGGCAAGGGGGGAGAGGACGGGGATCTTACACTAACTTCTCCCAGAACAACCCCTTTGGCCAACCGTCCCCCGATTATTCGTATTGACTACGCAGCTTGATTGTGCAGGGACCCTCCCCGGATGACAAACCGATGATATTGTTAAAAATTCGGAATGAGTGGCAACCCTTCTTGATAGATACGGGAGCCTTCATGTCTTCTGTACAATCAAAGCTTAAACTCCTTGCCTTCACTGAAACACAGGGACTGTCAGGATTCCTGGGACAAGTCTCTACATTCCCGGTGTCAGAACCGGTTAAAATGGGTTACCAGGAAGAATCGGTGGAACATCGATTTGTTATCACAACCAATCTGGACTGTAACTTGATGGCTAGAGACCTCCTCTGCAAATTCCAGTTGCATTTGGAGTGTGTAGATGATGGGATTATTGTAAAACAGGGAACCCTTAAGCGGCAGTATTATACCACTAGAACCCCTCAGTGGTGGTCTCTGGACCTGCCGCGGGTACCCTATCACGTGACCCTAGCATACGATCCCAGTGGAAAGAATCAGGACCTGCAGAACTTTTATCAGGATCACGAAGGGGAAGTGAAGGAAATTCTATTAAGGGCTAGAGTGACTGGATCGGAAGGGAAGGCAGATTTTGTGGAAATGGACAGCCCCCAACGGTGGCACCACATATTACTCGTGAAGTATTACCTCCCCACCACGCTAAAGATTTGGGAGTTATGGTGCGCCAGGCTATAGACGAGGTTGACCCTACCAGCCGGGATGTGCAAATTGTAAAACATGGCCGAACAGTCCAATTCCACGGGGACCCCGAGAAGGTCTTAACGACTCTGCAGCATCATACTGGCTCTGACATACCTGACTATGTGGATCCTCATGTGTGGGCAGAGGACCCCTCCCAAGTTGTTTATATTCCCATTGATCCGATTGAGATCCCAATGCAGGGCAATGTGGACTGGCCCTTATCCAACAGTACCCACTGAAATCACAGGCAATACCGAGTATCCACCGAGCTTTGGAGGCTAGCCGAGTCGAACCAATTTGGCAGTTTCCAGTCCCTAGCATGGCTAAACAAATGCGACAGTGGTTGGGGATGATCAATTACTGCAGATCCTGGATCCCTAATGTTGCCCTGATGACTAAGCACCTCACCCCGTAAAGAAATAAGTAAGGCAGCTTTGAAATAGAAACCGCAGACGTCCAAGCCTTTAAGGAACTAAAGACAGCCCTGCTGCAAGCTCCGGCTTTGGGCCGGCCCCTCTATGACCGGCCCTTTCAACTGTATTGTACAATTCTGAAAGACTGTGCTACCGTTGTCTTAACACTCTCACTCCGTAGCTGCCCTCCTGGGCCAACTGCAGACTCAACACCTTACCATGGCCAGGCAAAGCAGATATGAGATCTACTTACTAAACAATCCTAAACTGACCTTTCGGCACTGTACTGCAATTAATCCGGCCTGTTTTCTTACTGAGCTGCCCCAAGGTGAGGAAGAACCCAGTCATGATTGTTTATCTTTAATTCAAGAGGCCACATCAGTCAGGGAAGATTTAGTTGATGTACCAATGGAAGATGTATGTTGACGGAAGTTCTTCTATTAATCCAGAAGGTACACGAATCTCAGGATACGCCATAGTAAAACAGAAGAATCAGGTCTTGGAATCTGCCGCTTTTAAAACCGCCTATTCTGCCCAACAAGCTGAACTATTCGCCCTCACCCAAGCCTGTATCTTGGCCAAAGATCTCAAAGTCAATATCTATACCGACTCGAGGTAAGCCTTTGGGGTGGCCCATGATTTTGGACAATTATGGAAAAATAGGGGATTCCTAACCTCACAGGGGAATGAGATATCCCATAAGCAACTAGTATCTGATTTGTTGCAAGCCCTCATGCTCCCCGAGCACATTGCCGTTGTTAAATGTACCGCCCACGCCACCGGAAAATCCCCAGTTGATATAGGGAACCACTGTGCTGACAAAGAGGCTAAACAGGCCTCTCGTGACCAACAGATGGTAGTGCCCAAAATGATGAGTCAGACTAAAAAATCCTGCGAAGGATAAGTTAGCCTCGGAAAAACCAATGCCAACTATCCAAGATGTTATAAAAGCACAGGAGGACGCTCCTGAAAAAGATAAACTGTTGTGGAAATATTATGGATGTACTTATGACAATGTTTCTAAACTCTGGACCACTCCCGCGGAACAGACTTGCATTGACGAGTTGGCTCTATGGGTTATTGACTGTATGCATTTTGCTACTCATTGTGGAGCAAGAACCACGAGTGATACACTTTTGGCTACTTAGTGGCACCCTAGACTCCAGGCGCTCGCCCAGAACATCAGTAGTCATTGCCTGGTTTGCCAGCAACATAATCCAGGGAAGGGAGTCCCCTGTGATTGGGGTAAAACGCCACTACCCGAAGGTCCCTTTGAGACATTTCAGTTGGACTACATTGAGTTGCAAAAAGTTCAGTGTTACAAATATGTGTTAGTAATAGTAGATGTGTTTAGCAGATGGATTGAAGCCTACCCTACCCTGGACAATAAGGCTCAAACTGTTGTTAAGGTGTTAATGAGGGAAATTGTTCCTAGATATGGTATCTCAGCTCGACTGATGATCACCTATGTTCTTTCTCTGACTCAGGCTCTGCGACTAGCTCACAACCAGGTTCAAGATGCTCACCTCGACCTCCCAGTTTTACCCGAATTGTCCCTCATGGCTCCAGGGAAGTATGGATTCAGAAGGGATTAGAGCCACAATGGGAGGGGCCTTTTCAGGTGTTACTCACTACCCCCACTGCAGCCAAGGTTGAGGGGAAAAGTGCCAGGGTTCACCTGCACCACTGCAAGCTCACCATCCTCTAACGAACCTATTTTACTGGTTATTCTAACTCCTGTTTCTGTTCCAGACTTCCTCTTCTCCATAGCTGAACAAGGCCGTTGGCATCCTAATTGGAACATGTACCAGTTTGAACTTTTACCCGCAGTGATAGTGTTGATATATGACAGTTTCGGCGCATGGGAGGGGAGACAGAGACGAGAGCTCCATGTAAGCACCTTTTTGTACATGTCTTATGTTTATGCGCAAAATGGGAACTTTTCTAGATGTTGGGTGTGTTCACATTCTCTATACATTCCAAAGGGGGAATTCCTTTGCGCCCCGTTCCACTAACCCTAACTGAGACTGTCAGATGGATTCAGAGCCAAACTATCACGAGAGGAGGGGGGCCAATACAATACTGCTGAAGCTCTGGAGGGCATCACAGCTGAAATGGTAGCAATAAGGACCGTAGCATTACAAAACCGAATGGCCCTCGATTACCTGTTAGCTGAGAAAGGGGAACGTGTGCCCTGATAGGGTCTAAATGTTGCACTTACATTCCTGATAGTTCAGAAAACATAATCAATCTCGCTGATCACATAACAAGACAGGTGAAGAAGTTATCCACACCAGCAGAAGGATCTAGCTGGTTTGATTGGCTATCAGATGGATCTTGGAGATCCTATCTAATTGTTGGTTGTCTTAACCTTTGTGGTAAAGTAATGATGGCAAGGTTAGCAAACCCTCTTGTGGTCAAGGGCTCCCGAGTTATGATCCAATGAAGTAAAGAACTACTCGACAATAACAACAATATGGATCAGGAAAGAGAGTGCGAACGGCTGAATGCGATACTCCTGGAATAGTCACCAGGGTTATCATGGAATGATAAAAGGGAGAAATGTGAATGTTTAAAAATGTATAGAGACATTGAAGTTGAGAACGTGGGAATTGTATAGGGACAGTATAAGCTAACAAAGAATTCATGGAGGAATAGCCATGACATCTCAGACTCGAGACTGCGAAATGTTACAACACTAACACATATTGAAACAAAACCCACAGCTTGCAGAAAAACCTCAAGGTCTTATTAAATCATGTTATTAACCTGAAACATTAACAGAAGGTCTTTGTTTAAAATCAGACCATACTTAGGTTGGCTTATGAGTGGACAAAGGGAAAGAGGGATCAGAAGAGATAGACTGAACTAGGATGTCACTCTAGCCCTATCTTGTTATCTTTTGCCGAAAATGTATAATCGTCGTCCCTTTACAATGTAACATCACTTTGTCCGTAGGAAGTGGGTGCGTTCTATCAGAGTTGCATTCCTTCTGTCTGATAAGGTCCCCGATCGGGATTTGCTTTTTAAATAAAAGCTTGCTTTGTTTAAAGCACAAACGGTATTCGTTTCAGTAATTTTGCTGAACCAGATTGAGGTAAAAGAATCCAGAAATCAGCAGGTTGATTCACGGAACCTCCAAAATACATGAGGTTTTGAGTACAATTTATACAGGCTTTGGAAAGGAGCTACCCTCCTACAAAATCATCAATAGTTCTATTGCTATCAGTGGAGTTACATCGATTTGTTGACTCTTATCAGACTGGCTCTGCAACTGGTATATGCAGCTGTCCATCTCCCATCATTATGTTGTTCCATTATTTGCCCTCTACCCCAGTCTGCACGTCGCCTGGAGTAACTGTACCAAAATACTGGCTTCCTTATCTCTTCCTCAGAGATGTCTAATCAAAAACTGCTGACTTTGTCTGTTTAAATGTTACTAAGGTTAAGGATACAGTTTAATGCGTTATTCATTTGTGCTATAGCTACATCAGCAAGTGTTACATAGATAGGCAATTTCTCAGACCCTCCTAATATTGATTAGTTCACTACCTTCAGCATAATTCTGACCACCTTTCTGTCTGCTACAATAATTTATCCCTTACACATAATGATATCAGTGTTAAAATAAAACTCCATATAAAGATAATGTAATTGATTTATCTGATCGATAGTTTCACACTTGATTCATATAATTACAACGGAACCAAGTGAAACCTTTAATGGTAAGTCTGTCTGTTTTTGTATCGAGCGCATTATTTGAAAATGATGATGGATGCCCAGATGTTTTTGTTTGCAGAATAACTGTCTCCCAAATCGTTCCCAAATGATGAAAGCTCCCTGAGATTGATAAATCTGTTACGCAATGTCATGTGTTTAATTAAATCGTATATGACTTCATCCTGAAACTGACCATTGCTGCAGAATCAGCTCTAGCCCAACTGCCACAGAATTTACACAGAATGACTTACTTAACCGGAAAAGCTAATGGTTAACATTGCTACAATCCAAAGTTAAACCAATGGTGTACACATTCACAGACTTTAGGATATCCTGATTAGCGGGAAATTATTATATTCACCCGGGGTAAAAAAAAGAAAAGGAAATATTTGTATTTATATAGCTCCTTTCACAACCACCAGGCCTCTCAAATCCCTTTACAGCCAATGAAGTACTTTGTGAAGTGTAATCACTGTTATAATGTAGGAAAGGTGGCAGGCAATTTGCACATCGCAAGCTCCCACAAACAGCAATGTAACAATGACTAGATAATCTGTTTTTTAGTGATGTTGATTGAGGGATAAAGATTGTCTGTGACGCTCGGTTTAACGTCTCATCCGAAAGACGGCACCTCTGACAGTGCAACATTCCCTTCGCCCTGCACTGAAGTGTGAGCCAAGATTATTGCGCTCAAGTCTCTAGATTACATAGAAACATAGAAAATAGGTGCAGGAGTAGGGCATTCGGCCCTTCGAGCCTGCACCGCCATTCAATAAGATCATGGTTGATCATTCACCTTAGTACCCCTTTCCTGCTTTCGCTCCATACCCCTTGATCTCTTTAACCATAAGGGCCATATCTAACTCCCTCTTGAATATATCCAATGAACTGGCATCAACAACTCTCTGCGACAGGGAATTCCATAGGTTAACAACTCTCTGCGTGAAGAAGTTTCTCCTCATCTCAGTCCTAAACGGCTTAACACTTATCGTTAGATTATGTCCCCTGGTTCTGGACTTGCCCAACATCGGGAACATTCTTCCTGCATCTAACCTGTCCAGTCCCATCAGACTTTTATATGTTTCTATGAGATCCCCTCTCATCCTTCTAAACTCCAGTGAATACAGGCCCAGTCGATTCAGTCTCTCCTCATATGTCAGTCCAACCATCCCGGGAATCAATCTGGTGAATCTTTGCTGTACTCCCTCAATAGCAAGAACGTCCTTCCTCAGATTAGGAGACCAAAACTGAACACAATATTCCAGGTGAGGCCTCACTAAGGCCCTGTACAACTACAGTATAACCTCCTGCTCCCATACTCAAATCCCCTAGCTATGAAGGCCAACATACCGTTTGCCTTCTTCACCGCCTGCTGTACCTGCATGCCAACTTGCAATGACTAATGTACCATGACACCCAGGTCTCATTGCACCTCCCCTTTTCCTAATCTGCCGGCATTCGGATAATATTTTGCCTTCTTGTCTTTGCCCCCAAAGTGGATAACCTCACAGTTATCCACATTATACTGTATCTGCCACACGTTTGCCCATTCACCTAACCTGTCCAAGTCACCCTGCAGCCTTTTAGCATCCTCCTCTCAGCTCACACCGCCACCCAGCTTAGTGTCATCTGCAAACTTGGAGATATTACACTCAATTCCCTCATCCAAATCATTAATGTATATTGTAAATAGCTGGGATCCCAGCACTGAGCCCAGCAGCACCCCATTAGTCACTGCCTGCCATTCTGAAAAGGACCCGTTTATCCCGAATCTCTGCTTCCTGTCTGCCAACCAGTTCTCTATCCACGTCAGTACACTACCCCCAATACCATATGCCTTAATTTTGCACACCAATCTCTTGTGTGGGACCTTGCCAAAAGCCTTATGAAAGTCCACATACACCACATCCACTGGTTCTCCCTTGTCCACTCTACCAGTTACATTCTCAAAAAATTCTAGATTTGTCAAGCAGGATTTCCCTTTCATAAATCCATGCTGACTTGGACCAATCCCATCACTGCTTTCCAAATGTGCTGCTATTTCATCTTTAATAATTGATTCCAACATTTTCCCCACTACCGATGTCAGGCTAACCGGTCAATAATTACCCGTTTTCTCTCTCCCTCCTTTCTTAAAAATTGGTGTTCCATTAGCTACCCTCCAGTCCATAGGAACTGATCCAGAGTCGATAAACTGTTGGAAAATGATCACCAATGCATCCACTATTTCTAGGGCTACTTCCTTATGTAGTCTGGGATGCAGACTATCAGGCCCTGGGGATTTATCGGTCTTCAATCCCATCAATTTCCCTAACACAATTTTCCACCTAATAAGGATTTCCTTCAGTTCCTCCTTCTCACTCGACCCTCGGTCCCCTAGTATTTCCGGAAGGTTATTTGTGTTTTCCTTCATGAAAACAGAACCAAAGTATTTGTTTAACTGATCTACCATTTCTTTGTTCCCCATTATAAATTCACCTGAAGCTCACTGCAAGGGACTTACATTTGTGACTTGAACCCATATCTCACGATGTTGCTACGAGCTGAGCCACAGCCGACATAGAGAAAGCAGCAGATATCAAACACATGACACAAAAAGGAAGACATGTTTATTGGTACATCTTCATTTTCACAACCCCACAATCCGCTTTGGTCCTCACACAAAGACAGCTATTCTAAAATGGAACACGGCTTGTAATTTAACTCTACTTAAGACAGGAAGCTTTCGTTTGGCTTTTCATTCTTTTAACCAATACCACAATAAACATCCAGGGAGATTTCACCACCTTCTCCAGCTCTTCCCTGAATTTAGTTTGAGTAGCTGCATAGATACACGTGTTCGTACAGGAACTCAAATACATGAGAATAAATCCGGTTTCTGAGGCAATGTATGTTGGAGATGTATAATCGGCTCGGTGAAACACAGCCAGGTTGTTAAATTCAAAACTCACGGCAGCTGTCAGCCATAGCAATATAAAACTGCCCGATACAGTGAACAGTAAAATGATGGATTTCTTTCTGTTTTGCATTTCTGGATCACTCTGATTCTCACTGTTGTGACCCCGGAGTCCCCTGCGGCTTCTGCTGGCCACCAAAATACGTCTGACGGTTAAACAATTAAAAAGTAATATCAAAGCAAAAGGAAGATAAGTAGATAAAGTACTTTGCAAGCGGAAGTAGGCTACACCTGCAGGCGATGAAAAAAAGGCCGGACTGGGGAGGAAACCCCAGGGAACATTGTTGATTATTCGTTTGTGTTCAAATGCAAACCAATAGGGGATGTTGTCTAAATAAACCAGAACAGATACCATTGTTACACTGGCGGCCGCAGTTCTCACTGTGCAATACTTGGTTTTAAACTTCTGACAACATATAGCTACAAATCGATCAAATGTGAAGGAGACGGTAAACCACACCGACATATCCAGGTTGGTACAAGACATGTACATCATGACCTTACAAACGGCAGTGTAAGACAGGAATGAAAGTGGAAATTGTTTACTGAATATGTGGTATACGATTACATTGACTGTCATCACCAGTAGATCTGCTGTTGCCATGGCCACCATGTAGACAGATATACATTTGGAAAGGCCGCATTTTCCTCTGTAGAGAATCACCATCGTCAATAGGTTCGCTGTAAGAGGAACAGTCAAGAGTAATTAATGGGGAGAGTTGGATAAATCTCACAGCATATTGTGGGGCAATGAACTGATGGCTTGCATCCTAGGGTCTTAAGAGAAGTAGCGGCAGGGATTGTGGATGCATTGGTTGTAATTTACCAAAATTCCCTGGATTCTGGGGTGGTCCCAGCAGATTGGAATGCTGCAAATGTAACGCCCCTATTTAAAAAAAGGAGGCAGACAAAAAACAGGAAACTATAGACCAGTTAGCCTAACATCTGTGGTTGGGAAAATGTTGGAGTCCATTATGAAAGAAGCAGTAGCAGGACATTTGGAAAAGCAAAATTCGGTCAGGCAGAGTCAGCATGGATTTATGAAGGGGAAGTCATGTTTGACAAATTTTCTGGAGTTCTTTGAGGATGTAACAAACAGGGTGGATAACGTGGAACCAGTGGATGTGGTGTATTTGGACTTCCAGAAGGCATTTGACAAGGTGCCACATAAAAGGTTACTGCACAAGATAAAAGTTCACTGGGGATAATAGCATGGATAGAGGATTGGCTAACTAACAGAGAACAGAGAGTTGGGATAAATGGCTCATTCTCTGGTTGGAAATCAGTAACAAGTGGGGTGCCACAGGGATCAGTGCTGGGACCCCAACTATTTACAATCTATATTATCGACTTGGAAGAAGGGACCGAGTGTAACGTAGCCAATTTTGCTGATGATACAAAGATGGGAGGAAAAGCAATGTGTGAGGAGGACACAAAAAATCTGCAAAAGGACATAGACAGGCTAAGTGAGTGGGCAAACATTTGGCAGATGGAGTATAATGTTGAAAAGTGTGAGGTCATGCACTTTGGCAGGAAAAAAATCAAAGAGCAAGTTATTATTTAAATGGAGAAAGATTCCAAAGTGCCGCAGTACAGTGGGACCTGGGGGTACTTGTGCATGAAACACAAAAGGATAGTATGCAGGTACAGCAAGTGATCAGGAAGGGCAATGGTATCTTGGCCTTTATTGCAAAGGGGATGGAGTATAAAAACAGGGAAATCTTGCTACAGCTATATAAGGTATTGGTGAGGCCACACCTGGAATACTGTGTGCAGTTTTGGTTTCCATAATTATGAAAGGATATAGTTGCTTTGGAGGCAGTTCAGAGAAGGTTAATTTGGTTGATTCCGAGGATGAGGGGGTTGACTTATGAGGAAAGGTTGAGTAGGTTGGGCCTTTACTCATTGGAATTCAGAAGAATGAGAGGTGATCTTCATGAAATGTATAAGATTATGAGGGGGCTTGACAAGGTGGATCAGAGAGGATGTTTCCACTGATAGGGAGACTAGAACTAGAGGGCACGATCTTAGAATAAGGGGCCGCCCATTTAAAACAGAGATGAGGAGAAATCTCTTCTCTCAGAGGGTTGTGGATCTGTGGAATTCAATGCCTCAGAGAGCTGTGGAAGCTGGGACATTGAATAAAATTAAGACAGAAATAGACAGTTTCTTAAATGATAAGGGGATACGGGGTTATGGAGAGTGGGTGGGAAGTGGAGCTGAGTCAATGATCAGATCAGCCATGACCTTATTGAATAGCGGAGCAGGCTCAAGGGGCCATATAGCCTACTCCTGTTCCTATTTCTTATGTTCTTATGTGTTCCTACAGAGGGTTAAGCACACGGATGCATTTATAATACAGGCGAGCATTGACGATATACTTTTTCAAATGTAATTAATCATTAAACACTCAATATTGAGGGAATGAGACTCCCCCACCCTTCCAGCATACTTCATTCAGACCTTGGCAAGGTGGTGTGTGCAGTGCATGTTGTGAGGGTCGCTAGTATTCAGTATGGGCAATGGTAATGGATAGAGACCCACAACACCACCGACAATCTGACACTGATGACCCAACGGAGGGGAACTATGACTTGGAGCCACCGAGTAAATCAGGTGATCTCGGAGCAGCCACCCCTGATACATCTATCCCGATTGAATGTCCATCGCTATCACCACTGACACTATATCCACTCATATAAACATAACACGCTGTAAATACTCAGCAGGACAGGCATCATCTGTGGAGAGGGAAACAAAGTTAACGTTTAGAAACATAGAAAATAGGAGTAGTAGTAGACCATTCGGCCCTTCGAGTCTGCACCACCATTCATTATCATCATGGCTGATCCTCTATCTTAATACCTTATTCCCGCTTTTTCACCATGCCTCTTGATGTCTTTTGTTTCTAGTAATTTATCGATCTCCCTCTTAAATATATTCAGTGACTTGACCTTCACAGCCTTCTATGGTAGAGAAATCCACAGGTTCACCACCCTCTGAGTGAAAACATTTCTCCTCATCTCAGTCCTAAATTTCCTACCCTGTATCCTGAGACTGTGAACCCTTGTTCTAGACTTTCCAGCCAGGGGAAAGATCATCCCCGCATCCAGTCTGTCCAACCCCATCAGAATTTTATACGTTTCAATGAGATCCACTCTCATTCTTCTAAACTCTAGTGAATACAGGCCCAGTCGACCCAATCTCTCCTCATACGACAGTCCTGTCATCCCAGGAATCAGTCTGGTGAACCTTCGGTGTACTCCCTCTATGGCAAGTATATCCTTTCTTAGGTAAGGAGACCAAAACTGCACACAATACTCCAGCTGCGGTCTCACCAAAGCCCTGTATAACTGTACTAAGACATCCTTGCTCCTGTACTCAAATGCTCTTGCAATGAAGGCCAACATACCATTTGCCTTCCTAACTGCTTGCTCGTTAATGTCGAAACCTTTCTTTAGAAATCTATGGAGGTGCCATTCACACTTTAACGGTGCGGCACAGGTCAAGCCGCCGTACCTGGCAGGGACGGTGCAGTTACAGATTAAAGTCCCTTGGATGGTTCTATAACTTGATTATTTTCACATTCAGCAAGCAAACGGATGCCCTCATATACATCCAAGCACAAATGAGGTTGCATTGCTGAGCGCTGAATTCATCCCGCCATGAGGCGGATACCATGTGATGCACCCAGCCAATTGTATAAGTTATTACAGCGGCCCCATGGAGCAATGGATGGAATTTTACATTTAATTTCCGCGGTTTAATTAGCGAGGGAAATCTCGGGAGCGCCATCAGATGTCAGCTGTATTACATATCATTTACAAGCAATTGCTGGAAACATATGATTGCAAATAAAACATTCAGCTGCGACACAAACATTACATTTGGGTGGAAACTCTGCGCTGTTTCTATTTATAATCATCCAGAGGGAGCTGCTCGGTAAGAGAGCGAGGGCTGGTGGAGAAGCGCAGGTTCTGTGCAGCCGAGGGGAGGGCAGCAGCTCCCTGAGCGCCAATGGATGCTCCAAATATCTTTCACAGTCATTTGACGGGTGGAGGTGGCAGCACTCCGAGCAATTATCAGCCTAAAGTAGGCAGGGATCAAGGGCACAGATGAAATGGTTACCAGGGGGACTAAGAAACACATTTTCCAGCGATCTATGGACTGTTGCTGGGACCGGGGAATCAGCCTCGCTTTCCCTCAGCACAGGGAGGAAAGTTGAGCTCTTGTTGCCCAGGATCTACTGACCAGGACAGCGCCTCACTGATCGAGCCAACTGTTAAGATTCCCGCGGATATTCGCCAACTTATCCCGGTAGATAAATGACTCTGCAATTGAGAACCTTCCCGGAATCTGTTACATAATCATTAACACTGAAAGCGTCAACAACTGTTAGACAACGGGGTACAGTGACTTACCGGGGGCGCCAAATGCAGCGAGAACAGGGTAGTAAATGTCCTTTATCTGTAGAATTGTTGGCCGCTCCATTTTCTTTTAGAAGAGTGTACGAATCCCGTCCAGCTTTATGGTTCTGACTGGAATGCACCTGAAATCCATAAATTCACCCCTTTATATAATAATTCTTGCCCTGGTCAGAAAAACAGATTACAAAATAAGTGGCGTTATTTACAGTCACTTAACAAACAAGTGCGCCCCCCGCCGCCATAGAAACATTGTACGGAAAGTAATCGCAGGGGGAAAGTGCACTGCACAAGGGCCCTGAAGCTTCATTCAAAAAATTGCATAATTTTCATTAATTTTTACTGTAATGACAACTGGTGATGACTCCTCTCTCTCATTACAGGCGATGATTCATCGCTTGCATTACTGGTGATGAAACTACTCTGACATTCATGCAGATGATCATATTCCAATATTGTTTTTATCCTAGTCTAACGTTACTGGTTGTGATTACATTCAAATATTACTGGTGTTGACCCTCTCCTAACATTACTGCTGGTGACTCTATAATATTACTGGTGGTGATTACTATAACATTACTGGCGGTGACCCTTCTCTAACATTACTGGTGGTGACCCAACTCTAACATGACTGGTGGTGACCCTACTCTAACATGACTGGTGGTGACCCTTCTTAACATTACTTGTGGTGACCCTACTCGAACCTTATTGGTGGTGACCCTACTCTAACATTACTGGTGGTGACCCTACTCTAACATTACTGGTGGTGACACTACACTAACATTACTGATGGTGACACTACACTAACATTACTGGAGGTGACACTACTCGAACATTAATGGTGATGACTTTACTCGAACATTAATGGTGGTGCCTCTAAGCCAGCATTACTGGTATGGCCTTAATGTAACATTACTGGAATAATCCGATTGTAAGTTTGCTGGTGAGCGCCCAACTCTAACACTATTTGTGATGGCCGTACACTGACATGGGTTTTGAGGACTCTACTCTAGAATGCTGGTAGTTATCCTACATTACTGGTGACGACTGTACTCTAATATTACTGTTAGTGACAGCACACTAACATTGCTGCTGGTGACTTTATTCTAATGTCATTGGTGGTGGCATTAATCTATCATTACTTGTGCTGAGCGAACTGTAAATTTACCGATGGCGAGTCTAATCTATGCTTACTGGTTGTCAGTCATTCTAACATCTCTGGTGGTAACCCTGTTCTTACATTATTGGTGATGACTATACACTAACATTTCTGGTAATAATGGCACATTAATATTTCTGATAGTAATGCTACCCGAGATAAGAACATATGAATTAGGAGCAGAGTAGGCCTTACGGCAGCTTGAGCCGGCTCCATTCAATAAGATCATGGATGGTCTTCAACCTCAAAAACACTTTCCCGACCAATCACCATATCTCTCGATTCCCCTGGAGTCCAAGATGTTATGTACCACGGCCGTGAATATACTCACCGACTGAGAACCCACAGCCCTTTGGGGCAGACAATTTCAAAAGTTCATAACCGCTGAGTGAAGAAATTCCTCTTCATCTCAGTCTTAAAACACGGACACCTTATCCTGAGATCATGTTCCCACGTTCTAGACTCTGATGCCAGGGGAAACAATCTATTTGTATCTATCCTGTATACTGCCCTCAGAATTGTATATGTTCAAATAAGAATACCTCACATTCTTATCAACTCCAGAGAGTATATGCAAAATCTACTCAATGTCTCCTCATGACATCCCTTTCATCCAAAGGCCAACATGCTACTTGCCTTCCTGACTCGACTGTAACATTACTGGTGGTGACCCTAGTCTAACATTACTGGCGGTGACCCTACACTAACATTATGGGTGGTGACCCTACTCTAACATTACTTGTGGTGTCCCTACTCTAACATTACTGCTGGTGACCCTTCTCTAACATTACCGGTGTGTTGATACAGATTCTTTTCCCTCAATCTATTTCAGCGAATACATTGACTCGAACACTTTAAAGTTTAGTTCAGACTAACTTTATTCAAACTTCATCGATGAAGTGTCTTGCTCTGATAAAGGGGCACTGACTCCATGAGTCTGTCGAATCCATCAGAGCAGGCAAAAAAATCATTACAAACCTTTATAGTTATACAGTTCTTGATCGGTACCACCCCTTTTCATTGTCCTATCACATCAACTATCGTGGCATAGATACAAGATAAACCAGTCATACACAGTAAAGCAAGCAATTCCCTAATCATGAGTGAAGATTAAGTCATCTCCAGCTTATCTTTGTTTTGCAGGCAAGGAAGACACAGTTCTGCTTCTCTGGGTATTCCCACAGTTTAGCTCCTACATATGTTGCTACATTCCCATGAACAGACGGTTCCTCAAGGTTGTTTCACAAAAACAGTCACTCATTGTTCTCCCCAATAGTGAGATCTGAAGAGTCAGCAATAACCATGAGCGGCCATTTTAGAAAGAGTTAATACATTTGAAATTAGTACGGATAATACATATAAAGTTAGTAGCTACATTGATACAGATTCTCATTCCCCCCTTTTATCATTTCATGATAACTCTGGTGGCTAATCCAGGAGTATTGCGTTTAGCCGTTCGTATTCCCGCTCCTGATCCTCTTTAGTCTATTGTCGGTACAAATGCTCATCTATCATGCTGGGCGTGGATCCAAACTGTCTTCCTCGGGATTCACTCTGCCAATCGGAATGCCTCGAAGAAGGTCCTTATTCCGCTATGGAGAAGAGGAAGTCTGGAACAGAAAGAATGGTTAGAAAGGCTGATAGACTTTGATTATTAGGGAGTGATAAGCTTACAGTGATGCAGGTGAACCCAGGCGCTTCTTCCTTCGACCTTGGTGGCGGTGGGGATGGTAAGCAACACCTGAAAAGGCCCCTCCCATCGAGGTTCCAATCCCTTCTGAATCCATTTCTTAATCAGGACATACTTTCCTGGTGCCACGAGAGACGATTCAGGTAAGACTGGGAGGTCGAGGTGAGCATCTTGGACCTGGTTGTGGGCTATTCGCAGAGCCTGAGTCAAGGCAAGAACATAGGTAGTCATTTCCTCAGTCATATGGTGGAATTGGACAGTGGAGGGGACATTCTGATTCCATGGGGTCCTAAGGGGCCTACCATAAATGACCTCAGCGGGGGTCAGTCTAGCCTTCCCGGCGGGGGTAGTTCGGATCTGGAATAGGGCTATGGGAAGGAGTTTGAGCCAATTGAGTCCGGTTGATGCTACCAGTTTTGCAAGCTTGGTTTTAAGAGTTTGATTAGCACGTTCAACTAGTCCCGCAGCTTGGGGTCGGTAGGCACAATGCAGCTGCTGGTATATGCGCATCTGGGAACAGAATTCCTTGTTAACTTGGCCAATAAAGTAAGGGCCATTATCGGAACTCAGTCGAGCTGGGATACCATATCTAGGAACGATTTCCCTCATTAACACCTTAACAACAGTTTGAGCCTTATTGTCCAGGGTAGGGTAAGCCTCGATCCATTTGCTAAACACATCTACTATTACTAACACATATTTGTAACACTGAACTCTTTGCAACTCAATGTAGTCCAACTGCAAGGTCTCAAAGGGACCTTCTGGTAGGGGCGTCTTACCCCAATCACAGGGGACTCCTTTCCCCGGATTATGCTGTTGGCTAACAAGGCAGCGACTACTGATGTTCTGGGCCAGCGCCTGGAGTCTAGGGTGCCACCAAGTGGTCAAAAGCGTGTCAATTGTTGTCCTTGCTCCACAATGAGTAGCAAAGTGCATACATTCAATAACCCATAGGGCCAACTCATCAGACAAGCAAGTCTGTTCCGCGGGAGTGGTCTAGAGTTTAGAAACATTGCCATAAGTACATCCATAATCTTTCCACAACAGTTTATCTTTTTCAGGAGCGTCCTCCTGTGTTCAATGACATCTTGGATGGTTGGCATTGGTTTTTCCGAGGCTGACTTATCCTTTGCAAGGTTTTTAGTCTGACTCATCATTCTAGGCACCGCCATTTGTTGGGCAGTGCATTTAACGACGGCAATATGCTTGGGGAGCATGAGGGCCTGCAACAAGTCTGATACTAGTTGCCTATGGGATATCTCCTTTCCGTTTGAGGTCAGGAATCCCCTATTTTTCCACAGTTGCCCAAAGTCATGGGCTAGCCCAAAGGCATACCTAGAGTCGGTATAGATATTGACCTTGAGGTCCTTTGCTGGAATACAGGCTCGAGTGAGGGCAAACAGTTCAGCCT
Source organism: Pristiophorus japonicus (assembly GCF_044704955.1). Taxonomy (NCBI): domain Eukaryota; kingdom Metazoa; phylum Chordata; class Chondrichthyes; family Pristiophoridae; genus Pristiophorus; species Pristiophorus japonicus. Next base: position 4,655,983 of record NW_027252668.1, on the reverse strand, counting down.
GTTGGGCGGAATAGGCAGTCTCAAAGGCGGCAGATTCCAGGACCCGATTTTTCTGGTTTACTATGGCGTATCCCGAAATTCGCCCACCCTCTGGGTCAAAGGAGGAGCTTCCATCCACACACATAACACAGTCAGGGTCCGCCATTGGTGCGTCAACTAAATCCTCCCTAACAGAGGTGCTCTCTTGGATTAAGGATAAACAGTCGTGACTTGGTTGCTCTTCGTCTTGGGGTGGTTCGGTAAGGAAACAGGCTGGATTAATAGCCGTGCAGTGCCTAAATGTCAACTTAGGATTATTTAGTAGGTAAATCTCATATCGACTTTGTCTGGCCATAGTAAGATGCTGGGTCTGTAGTTGGCCCAGAAGTGCAGCCACAGAGTGAGAGGTATACACAACAATATCTTGCTGGAGGGTCAGGTTGGCAGTGGATTGGAGACTATTATATGTAGCAGTCAAAATTTGGGTACCCACAGGGTGTCCCAAAGCAACAGGGTCTATTTTGGAAGAATAGTAGGCAACAGGCCGAAGCTTATCCCCATGTTTCTGAGTTAGGACAGCGGTAGCACAGTCTTTCAGGATTGTACAATACAGCTGGAATGGGCAGTCATATAAAGGTCGGCCCAAGGCTGGGGCCTGTAGCAGAGCCATCTTTAATTCCTTAAAGGCTTGGATGTCCGCGGCTTCTATTTCAAATATGCCTTCCTTAGTGGTATAGGGGGTGAGGTGCTTAGTCATCAGGGCAACGTTAGGTATCCAGGATCTACAGTAATTGATCATTCCCAACCATTGTCGCATCTGTTTGGCGGTACTAGGGACCGCAAATTAGCAGATGGGTTCAACTCGGCTAGCCTCCAGGGCTCGATGGGTCCCTGACAGAATAATCCCAAGAAATTTAACTTGGAACTGGCCAATCTTGACCTTCGATGGGGAGACTATGTATCCCAGGGAGACAAGTGATTCAGCAACTGGTTGGAATCCTCCTGATTGCTTGGTTCGTCTGTGCTAGCTACCAATAAATCGTCCATATATTGGATCAAGGTGGATCCTTTCGTCAGAAACTGTAGTTGCTCCTGCAGACATCTTGAAAATAGTGTTGGAGAGTGAATGAATCCTTGAGGTAGCCTGGTCCATGTGTACTGCTGACCTTGGTAGGTAAAGGCAAAGAGATACTGACTTGTCTGGGCCAATGGCAAGGTGAAGAAGGCGTGTTGAAGGTTCACCATTGCGAAGACCTTGGCGTTTGCCATGATCAACGACAATATTTGTTCTGGGTTGGGAACCAGGGCGTGTAGGGGCTTGACGATGGCATTAATGGCTCGAAGGTCCTGGACCAAGCGGAACTGGTTTGGTTTGCCTGGCTTAGGGACTGCCAATATCGGTGTATTACACGGGGAGTGACATTGAACCAAAATCCCCTGTTCCACGAGGCCCTTGATCAATTTATGAATACTTGGTATTACCTGTGGTTTCAGTGGGTACTGACGAATGGAGGGCAAATCCACATCACCTTGTACTAGGATCTCGATTGGGGTGATTGGAGTATAACCCACTTGGGTGGAGCTTTCTTCCCACACGTGGAGGTCCACATAGTCAGGTACGTTGGCGCTGGTATGGTGGTGTAGTGTTGTCAGGACCTTCTTGGGGTCCCTGTGAAACTGGACCGTCCGGCCATGTCCCACAATCTGCAAGTCTGGACTAGTAGGGTCGGCCTCGTCTATGGCTTGACGCACCATGATTCCTAAATCTTTAGCATGGTGGGGAGGTAATACTTCACGAGTGACATGCAGTGCCACGGTCAGAGGCTGTCTCCACAGGGTCATACACATCTCAACGAAATCTGCTTTGCCCTCCGGACCGGTCACTGTGGCTCGCGGCTGGATCTCCCATTTCTCCCCCTCGTGATCCCGATAAAAGTCTCAGAGTTTCTGGTTAGTACCACTAGGGTCGGATGCCAAGGTCACATGATAAGGTGCTTGAGGCAAGTCTAGGGACCACCATTGAGGGGTCCGAGTGGTGTAACATTGCCGTTTGAAAGTCCCGGGTCTTACAATAATACCTTCGCCTCCGCATTCTAGATGGAGCTGGAATTTACAGAGAAGGTCCCTAACCATCAAGTTACAGTCCAGATTAGTTGTAATGACAAATCGATGATCCACAGATTCTTCCTTGTAAACTACTTTAACTGGTTCTGACACAGGGAATGTAGAGACTTGTCCCAGGAACCCCGACAGTCCCCGAGTCTCGCTAGAGGTAGGGAGTTTAAGCTTCGACTGTACAGAGGACATGGAGGCTCCTGTATCTATTAGAAAGGGTTGCCACTCATTTTGAATCTTTAATGATATCATCGGCTCCTCGTCCGATGAGGGTCCCTGTACAATCAAGCTACGTAGTCAATACTGATGTTGGGGTTGCGGTTGGGCGAAGGGGTTTGTCTGGGAGAAGTTAGTATAGGATCCCTGTCCTCTTCCCCCTTGCCATCCTCCTCTCCCTCCCTGTTGTCTTCTTCCTGGTCAGCGGGAGGGACACTCTCTGCTCCAATGTCCCTCTTGTGCACAATTAAAGCATGCTCCCTGATTCAGTCTGCCTCCCTTTGCTATGCCTGGTCGGGGACAATAGGGCGGTCCATAATTTGCAGGGCCTGGACCATTTGGATGTTCAATATAGCCACAGCCCTGATTGTCCACCCAGCCCGGCACACAATACTGAGGCTCCATCTGGTATCCTTTCGGGTCAGGTTTTGGTCCCGCAGCCTGGGGAACTCCTCCTTCTTAGTTACAAATTCGGTTTTGACTCTAGTTGGGGGCGCATTACCTCCTTCTCCCTTTCTTTCTTGCCAATAATACTTCACTGCTCTTTCCATTTGGGCCTTACTATTATCTGCCCAATTCATATTATTGGTCTGGATGGCGTGAGCGATCGAATGAGGCAAGCACTGGAGCAGAATAGTGAATTTCGTCCTGCCCGGAAGGCATTATCTCCCGACTGGCCTCCATAAATTTCAACAAATCTTTCCAGGAATTCATCTGCATTCTCATCTCGCTTAGGCTTTGTCTCTAAAACATTTGCCATGCTAATAGGCTTCTGAAGGGCAGTATCCAGTGCAGCGAAAATGGCCCCTTGACGGGCTCCATCATTGTTATGCTGCGCTTGTAAGGCTGCATGGTCGGCAACATTTAAATGAGTCAGGAACCGGGCGTGCTTAATCGGGCTCAGGGTTTGATGGACAAGGGACCACAGATCCCGAGAATCGGCATTATAGACGGCTATCGTGGTCCGGAGAAAATCCACGAACTTGACAGGTTCCCTTTTCCGGTCCGGCATTCCAGTCAATATAGCCACAATCTCGTTGGGCTTCCAAGGCATGTATACTTGAATCGTCGGGTTAGCGACAGCAGCGACAGGATCAGGGTTCGGCAGGTCTCTTACCGGGAACTGTCGTAGACGCCTTTTTTGCTGGTTGGCACAATCAGTGTCAGACTCAGATTCCGAGTCTGATAGGGAAGGGGAGCCCAAGTCGGAGTCACTTGAGCTCTCAGAATCAGGGTGACGGGTTGAGCCCTGGAAGGCAAGCGACTGTAGCGATGGTTTTCGTCTAGCTCCATGTTTCAGCGTCTTCCTAGCAGCCGGAGTGAGGGACTTCTTAACCTTCTTTTTCATTTGCGACCTAGTCCAAGTAGCGACTGGGTCCACAAAAGTCGGAGGGATCCTGGTAGGATCTGACTGAAAGGTTGGACCTAAATTAACAAAGGGTGCGGAGGGAGTCGAAACGCTAGGTTGGAGACCTGCCAGCGTAAAGGATTGTTGGGTGGCAGGGACAAGTCCGGGCGAGGTAGTCGAGACTGATACTAATACAGGGTGTGTAGCTGGCAGAGGGAAGACTGTAGGGACCGTCTGGGGACCCACTGGTGTTACGTTTGATGGTGTATCAACGGGCACCGGTGGTGGCGAGGGTGGTGGTAGAGCTGAGGGCAGAACGTGATCTAAGGCTTGGGGATTTACGGCTGGTGGAACATTGCCTGTAGCCGTCGGAATGGCCGGGTATATTCGATTATACGATGGAGGTTCAACGGGACCATGGGGCACCGGAGCAGTGGGACGTCACGTGAGCGGCCACTCTTCTATCTCATCTTCCGCCTCAGTCAATGCAAGGCCAACCATCTGACTACGTAGTCTATCAATACCCTTTTCAGAGGTCCGAGTGGAGCTCTTGGTACGTTTTTCGTGCGCGCACTCTTTCTTTAATACATCTAAGGGTTTAACATGTCCTCCTTCCATTAATGAGAATCCTAACTTAGTGGCGTTTTCCTGCCAACTTGACAGAAGTGATTCATCTTTTAGTTTTTGACAATATTGTCTCCATGTGGCAATTAAGCTTTTATCCCTTTTTCTTCGTCCCTTTTTCCAAATTAATTCCTGTGCCCTTTTTGCCACCTCTACACTATTAGTGCCTCCAAGGGGCCAGTGATCATTTCCTAATAATTTGTTCAAGGCTCCAGATAACTGTATAAATTGCTCAGTCTTCTCGGGGAAATCTTCACATAACTTCTGTAGCGGGCTGCCTGCATCCGTAGTACTGTCTAAGTGATTGCCCATTCTCGCGTCGCCCCGTGGTAAAAATGTAGTTTATCTTATCCTGAGCCTAGGTGGGCCAAGTGATACACAAGGTCGACACCATACCTGGCATAAGTACAAGTTAACTTTACACAATCCCTCTCACGTCGCCCCGCGGTAATCATATCCCGGTTAGTCCGTTTAAGTCCAATCAGCGCCTAGACGGGCCAAGTGATATACAAGGTCGACGCCGTACCTGACTTGGACACTTATTTCCTAAGTTTAAAAGATATTCGCCAGATTGACCTGGATCTCGTTCAGACGCTACCTGAGAACCAGCGAGCAGCAAAACTTTCTTCAGACTTTTGGACTGGAGGAAACCGAGGTGGTATTTAAAAGGTACTCACTCTGGTGGCCATTTTCCTCCCGTCTCGTCCGAGGCTAGTCCGGCTCATAGTTCGCAAGTTCCTGGCGGTCATCCGTTGAGCTCCCACTTCTGACACCAATTGTTGATACAGATTCTTTTCCCTCAATCTGTTTCAGCGAATACACTGACTCGAAAACTTTAAAGTTTAGTTCAGACTAACTTTATTCAGTCTTCATTGATGAAGTCTTGCTCTGATAAAGGGGCACCGACTCCATGAGTATGTCGAATCCACCAGAGCAAGCAAAAATAATTACAAAAACAAGACAGTTATACAGTTCATGATCGGTACAACCCCTTTTCATTGTCCTATCACATCAACTACCGTGGCATAGATACAAGCTAAATTAGTCATTTACACAGTGAAGTAAACAATTCCCGAATCATGAGTGAAGATTAAGTCATCTCCAGCTTATCTTTGTTTTGCAGGCAAGGAAGGCACAGTCTGCTTCTCTGGGTATTCCTATAGTTTGGCCCCTACATCTGTTGCTACATTCCCATTATTATCAGATGGTTCCTCAAGGTTGTTTCACAAAAACAAGTTACTCAGTGTTTTCCCCTATAGTGAGATCTGATGGGTCAGCGATAACCATGAGCGGCCATTTTATAAAGAGTTAATACATTTGAAATTAGTACGGATAATACATATAAAGTTAGTAGCTACATTGATACAGATTCTCATGGGCGGAAACACGCCATGTTATCTCCAAACTGCAGACTGAACCACACCACTCTCCAGGCCGGGACCCTTCTCTTTATGATGAACAGGTTGAATATTGTGCCCCGGGTCAGCACATTCCCCGGGACCTGACGATGACAGTAATCTAACCTCGGTTTCTGTGCTCACTTACAAACACTTTAATTTAAACTTTAAAGTCCCGCCCTGTGTGACAGCAAACATCAGATCTGACACTTCCGCATTTTCCCTCATGTAGATGGCAATGCGCCATTTTCTGTGCACAGTTACAAAGCGACACTGTTACACTTTAAAGTCCCTCCCGGTGTTTGTTCAGCTCTCGGGCTGAGCCGCCCGCTCTCAGTCCGTGAGCCCAGTTCCCCCAGTGACCGAGCGCGGCCCCGGTAACCCTGGCTGCACACAGGAGATTGACAGCCCCTTGCACCAATCCCAGTTCCGCTCCACCACAGAGCCCCGCCCAGAGGACTGCATAAGGAACCACGCGGGGTCACGTGGCTCCTGATTTGAACCCGAGGCAGTTGAACTGTCACTCCGCGAGCCCGGCAGCGCGCGGGACATGGCCCCGCCCGCCGTGTGTGACGTCAGGGCCCCGCCCACACAGACCCTGAGCTCAGCAGCGGGAATGCTGCAATCTGAGAGAATAAAGACAGAAGGTGCTGGAACCACTCAGCCGCTCAGGCAGCTTGTGTGGGGGGACAGAGAGAGAATTAACCTGAGGGAAGCTCATTGTTATTGCCCTGACATTCAGGGGCACGCTGCTTTACCTGCTGTTGGGGGAAGTGCAGCTGAAAGATTTATTGACAATATACAGGACTGTTTCCTGACTCAACATGTTAATGAAGTAACTGGGGAAAGTTATATATTGGACCTGGTGTTTAGTAGTGAGCCTGACCTGGTGTGGGGGAACATCTGGGCAACACTGATCACATTATACGCTCCCAATTGGCCGGGAGAACCAAAGGGACTGAGAACCTGCGACTCGCGCCACATTTCAGACGGGCAAACTTCTCCAAAATGGCAGAGGACTTGCAACAGGTAAATTGGCCAACCCTCCTCGGTGCTGATGCGACCGATGTTGAATATAAATGGAAAGTTTTTCAGAATACAATTAAAAATGTTGAAAACCAACATGTCGACAAAATCAAAAGATAGACATGTGGTGAGAAAAAGCCAAGGTGGCCGACTGGCTCTGTACAAAGACAAATCAGATATAAACAGAAATGTCTCTATAAATTAAATAATTTAACACTCAAATAAATAGGGTGAATACAAGGAACAATTAAAGAAAACGAAGGCTGCTATTCGATCAGCAAAAAGGCTAATGGGAAAAAGGATTGTGGACAACTGTGGCAGTCATGGGAAGAGCTTTTTGAGTTATGTGAAGAGTCAGAGAACTATCAAAGACTGTTTTGGGCTACTGAAGGGTGTTCAAGGACAGGTTACAAAGGACTCACTGAGTATGGTGGAAATATTAAATGAGTACTTTGCATCAGTATTCACCCTTGAAAATGATGCTCAAATATTAGAATTTAATAATACTAGTTTTATCAGTAACATTAACTTATCTAACCAGATTGCTTTAGAAAAAATTAAGAACTTGAAAATAGATCAAGCAGCAGGGTCCTGATAATATCCACCCGAGGGTCCTCCGGGAGATGGGACACGTGCTGTGCGAGCCCCTGGCCTGTATTTTAAATAGCTCACTGCAATCTGGAATGGTTCCTACAGACTGGAAGGAGGCTAAGGTTGTCCCCATTTTAAAAAATTGTGACAAGGCAGACCCGGGTAACTATAGGCCCATCAGTTTAATATCAGCAATAGGTAAGATGCTTGAAAGAATCATTAAGGGATGCAATATATGAATACTTGGATAGGGAGGGACATATTAGGGAAACCCAACACGGCTTCATAAAAAAAAGAGTTCATGTCTCACAATTTTAATTGTATTTTTTGAGAAGTTACAAAGTTGGTGGATGAGGAAAGCCCAGTAGACATTGTCTACTTAGATTTTCAAAAAGCTTTCGACAAGGTACCACACAAGAAGCTTCTCTGTAAGATGGGAGCCTCTGGTATTAGTGGAAATATATTGAGCTGGATTCAGATCTGGCTGGCAGGATGCCGGAAAAGAGCAGTTATAGATGGATTTGGATCTGTTTGGAGACCGGTCACCAATGGTGTCCCGCAGGGATCAGTGCTGGGACCGTTGCTTTTCACTAATTATATTAAGGATCTGGATTTTGGGGTTGGGGGCACAGTTTGCAAATTTGGAAATGATACCAAGATCTGTGCAAGTGCTAGAACTGTAGAAGAGGCTCGTCTGATTCAGGCAGATCTTAAAGTGTTGGGAGTCTGGCCTCATGACTGGAAAATGATGTATAACTTAGATAAGTTCAGTGGTATGCATGTGGGCAGGGCAAATGCTCAACATTCGTAAACCCTCTCGGGAAAGGCATTAAAGATGGTGGAGATAGAAAGAGATTTGGGCATTCTAGTGCATACATCCTTAAAGGTACATGAGCAATGCTGTGCAGCGATAGTTAGAGCAAATAGGGTGCTGGGGTGTATCCATAGGACAATGGAGTATAAGACGAGGCGTACTGGTTTTTCCGAGTACAACACCTTAGGCCGCATTTGGAATATTGTGTCCAGTTTTGGTTTCCTCACATGGTGGATGATATTGAGGCTCTGGAAAAGGTGCAGAAGAGGGCCACTACACTAATTCCGAGTCTAAAGTATCTTGGTTATCAAGATAGGTTCAAAGAGTTTGGACTCTTTAGATGTGTTTCTGTTGTTGCATGTGGGAGCTGGTTGACCCCATTGAGGTCCACAGTGACCACATCTGCAGCAAGTGTCTGCAGCTCGAGGAACTTCGGCTCCGTGTTGATGAGCTGGATTCTGAGACACTGCGACACATCAGGGAGGGGGAGAGTTACCTGGACGTTGTGTTCCAGGAGGCAGTCACACCTCTTCGATTATTTATTTGAAATTCAATCCGTGGTCAGGGACAGGAGGGTGTGACTACGAGTAAGGAAGGTATGGGGACCAAGGAAGTAATGATGGAAGAGCCTCAGCCCTTGCTCTTGTCCAACAGGGTTGAAGGTTTTACTCCCTATGTGGACGAGAGCAGGGACTGCAGGGAGGATGAGCAAACTGACCACAACATCATGGTACAGGGGGCCATTCAAGTGGGGAAGTAAAAAGAAACGTTGTAGTAATAGGAGACAGTATAATAAGGAGGATAGATACTGTTCTCTGCAGCCGAGAGCAAGTCCCAAAGGCTGTGTTACCTACCCAGTGCCAGGGTTAAGGACATCTCCTTTGGGCTGGAGGGGAACTTGGAGAGGAACGATCCAGTTGTTGTGGTCCACGTAGGTACCAACGACATAGGTTGGACAAAGAAAGAGGTTCTGCTGAGGGAGTATGAGCAGCTAGCGGCCAAATTAAAAAGCAGAACCACAAAGGCCATACTCCCTGGATTACTATCTGAACCAGGAGCAAATTTGCATTGCGTAAATATTGTTAAGTCTTTAGATGCTCTGATAATGACTCCACGAAGCAATGTGTTGTACTTGAACTGAAGTGACCTTAGTCCTTTATTGATAACTCCAGAGTGAGGATCACACCTGGTGGCCTGCATTTTATACTAGGCCAGGCACACCTGTACAGGTAACCTACAAGTCTCCCACTGAGGTGCCCCCCTGGTGGTACACCTTATAATAATACAAGCAGTAACCAGGTAGGATACATGACAAATATGATCAGAGAGTTAAACACGTGGCTCAAAGATTCGTATGTGAGAAATGGGTTTTGGTTCGTGGGACACTGGCACAGTACTGGGGTAAGGGGGAGCTGTTCCATTCGGACGGGCTCCATTTAGACAGTGCTGGGACTAGGATCCTGGAGAATCAAATAACTAGGGCTGTAGACAGGGCTTTAAACTAATTAGTGGGGGTGGGGCGGGAGAGGATACAGGTGAGCGAAAATTAAAAATGTCAAAGAATAAGGAGAAGGCAATAGATCAGGATAGCACTGGGAAAATGAAAACATGTGCGTGCCAGGAAGCGACAGAATGTATAAGCATAAAGATGAATCAGAAAGTGAGGTCAAAGAAGGAAAAAATGGTTATAAAAAAGCAAATCTAAAAGCTTGTTATCTGAATGCACATATAATTCGTAACAAAATAGATGAATTGACGGTACAAATTAGATTAAAATGGGAATGATCTGATAGCCATTACAGTGATGTGGTTGCAGGAAGACCAGGACTGGGAACTAAATATTTTGGGATATTTGACAGTTTGGAAGGACAGACAGAAAGGAAAAGGAGGTGAGGTAGCACTGTTAATAAGGGATGTGATCAGTGCGTTAGTGAGAAACAATATTGGTTCAGAAGATCATGATGTTGAATCACGATGTTGGGTAGAGATAAGGAATAAGAACTAGGAACAGGAGTAGGCCATATGGCCTCTCGAGCCCGCTCCACCATTCAATAAGATCATGGCTGATCTGATCATGGACTTAGCTCCGCTTCCTTGCCCGCTCCCCATAACTTATCGATTGAGAAACCATCTATTCTGACAAATTTATTCAATGTCCCAGCTTCCACAGCTCTCTGAGGCTGCGAATTCCACAGATTCACAACCTTATGAGAGAAGAAATTTCTCCTCATCTTTGTTTTAGATGGGTGACCCCTTATTCCAAGATCGTGCCCTCTAGTTCGAGTCTCCCCCATCAGTGGAAACATTCTCTCTGCATCCATCTTGTCAAGCCCCCTCATAATCTTATACATCTCGATGAGAACACCTCTCATTCTTCTGAATTCCAATGAGTAGAGGCCCAACCTACTCAACCTTTCCTCATAAGTCAATCCCCTCATCCCCGGAATCAACCTAGTGAACCTTCTCTGAGGAGGTGCAACGCTGAATCGGGAGCAGCGTCGAGGAGGTGCGTGAAGAGGCGTGAGTCCGGGGTCGCCGAGAGGCCTATAAAGGCCCAATGCGGCGGCAGTCGGGAGCAGCATGAGGAGGTGTGTCGCTGAGTCGGGAGCATCGTCGAGGAGGTGCGTGAAGAGGCGTGAGTCTGGGGTCGGCGAGAGGCGAGCCGGTGCAGCTACAGGGAGAAGGCAAAAAAGAAGTAGAAAGAAACAAAAAGGTGACGTCACAGCCAAGGGGGTAAGTGATTGGCTGGTGATTGGTGAGTAGTTTTTCTTTTTTCTCTTCCAGATCAGTGAGTAAACTTTAGCATTGTTGTTGCCAATTTAAGTTTATCTAAGGATTAAATCATGGCAGGAGAGTTCGGTCACGTGTTATGCTCCTCCTGTACCATGTGGGAGCTCAGGGACACTTCCGGTGTCCCTGACGACTACGTGTGCGGGAAGTGTATCCGCCTCCAGCTCCTGACAGACCGCCTTGCGGAATTGGAGCTGAGGGTGGATTCACTCTGGAGCATCCACGATGCTGAGAATGATGTGAATAGCACGTTTAGTGAGTTGGTCTTACCGCAGGTGAAGGGTCCACAGCCAGCTAGGGAATGGAAGACCAGCAGGAAGAACAGTGCAAGGAAGGTAGTGCAGGGGTCCCCTGCAGTCATCCCCCTGCAAAACAGATACACCGTTTTGAGTACTGTTGAGGGGGATGACTCATCAGGGGAGGGCAGCAGCAACCAAGTTCATGGCTCCGTGGCTGGCTCTGCTGCACAGGAGGGTAGGAAAAAGAGTGGGAGAGCGATAGTGATATGGGATTCTGCGGCCGCAATCGAGACTCCAGGATGGTATGTTGCCTCCCTGGTGCAAGGGTCAAGGATGTCTCGGAGCGGGTGCAGGACATTCTGAAAAGGGATGGTGAACAGCCAGTTGTTGTGGTGCACATTGGTACCAACGATATAGGTAAAAAAAGGGATGAGGTCCTACGAAACGAATTTAAGGAGCTAGGAGCTAAATTAAAATGTAGGACCTCAAAAGTAGTAATCTCAGGATTGCTACCAGTGCCACGTGCTAGTCAGAGTAGGAATCGCAGGATAGCTCAGATGAATACGCGGCTTGAGCAGTGGTGCAGCAGGGAGGGATTCAAATTCCTGGGGCATTGGAACCGGTTCTGGGGGAGGTGGAACCAGTACAAACCAGACGGTCTGCACCTGGGCAGGACCGGAACCAATGTCCTCGGGGGAGTGTTTGCTAGTGCTGTTCGGGAGGAGTTAAACTAATATGGCAGGGAGATGGGAACCAATGCAGGCAGACAGAGGGAAACAAAAAGAAGACAAAAGCAAAAGACAGAAAGGAGATGAGTAAAAGTGGAGGGCAGAGAAACCCAAGGCAAAAAACAAAAAGGGCCACTGAATGTAAAGGGGCTGCAGGAGGGGTCGAAACTAAAAATCATGGTTTAAAAACTAGTATTAAAACACTCTACCTAAATGCACGCAGCATACGAAATAAAGTAAATGAGTTGACGGCACAAATCATTACAAATAGGTGTGATTTGGTGGCCATTACAGAAACGTGGTTGCAGGGTGGCCAAGACTGGGAATTAAACATACAGGGGTATCTGACGATTCGGAAAGATAGACAAGAAGGAAAAGGAGGTGGGGTAGCTCTGTTAATAAAGGATGATATCAGGGCAGTTGTGAGAGACGATATTGGCTCTAATGAACAAAATGTTGAATCATTGTGGGTGGAGATTAGAGATAGTAAGGGGACAAAGTCACTGGTGGGCGTAGTTTATAGGCCCCCAAATAATAATTTCACGGTGGGGCAGGCAATAATCAAGGGAATAATGAGGCATGTGGAAAAGGAACGGCAGTAATCATAGGGGATTTTAACCTACATATCGATTGGTCAAATCAAATTGCACGGGGTAGCCTGGAGGAGGAATTCATAGAATGAATACGGGATTGTTTTTTAGAACAGTATATTACAGAACCTACAAGGGAGCAAGCTATCTTAGATCTGGTCCTGTGTAATGAGACAGGAATAATAAACGATCTCCTAGTAAAAGATCCTCTCGGAATGAGTGATCACAGTATGGTTGAATTTGTAATACAGATTGAGGGTGAGGAAGTAGTGTCTCAAACGAGCGTACTATGCTTAAACAAAGGGGACTACAGTGGGATGAGGGCAGAGTTAGCTAAAGTAGACTGGAAACACAGACTAAACGGTGGCACAATTGAGGAACAGTGGAGGACTTTTAAGGAGCTTTTTCATAGTGCTCAACAAAAATATATTCCAGTGAAAAAGAAGGACGGTAAGAGAAGGGATAACCAGCCGTGGATAACCAAGGAAATAAAGGAAAGTATCAAATTAAAAACCAATGCGTATAAGGTGGCCAAGGTTAGTGGGCAAATAGAAGATTGGGAAAATTTTAAACGACAGCAAAGAATGACTAAGAAAGCAATAAAGAAAGGAAAGATAGATTACGGCGGTAAACTTGCGCAAAACATAAAAACGGATAGTAAAAGCTTTTACAGATATATAAAACGGAAGAGAGTGACTAAAGTAAATGTTGGTCCCTTAGAAGATGAGAAGGGGGATTTAATAATGGGAAATGTGGAAATGGCTGAGACCTTAAACAATTATTTTGTTTCGGTCTTCACAGTGGAAGACACAGAAACCATGCCAGAAATTGCTGGTCACAGGAATGTGGGAAGGGAGGACCTTGAGACAATCACTATCACTAGGGGGGTAGTGCTGGACAGGCTAATGGGACTCAAGGTAGACAAGTCCCTTGGTCCTGATGAAATGCATCCCAGGGTATTAAAAGAGATGGCGGAAGTTATAGCAGATGCATTCGTTATAATCTACCAAAATTCTCTGGACTCTGGGGAGGTACCAGCGGATTGGAGAGCAGCTAATGTAACGCCTCTGTTTAAAAAAGGGGGCAGACAAAAGGCAGGTAACTATAGGTCGGTTAGTTTAACATCTGTAGTGGGGAAAATGCTTGAAACTATCATTAAGGAAGAAATAGCGGGACATCTAGATAGGAATAGTGCAATCAAACAGACGCAGCATGGATTCATGAAGGGGAAATCATGTTTAACTAATTTACTGGAATTCTTTGAGGATATAACGAGCATGGTGGATAGAGGTGTACTGATGGATGTGGTGTATTTAGATTTTCAAAAGGTATTCGATAAGGTGCCACACAAAAGGTTACTGCAGAAGATAGAGGGACGCGGAGTCAGTGGAACTGTATTAGCATCGATAGAGAATTGGCTGGCTAACAGAAAGCAGAGAGTTGGGATAAATGGGTCCTTTTCGGGTAAGAAATCAGTGGTTAGTGGTGTGCCACAGGGATCGGTGCTGGGACCACAACTGTTTACAATATACATAGATGACCTGGAAGAGGGAACAGAGTGTAGTGTAACAAAATTTGCAGATGACACAAAGATTAGTGGGAAAGCGGGTTGTGTAGAGGACACAGAGAGGCTGCAAAGAGATTTAGGTAGGTTAAGCAAATGGGCTGAGGTTTGGCAGATGGAATACAATGTCGGAAACTGTGAGGTCATCCACCTTGGGGAAAAAAACAGTAAAAGGGAATATTATTTGAATGGGGAGGAATTACAACATGCTGCGGTGCAGAGGGACCTGGGGGTCCTTGTGCATGAATCCCAAAAAGTTAGTTTGCAGGTGCAGCAGGTAATCAGGAAGGCGAATGGAATGTTGGCCTTCATTGCGAGAGGGATGGAGTACAAAAGCAGGGAGGTCCTTCTGCAACTGTATAGTGTATTGGTGTGGCCGTACCTGGAGTACTGCGTGCAGTTTTGGTCACCTTACTCAAGGAAGGATATACTAGCTTTGGAGGGGATACAGAGACGATTCACTAGGCTGATTCCGGAGATGAGGGGGTTACCTTATGATGATAGATTGAGTAGACTGGGTCTTTACTCGTTGGAGTTCAGAAGGATGAGGGGTGATCTTATAGAAATATTGAAAATAATGAAAGGGATAGACAAGATAGAGGCAGAGAGGTTGTTTCCACTGGTCGGGGAGACTAGAACTAGGGGGCACAGCCTCAAAATACGGGGGATTCAATTTAAAACCGAGTTGAGAAGGAATTTCTTCTCCCAGAAGGTTGTGAATCTGTGGAATTCTCTGCCCAAGGAAGCAGTTGAGGCTAACTCATTGAATGTATTCAAGTCACAGATAGATAGATTTTTAACCAATAAGGGAATTAAGGGTTATGGGGAGCGGGCGGGTAAGTGGAGCTGAGTCCACGGCCAGATCAGCCATGATCTTTTTGAATGGCGGAGCAGGCTCGAGGGGCTAGATGGTCTACTCCTGTTCCTAATTCTTATGTTCTTATGAACTGCCTCCAAAGCAAGTATATCCTTTCATAAATATGGAAACCAAAACTGCACAAAGTATTCCAGCTGTGGCCTCACCAATACCTTGTATAGCTGTAGCAAGACTTCTCCTGCTTTTATACTCCATACCGTTTGCAATAAAGGCCAAGATATCATTGGCCTTGCTGATCACTTGCTTTACCTGCATACTATCCTTTTGTGTTTCATGCACAAGTACCCCCAGGTCCTGCTGTACTGTGGCACTTTGCAATCTTTCTTCATTTAAATAAAAACTTGCTCTTTGATTTTTTTTCTGCCAAACTGCATGACCTCACACTTTCCAACATTATACTCCATCTGTCAAATTTTTGCCCACTCACTTAGCCTGTAAATGTCCTTTTGCAGATTTTTTGTGTCCTCCTCACACATTACTTTTCCTCCCATCTTTGTATCATCAGCAATTTGGCTACGTTACACTCGGTCCCTTCTTGCAAGTCGTTAATCTAGATTATAAATAGTTGGGGTCCCAGCACGGATCCCTGCGGCACCCCACTCATTACTGATTGCCAACCAGAGATTTAACCATTTATTGCTGTAGTAAGACTTCCCTGCTTTTGTACTCCATCCCCTTTGCAATAAAAGCCAAGATACCATTGGCCTTCCTGAATAATAAGGGGAAACGTAACTGGTGGGCATGGTCTATAGGCCCCCTAACAGTAGCTACACTGTTGGACGGAGTATAAATGAAGAAATAATGGAGGCTTGTAATAAAGGAACGACGATAATCATGGCCAATTTTAACCTTCATATTGATTGGACAAAGCAAATTGGCCAGGGTAGTCTTGAGGAAGAGCTCAGAGTGTATACAGGACAGTTTCCTTGAACAGTACTTTGTGGAACCAACCAGGGAATAGGCTATCTTAGACCTGGTACTGTGTACTGAGACAGGATTAAGAAATGATCCTGTAGTAAAGGATCCTCTAGGAATGAGTGACCATAAGATGTTTGAATTTCAAATTAAGTTAGAGGGTGAGAAAGTTGGTTCTCAGACCAGTGTCCTAAGCTTAAATTAAGGAGATGACAAAGGTATGAGGGCTGAGTTGGCTAAAGTGGACTGGGAAAATAGATTAAAGTATTGGACAGCTGATGAGCAGTGGCAGACATTTAAGGAGATATTTCAGAACTTGGAACAAAAATACATCCCAATGAGAAAGAAAGACTGTAAGAGAAGGGATAACCATCCGTGGCTAACTAAGGAAATAAGGGATGGTACCTGTTATGTTTAGAATAAATCCACAGGACTATATCGGAAGCTCAAACTGTTGTGACCTTGGTCTCTTTATTTCAGACTCCAGAATGAGGAAATAGCATGGTGAGTCACCTTTTATACCTGCTTGCCCCAGGGTGCACAGGTGACCCTTAGGTCTCCCACAGGTGTGCCCCCTGGTGGCAAGTCTTACATTTGGGTAAGATCTGCAAACATACATAACATCACTCCCCCCCCCCCCCCCCGCCACCAAAGTCATATTGTGCAAGTTATTTGCAAGTTGAGGTGATCTGGCGCCCTGCACCCCCAGGTCGATCACCTGGGTTGAAGTCTTGACATGGTTGATTTGCTGGGGGCCAGGTCCTTACGGTGTGGTTCCTGGTTATCTGCCGTTCGCAGTTTGGTCTTGTCCCAGTGCTTTACTCGTTACCCGGTACATGGTTTCACAATCAAACACTCAGTTTTCATCACATACACTCCATTCCCCCCCCCCGCCCCCCCGCCTTGGCTAATACGGTGCTCGCGGCTCGACTGGAGCCCTGAACATGGTCTACATCACTTATTCTGATGTCGCGTGGAGGGGCCGTGTACTTACGGTGCATTCTCTGCATGTGGAAGGCTCGGTTCTGAGTGATTCAGTCTGGTGATTGCGTAACACCCAGGCTAGCCGAGTCTGTAGGGAGTCCACCGTGTAACACATGGTGCTAGGTTTAGTGATTTGGGTGCTGACCCTGAGGTCTGGCAAGCCCAGGATGGCTGCAATGGCCTTGAGACTTTCTGTAGTGACGGGAGGCCTAGTGGTCCCCGTGGACATTGGGTCATAGTATGGGGGCCCTGGACCACCGACTGTGTGTAGCCGCCCTGCCTTGCTTTGTAACGTTGGGATAGGTCGATCGTCTTTTTGGCGGATAGGTTGCCACATCCCGTCTAGCAGTTCACCTTAGGCAGGCAGTAACATGGGGATCCTGGCTGGTCCAGGTCCTAAGCTGGAGGACCCTTACAGTTGACCCCTCGCTTTCTAGCACTTCCACGACCGCAAGTGGGTCTGCAGACTGCGCCGTTTCCACCCCGGGCATGGGCAATGATGGCCAACTGAGAGCATGAGTGCAGCTCTCTGTGCCTGGCCCGTGGCGGATCATGTTACAGTGCACAGACAGTGTTGGACATTCACGAAACAACGCATCGATAATGGTGCCTCTGCTCGCCCAAGCTTGTGAGATGATCAGCTTGTCTGACTCGAGCACATATTGGGGCACTTTAGTCCCGTGAACACAGGCTGCTGCTTTGTTTAACTTATTTGATACATGTTCAATCATTTGGGGTTCGCCCGCTACTTTTGCTTGCTGCACAACACTCCTGACCCTGTGCGGTAATATCTCACTTGCTACGAATGCTTTGTTAGATACATATACAACTGATTGGGGTTCGCCCGCTACTTTGACTTGCTGTACAACATACCGTACCCCGTGTGATAACACATACAAGTACTTTGTCAGATGCATATACGACCGGTTGGTGTTCGTCCGCTACTTTGGCTTGTTGTAAGGTACCCCCAACCCCATACAATGGTACATCATTGGCCGCGAAGGACCGCTCGCACGGGTTACATGGTGCACACAATTTATTTGAGCGTGGTGGGTTCCTGGCCTTCACCGCGGCCGCCCCTTTACCTTTGCCCCAAACCCAGTTGTCTTCCTTGCTGGGCAACACATTACCTGTTCTGTTGCGGCGACCTTCCGTGGTCTGGACGCGCTCTCGTCCTGTGGCCTGGATGCTCTCTCACCCTGTGGCCTGGACGCACCTTCGTCCCGTGGTCTGGATGCCCTCTTGTCCGTGTCCGTGATGCCGACTGCCGTGATCTTCCTCCCCAGGTATTTTGCCTCTGGTGTCGGGAAGACGCATTTGGATCATTTCGGCCGGAGTCCCACTCCTCATGGTCGACCTGGAGCCTCTTCCATCGTCGCAAAGGTGTTGGCGGCTTCGGTGGTGGGTACCATGCCTGTACCTCTGCTCGGTTGAACTTTACCTCCTCATGGTTGTGATGAGCGGCTGTGCCTCGGGGATCTGCACTTAGATGCCTGGTTCAGCTGGAAGTGGGGGTTTGCTCGGCTTTTGGGAAAGGGAGGCCTTGTTCGCCGGAGAGGGTACGCAGAGGTCTTCCCAGTTCCATCGAATCTTCCCCATCTACCTCCTGCCAAGCAGCGTTGGCCCATCACCTGAAACAATCCACAGTGGTAATTCGTGCACTGCTCCCTCATGGAATACTCTTATGTCTGCACTGCCAAAAACTGGTATCAGGTCCTTGGTGTAGTTGCGCAGCTTTGCCTGAATCGGGATCAGTTTGGGTCACTTGGCTTCGTCGCTCCACAGCCTCTCAAAAGCGTTCTGGCTCACGACTGATTGACTTACCCCTGTGTCTAGTTCCATGGAGACTGGAGTGCTTTTAAGTTCAACTTTTAACATTATCGGAGGGCTTTTGGTGGTGAAGGTGTGTATCCAATATTCTTCCTCTTCATCCTCAGGATCAATTGCTCGTTTATTGTGATCCTCGTTGGATCGGTTGTCCTCTCCTGACTCTGCCACGTGGTGAGTCAGAGATCGTTTGCACATTCACAGGAGGTGCTCCATTGTTCCACAGCCCTTGCACACATAGGGCTTGAATCAACATTGATGAGCTCTATGGCTGCCCCCGCAACACCAACATGGTGCTAATTGATCTGCATTCACGCCCCACGGTGGACTCTAAGTCACTCTAGGCCTAGGTCTGGCCTCTGCAACTGTGTGGGCCCTGCCCTGTGCCGTTCCACCTGCTGCAAACAAGATTTTGTCATGGTGCTCGTCTGTGAGCTTCGATTCTGTGAAGATATCTGTTTCGTGTTATCGCTCGTGGATATAAAGGCTTGGGCTGTAGTGATGGCCTTGCTCAGATCTAGGGACTCAGCAAACAGCAGTTTGCGAAGGATGACCTTGTGGCCAATTCCAAGCATGAAAAAATCCCGCAACATTTTCCCCAAGGATCCTGCAAAGACGCAAGGCATCTTAGGTTGGCGACAAAACTCACCACGTTCTGGCCCTCGGAGTGACGGTGCGTGTAAAAGTGGTACCTGGCCATCAGGATGCTTTCCTTTGGCTTCAGATGTTCCTTAGCCAGCGTACACAGCTCTGCGTAAGATTTGTCCGTTATTTTGACCGGTGCCAGCAAGTTTTTTAGGAGGCCATATACTAATAACTCACATACGGTGAGGAGAATCGCCCTGTGCTTGGCCTCCGTCTCAGCCTTGTCCAATTCATTGGCCACAAAGTGCTAGTCGAGGTGCTCAACGAAGGCTTCCCAATCATCACCCTCAACAAATCTCTCAAGAATACCAACGGCAGCCATTACCGCGTGAAAGTTCGTGATCCGTTACTTGTCACCAATTTGTTATGTTCAGAATAAATCCACAGGACTATATCGCAAGCTCAAACTGTTGTGACCTTGGTCTCTTTATTTCAGACTCTAGAGTGAGGAAGCAGCATGGTGAGTCACCTTTTGTACCTACTTGCCCCAGGGTGCACAGGTGACCCTTAGGTCTCCGAATGGTGTGCCCCCTGGTGGCAAGTCTTACATTTTGGTAAAGTCTACATACATACATACCAGTACCAAATTGAAAACAAGTGCATATAATGTGGCCAAGATTAGTGGGAGGCCTGAAGATTGTGAAACTTTTAAATGCTAGCAAAGAACGACTAAAAAAATAATAAAGATAGGGAAGATAGATTATGAAAGTAAACAGGCACAGAATATAAAAACAGATAGTAAGAGTTTCTACAAGTACATAAAAAGGAAACAAGTGGCTAAAGTAAATGTTGGTCCTCTAGAGAATGAGACTGGGGAATTAATAATGGGGAACAGGGAAATGGCAGAGACATTGAACAATATTTTTGTATCGGTCTTCACGGTAGAAGACACTAAAAACATCCCAATAGTGGATAATCAAGGGGCTATAGGGACGGAGGAACTTAATTAAATCACTATCACTAATGAAGTAGTACTCTGTAAAATAATGAGAGGAAAGACAGACAAGTCCCCTGGACCTGATGGCTTACATCCTAGGGTCTTGAGGGAGTTGACTGTAGAGATAGTAGATCCATTGGTTGTAATCTACCAAAATTCCCTGGATTCTGGGGCGGTCCCAGCAGATTGGAAAATCGCAAATGTAACACACCTATTTAAAAATGGAGGCAGACAAAAAGCAGGAAACTATAGACCAGTTAGCCTAACATCTGCCTTGGGAAAATGCTTGAGTCCATTATTAAGGAAGCAGTAGCGGGACATTTGGAAAAGCATGATTCAATCAAGCACCTTTTATGAAAGGGAAATCAAGTTTGACAAAGTTGCTGGAGTTCTTTGAGGATGTAACGAGCAGGGTGGATAAGGGGGAACCAGTGGATGTGGTGTATTTGGATTTCCAGAAGGTGCCACATAAAAGGTTACTGCACAAGATAAAAGTTCACGAGTTTGGGGGTAATATATTAGCATGGATAGAGGATTGGCTAACTAACAGAAAACAATGGGTAATTTTCCGGTTGGCAAACAGTGACTAGTGGGGTGCCGCAGGAATCGGTGCTGGGTCCTCAAACTATTTACAATCTATATTAATGACTTGGATGAAGGGACCAAGTGTAACGTAGCCAAGTTTGTTGATGATACAAAGATGGGTGGGAAAGCAAATTGTGAGGAGGGCACACAAAATCCGCAAAGGGATATAGACATGCCAAGTGAGTGGGCAAATATTTGGCAGCTGGAGTATAATGTGGGAAAGTGTGAGTTTATCCACTTTGGCAGAAAAAAATAGAAAATCAAATTATATTTTAAATGGAGAAAAATTGCAAAGTGCTTCAATACAGAGGGACCTGGGAGTCCTTGTGCATGAAACACAAAAAGTTAATATGCAGGTATAGTAAGTAATCAGGAAGGAAAATGGAATGTTGGCCTTTATTGCAAGGGGGATAGAGTATAAAAGCAGAGAGATCCTGCTGCAACTGTACAGGGTAGTGGTGAGGCCACACCGAGAGTACTGCGTACAGTTTTGGTCTCCATATTTAAGGAAGGATATACTTGCATTGGAGGCTGTTCAGAGAATCCCTTCCCAGTCCCCATATTTCCACGGTTTCTCCGTGGTGCGGGTGTCGTGTCTCTCCAGATTGGACAATCAGTTGAAGCCTCGTCCACACACACAACACGTGTACAGTTTCTCTCGCTGTGAATGGTGCGATGTTTTTTCAGGCTGTGTAACTGGTAAAAGCTCTTTCCACAGTCAGTGCACTGGAACACTCTCACTTGGTGTGTGTGCGTCTCAGTGCTTTTCCAGTCACACTGATGTTTGAAATCTTTTACCACAGACAGAACAGACGAACATTCAAAGGCCGATGATATTAGGGCCCTGATGAATGGAGTGACTCTGTCAGACCTTGGTGTGATGTTGGGTTTGAGTGTGCAGTCTGTAAATGCTGCCCTTCTCACAGCCTGTAACAGGAGTTTACAAAAGCCATCACTGAGAGTCCAGGATAGAAACTCACAGCATTGACCTGGAAATCCCGGCCTCCCCAGGTCCGTACAGTGTCTATGGACCCAGGAAGGCATCGCAAAAGCCGGTTTCCAGCGCACAGCGTATGTGCTGAAAACCAGCAAATCGGGAGCGAGGACTAGATTGCGGGATTTACCCATATTGCCCAGCAAATGTCCTCAAAACTCTTGCACCTGATAAAAGTCGGACAGGCGGTTCCGGGAGACAGCAGGAGATTGTGGCCGCAGGGCAGGACTTGGACCCATGGATGGGCTGGGCAGGGCAGCTTTGTAAACACCTGGTGTCAGCCTCAGGCCCCGAATTAGAGCCCATAGGCCCCGTGGTGACAGGCCCGGGTGAGCTGGGTCACTGGCCGCCATCTTGCACAGGGCGGGATCAGGGCGCATGCGCGGCCATCTTGGTGCAGGAACAGAGAGTGGATGGGGCTTCTGGGTATGGCAGGGGCGGAAGACACTCCAAACGGTAGCCTATTAAACTGATATAGGCCAAGATGAGTATTTATAGTCAAACATGACTTGGACTCCTCATCTAGTTCAAGCTGTAAGTAGGCATTCGTAAGATCCAGTTTTGAGAAGATCTGACCACCTGTCAGTGTTGTGAACAAATCTTCTATATTCGGCAATGTATTGGGGACATTACGCTCTAGAACCTGGTTTACAGTTACCTTATAATCACCACACAATCTTACCTTACCATCAGACTTAGGTACAACAACAATGGGTGTAGCCCAATTACATCGATCTATCTTACAAATAATGTTCTCAGTCTCTAGTCTTTTGAGTTCTTATTCAACTTTCTCCTTGAGTGCATATGGTACGGAACGTGGCTTGTAGTAAACCGATCTAGCATCCTTCTGTACCCTGACACTTGCCTTGAAGCCTTGGATCGGACTGCCCGTTTCGCAGAACACCTTTGGATACTGCTTGATAACCCCTTCCGTTGACGAAAATTTCACTTCCACACAGAAAGTCTTACTCCAATCCAGCTTCAGTGAGCTCAACCAATTTCTTCCTAGTAAGGCAGACTTGTCTCCTTTCACTACTATTAGAGGCAAGTTCTGAAATTGATCTTTATATTTCACTGGTATGGTGATACAGCCTACCACAGGAATTTTCTCTCCCGAGTAGCTCCACAGCTCTAACTTGGATTTCTCCAGTTGAAAATCACGTAATTTGTCACGGTACAGTGACTCCGGTATTACACTCATGGAGGCACCCGTGTCAATTTCCATTGGTATCTTGACACCTACAACATCTATGTGGATTTTGATGCTTTCCGAAGCTCTGTCTGTTAACCTCGTGCTCCTGATGATGTGTAATTCTAACATCTCCTCGTCCTGTTGTTGTTCTTCCATGCTATGAAGTCTCTTTGGATTTCGACTCATAGCTTTGAACACTGGACTCATAGCTTTAAAAACTGGTTTACCCTTCAGTCGGCATGCCTTCGCAAGATGCCCAGTCTTTCTGCAGAAGAAACACTCTGCCTTCACGTATGGACAACTTTGAGCAATGTGTTGTCCCAGGCACCTATAGCACGACTTCGACGCTCTGGTAGAATTTCCAGTTTCTGAGACTTTCAGCCATGGCCGTCTTTTACTTTGAACCTGCAGGTGATTTACCTCGGTTGACTGACGACCGTAATTATTATTTAATTCTCGGGAATATTGTTCGGCCATGCTCATCGACCTCGCTGTCTGACAAGCAATCTCAAAAGTTAAGTCATCCGTCATCAATAACTTCCTTCTGATCGCATCATTTTTCACCCCACAAACAAAACGATCCCGTAATGCTCGGTTTTGAAAGTTTCCAAAATTACAGTGCATCGATAGCTTTTTTAATGCTATGATGTAATCAGCGATACTTTCATCCTCCTTTTGATTCCGAATCATGAAACGATAGCTTTCAGCAATTTCTATCGGTTTGGGGTTATAGTGCTGCTCCAGCTTCATTAAAATCTCTTTAAGTGTTGTGTCCTTTGGCTCGTCAGGCACAAGCAGATTTACAAGGGTTTCGTATAATGCTGAACCTGCCACTGATAAGAAGATCGCTTTCTTATGTTCCAACACAGCCTGGTTCTGGACTGCATTGTCTGGAACTTCAATTATGTTATTTGCAATGAAATACATTTCTAGTCGATCCACATACACCTTATGTGGTCGTGTCTATATTCATCCAAATATCTGATTACACCTGCCATTTTTAATCTCTAGCTGTTCACACTGTGAGTTGTTTTTTTACCTCGGATTTTGTAGCTTTTATTTCAAAGACAGAAACTTCCAAAGTCTTCTATCGGCTGGCTGAATCCTTCACCAACAAAATTTAAGCTTTAAACCTCCGAAAAATCTCCCATCTCGCCGCCAAATGTGATGTGTTCACAGAGCACAGCACACACAGCTTCCTAACATGCAGACTGCTCTCTCTGAACTCTCTGGAAAGCCTGTTCTGTTTAATGATTAACTATACAGTTGCAGTACACAATACGTCCACATCCACAGTGTGGAGCTACAAGCATTTCAAGCTTACAGACATTACAAGGCCGAACCAATATTTTATGCAGGTTCATCATTATATCCACACTTCTGTACTCTATACCTCTATTCATGAAGCCTAGGATCCCGTAAGTCTTTGCAACCGCTTTCTCAACCTGCGCTGCCACCTTCAGCGATTGGTTCACATATACTCCTGGGTCTCTCTGTTCATGCACCCCTTTAAAATTGTACCCTTGAGTTTATATTTCCTCTCCTCTTTCTTCCTACCAAAATGTATCACTTTTGAACTTTTCTACGTTAAACTTCATCTGCCACATGTCCATCCATTCCACCAGCCTGTCTATGTCTTTCTGATGTCTATCACTATCCTCGTCACTGTTCACTATTCTTCCTAATTTTGTGTGAGCTGTAGATTTGGAAATTGTGCCCTGCACACTCAAGTCCAAGTCATTAATATAGATCAAAAAAAACTGTGGCCCCAGTACTGACCCCTGGGGAACACCACTTCCTCCAGTCTGAAAAACAACCATTCACCACTACTCTGTTTGTGTCACTTAGCCATTTTCCTATCCATGCTGCCACTGTCCCCGTTATTCCATGGGTTTCGATTTTGCTGGTATTGGTAACATGCCCGGGCTAACTAAACACAAAACCCAGTCTGTTAATCACTTTCAGCTACTGCATTTAGCATATACCCCACAGGATCTCTTCTAGCTTCAATATGTGAATAGAGCATCACGCCTGCAAACCTGGTTTAAGTTTATATCCACTCAGCAAATCTATTTAAGAAAAGCCTGTAGACTGATGAGACACTGTTAAGGTGCCAATGTGCTGCTGGTTTGCTCGGCATTTTGCCTGTAATGGACTCTGTATTTTGGTCTCTGTATTTAAGGAAGGATATACTTGCATAGGAGGCTGTTCAGAGATGGTTCACTAGGTTGATTCCAGAGATGAGGGGGTTAACTTATGAAGATAGGTTGGGCCTATACAAATTGAAGTTCAGAAGAATGAGAGGTGATCTTATCAAAACATAAGATAATGAGTGGCTCAACAAGGTAGATGCAAAGAGGATATTTCCACTTGTTGTGGAGTATTAAAAATATAACACTCACACAAAAGGTCTTTTATAGTGAAAATAATTGTTTATTAAAACCTGATTAAGGGAGATCTGGCCACATCAGTACCGTTACTGAGTGCTCTCCACACCAATCTCACAGGACAGGCTTTACATGTTTATAGAGTCGAAATACAGAAACTAGGCGGGGAAGTGTTCCATTGGTTATTTGCCACAAGTCCCCGCCCACCTACTACTAATACATTGGTTGATACAGGTTACAGGCAATTTCATTGGTTACAGTAATTTCTAATGATTCTATTGGTACATTCAGTTCTGACAGCTGTTGCTAGGGAACAGCCCCCGCAAGTTATGTGCACTTTCCTGGGAATGTCTTCCCAAGCTTGTTATCTTTGGCAGAGTCTGGTTATACTCTGCTTTAAAGAGGCTTTTGGCCGTCTTATCTCCTGTGTCTGGAACATTGTGGCCTTCTCAATATTTCTGTGAGCTGTCTACATAAATCTTGTGGGTGTTCTTATCTCCTAAGAGAATTTCTCTGACCTTAGTTTTTCTGCCTAATTCAGCTATTCTACCATGAACGCATTTTAAACCTTACTCAGTCTTTCTTACTTTATTTTAATTACACTGATTTACTTTACCCCTAATTAAGGTTTTTTGCCCTTACAATCCCCCATTTGATCAGGTAGTAACCCCTAATACCCACCATGAACAACAATTTTCCTTTCCCTGCCTTATTGATTCGTGTTCTCCCGCCTCGGTTTTGTTGATTAGGCGATAGGATTGGGACACTCACGACTAATATCAGGTATTCATGCCGTCTTTGTGTTTGATTACCCCTCTTTGGAACTAGCAAAGGCTTTCTGCATTCTTGGTTACGGGCCTTGACCAACTTCTTCGCTCTGTGTCTCTTGTATCTGCCTGCACATTCTCCCAGGATTATCAGCACCACTATCAGCTGCACTAGAACTAATACATAGGATATAATTCTAATCCCTATCTTGTAACTTTACTCGGGTATGCCTCTCCTGCCTTTGCACTTGTTACATAACATCACCAACCAACTCAAGGCTATTACTATCGGTACTGCCACTGGAGTATGTGAAAGGATCCTTATCCATGGATGTATAATCTCAAGTATCAAGGCGGGTTTTTCAGGTTATCCTTTATTTCGCTGTTCAGTTCTTTGCCTTTATCCTTCAGCTCATGATATCTTTTAATGTTATTTCTTAATAGTCCTTTGAGCTCAGTTAAATCTTCAAGTAACAGGGGAATTGCTGGTGCTTGCTCTTCCATGTAATCATCAATATCTTGCTTAATCTCATCGCTTATATTTAATGTCATTGTCTTCCTGGCATGCATATAGGTCATGCGTGCTCTTCCCATTGCCACCGATACTCTGGGAGTAAAGCAAAAGTTAGGTATTGTAATGTTATAAGTCAAGCCTCCTTAATCATAAGTTCCCAGGCTAGTATTCTCCTTGCTCTTGATAGGTGTAATGTGTGGGTTTGGTTCGGGCAGGGCTTATTCCAATGACACATCCTTCCGTAGTATTGTCAAACCCACAGCTATCCTTGCTCCCATCTCCCACTGGGTGAGGGCATATAGTTAGGCTTCCTTCTCTCCGGCACTCAGATAAAGATACTTCCCTTATTATGTTTGTATCTCCTCACATCCTCCTGTAATCGCATACACCCTAGTCATTCCTTTCAGGGTACAGGCATCTAATGGCCCATTTCTTTCAACTGGGTGCTATTTATCCTATCTGGAACTCGCCCAGTTTGTATTGTGTCTCACCTGACCAATCATCCATCTCCCATAGGCATGACATGTGTCTCTTTTCCTGTCCTCAGGATCATCCTCTCATTCCTGCTTATTGTTCATGCATGGCCTTCCAATATGGATATACCCTCTAGCAGTATTTTGGATGCTTTAGATCCTAACTCTGAAGATTCTACCCCTATCCTGGCCTGTTTCCTCATTAGTACCTCCATCGTTACCCTCAATCTATCTACTCCTGCCTGGATCACCTATATATCTAGTGCATCTACTAGAGAGGTCCCTGTACTTACTCCAGCTAATACATCATTCCCTATAGATCTCCTCTGTCTTCCTCCTGTGTCTCAGCTGCTTTTCTCAGGATTATGTCTAGCAATCGTGTGTACAACGCTTTAGTCTTGGGGCTAAACTTTTTTGGCAGGTATTGGGCTGTTAAATTTATGCTCACAGGTAACATTTCATGCTGAACAGTCAAATAACAACATTACTTCTGTTCCAGGTTTAACTACCACACACTTTCCCAAGGTTAATTCCCCTGGTTTACAATATTCAGGTAACATTTTGTTACACACTTATCTTGTGGCTTCAAAATAAGCACTCCTGACACTCTGATGCCGCCCCCAAGGGACTGATTTATGTAGTTGTTGTACCCTCTGGTGTGGATATATGCTTCTGGGCCTCCTAGGGGCAGCCTTGTAGCTTATCCTTGTAGAATCGGAAGGGCGGTGGTGATCACATTTATATTCTGTTGATAAAACACATCCTAGATATTCCAGGTTTTTAGTTCGTCTTAACATTTCAATTTCAACTAGATTGTTTGCACCGTTTCTCCGGGCATGTGTCCTTTTCCAGATCCATTTTATTATAGCCAGTGCCCCTAATATTGCATATATCGATCCTAATCCTCTAAAAAGTCCATCTGTCGTACCTTTATACTTTCTGATTCTGTGTCATAGGAGGCCTAAGTCAGCTCCTCCTGTCACTATTCCTTCTGGTAACCTCATTGCCTTGCTCAAGGCAGTTTTAAGGGTCCAATTCATATATATAGAACGGGAGATCCATGTTCAGGAGTCCCAGCCCTGGAGCTGACATTAGAGCTTCCTTCAGATTACCGTATGCTGCTTCTTGTTCGGGGCCCCACTCTATAGTTTCTAAGGATGGTTTTCCCCCTTTTACTAACCGCTGTATGGGTTCTGCAATTGCTGTGAAGTTAGGTACAAAATTCCTGCAATAGTTAAAGAGCCCCAGTAACTTACGCACCCCTCGGACTGTTTTTGGTTGGGGCATAATCCGAATGGCCTCCTTCCTGTCATTGGACATGGTCCTAGTTCCTTGGGATATTTTGTGTACCATGGCTTGTCCGATTTGTGCCTTTTTGGGATTTACTTTAAATCCTGCTTTCCATTATCTCAAATGTCTTTTCCATAACTAGAACAGAGTCTAGCACGTAGGCTTTGAAAGCTGCTTTCCGTTATCTCAAATGTTCCCGTTTCAAGGCCATTTAATCTCACTTTCTGTGGTTCTTCAACCACCATATCTAAAGTCATAAGTTCAACTTATATTGTCCTTTGTTCTAAACTGCTAAAGTCTGCCGTTTTAGCATTTTAATTTTTCCAAGGTCCCTTTTACACTTTCGCAGATAGCTCCCCACTTGCCCAGGAGTTTGACCTGATCCTTGAAGGTATTTCTAGATTGTTTCCGAACCTTTTAGTTTTATTTCTTTTTTTTTAAAAAAGAGATCAGATTTAACTTGTTATTTTAAATGTATCACATTTTGTTGTGCCTTTTCTTAACCAGTGGTACTAGAAACTTTAACAAAATTAACTCTTCACTGTTCCCATCCTAATTTCTGCTCCCCTTTTGTAGTATTTGTATTTATGATTGAATTACAAAATGTCAAATATGGTAATACTGTTTTTTTAATATCGGACTTCTCATTTATGCTTAAATCACAGAATGTAAAGTATTTGTTTTATAATTATGTGCCTAACTTCTGTTTTAGAAGCTGAAGATCAAAAACTCTAATCTTATGTTCTATAACTTCAATTTTGTGATACAGTATCTCATAAATTACATCTTTTTAAGCTTCAGCTTCTGACGCAGTATGTGTACTTTTATTAAAAAGGCTTCCAAACCCAAGATTTTCCAATACAACCAAAATCTTTGATTTAAAACTCTTTATACTGAGCTGGAAGCTTTCACGTCAAGGTTTTACACAAAGAAAAATGGGGTGTGACTTCCCCAGCCCGCAGCCTCGAGAGACCCACGCAGGCTTTTTTTAAAGGCATTACAATTTCCATTCTCAGTTCTTTATCTCATTCCTAGACTAAATTTATTGTCTTTCAACCCAATGTAATCAATGATTACATGTTTTCTTTTGACAAGTGAGTGTGTCGAATTTTTTTTTAAACCAACGCGACCACGCTTTTTTTTCCCACCTGTTGCTCAACAAATCTATCCTTTGTGCATTTCCTAGCTCCATAACTTATCATCCGAATAAATCCACACCTGCATTTCTAACTTAAAATGTAATTCAAATCTACGTTCACACTTTCTTAAAACTTCCCACATACAGGACAACAAAGGGTTAAAAAAAACTTTCACTCTGTCTGAAAAAGTGGGTGGAGCTAAAACAAATAGACAGCTCCACCATTTTTTTTCAAACAGGCTTTCAGACACATGAAAAATTCCGCAGTCAAAAATCACACAAGCACTTTCATTCAAAGACAGACATTCACAAAAGTCTCTTTTCATTCAACAAAGCTTATTAATTGTTTGGCCGGCTCTATTTTTGGATCCATAGGTCACTTAAGATAGTCACTCTCAGGTTTTTTTTTTAATCTTATCGATTAAGCCCTTCCGGTCGCCTGCATAGAATCTAGTAACCCCAGTCTAATTCTTTCCCAGACACCATTCTGTGATCTGACTATGGGTGGTCCTATCGCACTGGCCCCTTCACACGACTTTAATCCTGCCCCAAGATTTCCCTGTTCATTTTAAACTATATTCTAGATACCGACTGTCCCTCTAATCAGTTTCCCCTACCCCTAGAGCCTATAGTCCCATCAATACCCTTATCGATTTATCTGTATTCTTCCCAGTTCCCCTTGAACTCAGAGGCCACATCCACATCGATGCCTTCTGATAGAGTCTATCGTGACTTCACAATTTCCCCAAGCCTTTTACACCATAACAGACCTTTCACAGATTCTGGTACCCCGGGCAACAGGCACATCTCGTAACATCTCACATCGGATGATGAGTGGTAGTTGTATCCTGTTCGTGATGCCAAATGTTGTGGAGTATTAAAAATATAACACTCACACAAAAGGTCTTTTATAGAGAAAAGAGTTGTTTATTAAAACCTGATTAATCAAGAGGGATCTGGCCACATCAGTACCGTTACTGAGTGCTCTCCACACCGATCTCACAGGACAGGCGGTGCAATTACATGTTTATAGAGTCGAAATACAGAAACTAGGCGGGGAAGTGTTCCATTGGTTATTTGCCACCAGTCCCTGCCCACCTACTGCTAATACATTGGTTGATACAGGTTACAGGCAATTTCATTGGTTACAGTAATTTCTAATGATTCTATTGGTACATTCAGTTCTGACAGCTGTTGCTAGGGAACAGCCCCTGCAGGTTATGTGTACTTTCCTGGGAATGTCTTCCCAGGCTTGTTATCTTTGGCAGGGTCTGGTTACACTCTGCTTTAAAGAGGCTTTTGTCCCTCTTATCTCCTGTGTCTGGAACATCGTGGCCTTCTCTCATGATTTCTGTGAGCTGTCTACGTAAATCTTGTGGGTGTTCTTATCTCCTAAGAGAATTTCTCTGACCTTAGTTTTTCTGCCTAATTCAGCTATTCTACCATGAACGCATTTTAAACCTTACTCTCAGTCTTTCTTACATTATTTAAATTGCACCGTTTTACTTTACCCCTAATTAAGGTTTATCGCCCTTATACCACTCATACGGGAAACTAAAACTAGGGGACATAGTCTTAGAATAAGGGGCTACCCAATTAAAACTGAGACAAGGAATTTCTTCCCTGAGGGTTGTAAATCTATGGAATTCTCTGCCCAAGAGAGCTGTGGAGGCTGGTTCTTTGAATATATTTAAGACAGAGATAGACAGATAGTTGAGCGATAAGGGAGTAAAGGGTTATGGGGAGTGGGCAGGGAAGTGGAACTGAGTCCATGATCAGATCAGCCATGAGTTTATTGAATGGCGGAGCGAGCCCGAGGGACAAGTGGCCTACTCCTGCTCCTATTTCTTATGTTCTTATGTTCTAACTGAACATTTCTCCCAGTATAAGCTTGTCTGTAATGAAATGTATCTTTTAATAAGCCTCAGGCCCTTGCTCACGTCTGTTGCAGATTCCAGAGTTGATTCCGGAGATGACAGGGTTGACTTATGAAGGTAGGTTGGGCCTATGTACATTGGAGTTCAGAAGAATGGAGTCCTGAAGGACTGTTTCCCGGCTGAAATTCTGTTCTCCCTGTAAAATCCTCCCCCCAGATTGTCCTTTCTCAGCTCCAGCAGGTGATGCTAATCACTCAGGTGGGAAAGACAAAAATCTATAGCTATGTGTTGAAAGCAACACTAATTTATGTGTCTATATCCCAAATATTAAATTCCAGTCCAGTTACAGGAGTTATTAACATCAGCATTACAGGAGTTATAAATCCCAATTGTCAGAATGAACATGTTTCAGTTCAGGATGTGATTAACAGCAACAATAACAGCAGAATCCAACCCCTGCAGTCACTTGTGAACTCGCTGGTGTCTCAGCAGGTGGGATGACCGAGTGAATCCCTTCCCACATTCGGAGCAAGTGAACGGCCTCTCCCCAGTGTGAACTCGCTGGTGTATCAGCAGTTGGGATGACCGACTGAATCCCTTCCCACACTCGAAGCAGGTGAACGGCCTCTCCCCAGTGTGACTGCGCTGATGTCTCAGCAGGTCGGATGACAGAGTGAATCTTTTTCCACAGTCAGAGCAGGGGAACGGTCTCTCCACAGTGTGAACTCGCTGATGTGTCAGCAGGTTGGATAACTGAGTGAATCCCTTTCCACATTCAGAACATGTGAACGGTCTCTCCCCAGTATGAACTCGCTGGTGTATCAGCAGGTGGGATGACCGAGTGAATCCTTTCCCACATTCAGAGCAGCTGAACGGCCTCTCCCCAGTGTGAACTTGCTGGTGTCTCAGCAGGTGGTATGACAGAGTGAATCCCTTCCCACAGTCGAAGCAGGTGAACGGCCTCTCCCCAGTGTGAAGTCGCTGGTGTCTCAGCAGATGCTCTTTGCTTTTAAAACTCTTCTCACAGTCAGAACATTTAAAAGGTCTCTCCCCAGTGTGAACTTGTTGGTGTGTCAGGAGGTGCTGTTTGCTTTTAAAACTCTTCTCACAGTCAGAACATTTAAAAGGTCTCTCCTCAATATGAACTCGCTGGTGTTGCAGCAGGTAGGATGACCGAGTGAATCCCTTCCCACAGTCTGAGCAGGTGAATGGCCTCTCCCCGGTGTGAACTCGCTGGTGTCTCAGCAGGTGCTGTTTGCTTTTAAAACTCTTCTCACAGTCAGAACATTTAAAAGGTCTCTCCACAGTGTGAACTCGCTGGTGTATCAGCAGGTTGGATGATGTAGTGTATCCCATCCCACAGTCGGAACAGGTAAACGGCCTCTCCCCGGTGTGACCTCGCCGATGTAGTTCCAGCTGGGATGGGTAGTTGAATAGTTTCCCACAGTCCTCACATTTACATGGTTTCTCCCCAGTGTGACTGCGCTTGTGTCTCTCCAGTTTGGATGTTCGGCTGAAGCCTTGTTCACACACAGAGCACGTGTACTGTTTCTTCCCACTGTGAACGGTGTCTTCTGCTTCCCTAGTCAAAAGCTGATGATATTCCGGTCCCGATGTATCGAGTGACTGTCAGATCTTGAAGTGATGTTTGGTTTGAGCTTCCAGTCTACAAATCCTCCCCCTTTAACACCCTGTAAAGTGAATTTCAAACAGGAAAAAGGGAGTGTGAGAGAGAACCCACAAAAACACAAAGGCAGGTTGTGAAATTGAGCTTAATGAATCTGGTCATTTGTGGGGCCGGCACTAGAAAAAAAGTGACCATGAAAGCTGCTGGATTGTCATAAAAACACGACTGTCCTTCAGGGAAGGGAACCCACCCACCTTGACAGTCCCACATGGGAAATTGTTGGTCCCACTGGGCCCAGAAGTACTGGGGGTGAAACCCAGCAGCTTCTCCCTCCTCCAGCTCAAACTGATGCAACAAACAGACCCACACAGGAGGTGAGGGAGTGACTTCTGCATCCAGCTCCCTCCCTGATACAGAGCGACTGGGAATTGCTAGGCCTGCTGTATAAATGCAAGTTGTTGTTTTCCTGATGTGGGGGTGGCACTGCCCCCAGGCGTTGCTGGTGCCGGGACTGGCGGCTCTGACTCGGGGCCTGAGAACTGCACTCGGTGTTGCCCGGGGCCCGAGAGCCGTACTCGGTGTTGCCCGGGGGTGGGGGGGGGTGGGGGGTGGTGGGTGGCAGAATCAGCACCTTCTGGGGAGGAGAGTAACCAGTGAGTGTTGAACTGAACCCAATCAGAATCAGCCTCCTCTCTGGATCAGTGAGAGAGAGAGGGAGGGGAACCAGTGAGTGTAGAACTGAACCCAGCCAGGGTCAGCACCTTCGAAAGGAGTGGGCCCGGCGGCTCTGACTCTGGGCCTGAGAACCACACTTGATGAAAAAGGAGGCAGACAAAAAGGAGGAAACTATCGACCAGTTTGCTCAACATCTGTGGTTGGATAAATGTTGGAGTCCATTAGTAAAGAATCAGTAGCAGGACATTTCGAAAAGCATAATTCAGTCAGGCAGAGTCAGCATGGAGTTATGAAGGGGAAGTCACCTTTGACAAATTTGCTGGAATTCTTTGAGGATGTAACGAACAGGGTGGATAAAGTGGATGTGGTGTATTTGGACTTCCAGAAGGCATTTGATAAGATACCACATAAAAGCTTACTGTGGAAGATACAAGTTCAAGGGGTTTGTGAGTAATAGGTTAGCATGGATAGAGGATTGGCTAACTAACAGAAAACAGAGAGTCGGGATAAATGGTTCATTCTCGGGTTGGCAATCAGTAACTAGTTGGGTGCCATAGGGATCAGTGCTGGGACCCCAACTATTTACAATCTATATTAACGACTTGGAAGAAGGGACCGAGTGTAACGTAGCCAAGTTTGCTGACGATACAAAGATGGGAGGAAAAGCAATGTGTGAGGAGGACACAAAGAATCTGCAATAGGCTAAGTGAGTGGGCAAACATTTGACAGATGGAGTATAATGTTGGAAAGTGTGAGGTCATGCACTTTGGCAGAAAAATAATCAAAGAGCAAATTATTATTTAAATGGAGAAAGATTGCAAAGTGTTGCAATACAGCGGAACCTGGGAGTACTTGTACATGAAACACAAAAGATTAGCAAGTGATCAGGAAGGCCAATGGAGTCTTGGCCTTTATTGCAAAGGAGATGGAGTATAAAAGCAAGGATGTATTTCTACAGTTATACAGGTTATTGGTGAGGCCACACCTGGAAAAGTGCGTGCAGTTTTGGTTTCCATATTTCTGAAAGGATATACTTGCTTTGGAGGCAGTCCAGTGAAGGGTCACTAGGTTGATTCCGGAAATGAGGAGGTTGACTTATGAGGAAAGGTTGAGGAGGTTGGGCCTCTACTCATCGGAAGTCAGAAGAAGAGGTATATTATCGAAATGTATAAGATTATGAGGGGGCTTGACAAGCTGGTTGCAGAGAGGATGTTTCCACCGATAGGGGAGACTAGAACTAGGGGGCATAATCTTACAATAAGAGGCCAATTAAAACTGAGGTGAGGAGGAATTTCTTCTCTCAGAGGGTTGTAAATCTGTGGAATTCACTATCTCAGAGAGCTGTGGAAGCTGGGACATTGAATAAATTTAAGACAGAGATAAGGGAATAAGGGGTTATGGGGAGCAGGCAGGGAAGCAGACCGGAGTCCATGGTCAGATCAGCCATGATCGTGTTCAATGGCGGAGCAGGCTCAAGGGGCCGTACGGCCTTCTCCTGCTCCTATTTCTTATGTTCTTATATTGTGGGTGTCTGGTATGGGAGTGTGGATTTGACTCTGTATCTGTCCATCTCTGGTATGTGAATGAGGGTTTTACTCTGTATATCAGTTTCTGATAGGAGAGTGTGGGTTTTATCCCATACCTGTCAATTTCTGGTAATTACCTGTGGGTTTCATTCTGTATCTTTCCATTCCTGGTGTGTGAGTGTGTGTTTTGTGCTGTACCTGTCCATCTGTTATGTGAATGTGAGCTTTACTCCATACCCCAGTATGTTAGTATTGTTTTACTGTGTACCACCAATTCCTGATAGGGTATTCGTTTTACTTTCTAACTGTCAATTTTTGTTATGGAGGTGAGAGTTTATGCTGAATCAGTTGGTCTCTGGTAAATGAGTCTGAGTTTCACTCTGTATCTATCTGTCTCTGGTATGAGTGTGGACCTTTCTCTGTATCTCTCCATTTTTTTTTAATGGGAGTCTGGGTTTTATTCTGTACCTGTCAAGTTCTGATGTGTGATTGTGGGCCTGACTCTATACCTGCCAGTTTCTGCTTAATTGAGAGTGGGCTTTTCTTTGTACTTGTCAGTTTCTGGTATGGAAGAGAGGCTTTACCCTGTACCTGTCAAGTACTGATAAATTGACAGACACAATGAAATGCCAATACTCACTTATGTTATGGGAATATGGATTTTAATATGTCAGCCTCTGATGTGTGAGTGTGGGTAATGAGAGAGGATTAATTAGCAATCTCGTTGTGCGAGGCCCCTTGGGAAAGAGTGACCATAATATGGTGGAATTCTACATTAGGATGGAGAATGAAACGGTTAATTCAGAGACCATGGTCCAGAACTTAAAGAAGGTAACTTTGAAGGTATGAGGTGTGAATTGGCTAGGATAGATTGGCGAATGATACTGAAGGGGTTGACTGTGGATGGGCAATGGCAGACATTTAGAGACCGCATGGATGAACTACAACAATTGTACATCCCTGTCTGGCGTAAAAATAAAAAAGGGAAGGTGGCTCAACCGTGGCTATCAAGGGAAATCAGGGATAGTATTAAAGCCAAGGAAGTGGCATACAAATTGGCCAGAAATAGCAGCGAACCCGGGGACTGGGAGAAATTTAGAACTCAGCAGAGGAGGTCAAAGGCTTTGATTAGGGCAGGGAAAATAGAGTACAAGAAGAAGCTTGCAGGGAACATTAAGACGGACTGCAAAAGTTTGTATAGATATGTAAAGAGAAAAAGGTTAGTAAAGACAAACGTAGGTCCCCTACAGTCAGAATCAGGGGAAGTCATAACGGGGAACAAAGAAATGGCAGACCAATTGAACAAGTACTTTGGTTCGGTATTCACTAAGGAGGACACAAACAACCTTCTGGATATAAAAGAGGTCAGAGGGTCTGGCAAGGAGGAGGAACTGAGGGAAATCCTTATTAGTCGGGAAATTGTGTTGGGGAAATTGATGGGATTGAAGGCCGATAAATCCCCAGGGCCTGATGGACTGCATCCCAGGGTACTTAAGGAGGTGGCCTTGGAAATAGCGGATGCATTGACAGTCATTTTCCAACATTCCATAGATTCTGGATCAGTTCCTATGGAGTGGAGGGTAGCCAATGTCACCCCATTTTTTAAAAAAGGAGGGAGAGAGAAAACAGGGAATTATAGACCGGTTAGCCTGACATCAGTAGTGGGTAAAATGATGGAATCAATTATTAAGGATGTCATAGCAGCGCATTTGGAAAGAGGTGACATGATAGGTCCAAGTCAGCATGGATTTGTGAAAGGGAAATCATGCTTGAAAAATCTTCTGGAATTTTGTGAGGATGTTTCCAGTAGAGTGGACAAGGGAGAACCAGTTGATGTGGTGTATTTGGACTTTCAGAAGGCTTTTGACAAGGTCCCACTCAAGAGATTAATGTGCAAAGTTAAAGCACATGGGATTGGGGGTAGTGTGCTGACGTGGATTGAGAACTGGTTGTCAGACAGGAAGCAAAGAGTAGGAGTAAATGGGTACTTTTCAGTGACTAGTGGGGTACCGCAAGGTTCTGTGCTGGGGCCACAGCTGTTTACATTGTACATTAATGATTTAGACGAGGGGATTAAATGTATTCTCTCCAAATGTGCTGATGACACTAAGTTGGGTGGCAGTGTGAGCTGCGAGGAGGATGCTATGAGGCTGCAGAGTGACTTGGATAGGTTAGGTGAGTGGGCAAATGCATGGCAGATGAAGTATAATGTGGATAAATGTGAGGTTATCCACTTTGGTGGTAAAAACAGAGAGACAGACTATTATCTGAATGGTGACAGATTAGGAAAAGGGGAGGTGCAACGATACCTGGGTGTCATGGTAAATCAGTCATTGAAGGTTGGCATGTAGGTACAGCAGGCGGTTATGAAAGCAAATGCCATGTTTGCCTTCATAGCGAGGGGATTTGAGTACAGGGGCAGGGAAGTGTTACTACAGTTGTACAAGGCCTTGGTGAGACCACACCTGGAGTATTGTGTACAGTTTTGGTCTCCTAACTTGAGGAAGGACATTCTTGCTATTGAGGGAGTGCAGCGAAGGTTCACCAGACTGATTCCCGGGATGGCGGGACTGACATATCAAGAAAGACTGGATCAACTGGGCTTGTATTCACTGGAGTTCAGAAGAATGAGAGGGGATCTCATAGAAACGTTTAAAATTCTGATGGGTTTAGACAGGTTAGATGCAGGAAGAATGTTCCCAATGTTGGGGAAGTCCAGAACCAGGAGTCACAGTCTAAGGATAAGGGGTAAGCCATTTAGGACCGAGATGAGGAGAAACTTCTTCACCCAGAGAGTGGTGAACCTGTGGAATTCTCACCCACAGAAAGTTATTGAGGTCAATTCACTAAATATATTCAAAAAGGAGTTAGATGTAGTCCTTACTACTAGGAGGATCAAGGGGTATGGCGAGAAAGCAGGAATGGGGTACTGAAGTTGCATGTTCAGCCATGAACTCATTGAATGGCGGTGCAGGCTCGAAGGGTCGAATGGCCTACTCCGGCACCTATTTTCTATGTTTTTATACTGTATCTCTCAGTTTCTGATAAGCAAGTGTGGGTTTTATGCTGTCACAGTCAGGTTTTGGTATGTGTGTTGAGGTTTAATCTGTGCCTCTAAGTTTTTGCTATGTTAGTCTGGGTACAATCTGTGTTGTTGCTGCTACTTGATTGTGTGTTTTAGTCTGTACCTGTCAGTTCCTGCTGTGTGAGTGTGGAATTTACTCTGTATGTCTCTGGTATGTGAGCATGAGGATCAATTTTACTTTTTACTTGTATTTCTCTGATATGGGAGTGAAGATTTTGCCTTCTACTTGTCATTTTTCTGATGTGTGCGTGTTGGATTTACTCTGCCCCCATCAGTTTCTGCGATGCACGTAACAATTTTACTTACTGCCTTTCAGCTTTCCGATATGTGCACATGGGATTTACACTTTACCTGTCACTTTCTTGTGTGCAAGTGCAAAATTTATTCTGTTACTGTCACTTTCATAGATGTGTGTATGTGTTGTATACTGTATCGGTCAGTCTATGGTACAGGAATGTCGGTTTTATTCTGCACCTGTCATCTTCTGGTATGTTCGGGGGGGTTAAATACTGAATCCGTCAGATTCTGAAACATGAATATGGCTTTTGCTCTGTACCTGTCAGCTTCTGATATGCGAGTGTGGTTTATACTATCTGTTTGACATTTTTTCTGATAGGTGATTGTGTGTTTTATTCTATACCCGCCAGTTTCTGGCAAGTGAGTCAGGGTATTTAATATACCTGTCAGTGTGATCGGTTTCAATGGTGAAACAGCATCTGATTCTACTGCTCCATGTGGCTGTAAGATTCACAATGTAACTCTGCCACTTCAGATCACTGTGGGACTCATAGCTTCTGCTGCCTGTGACAATATGAGTGAGGTCAGTTTTGTGTGTCTGTGCTCTGCGAGTGATAATCTACTTACTGTGTGAGAAGGAGTTGCCTGCACTGTTCCTCGTGTTCCGGGTGGAGGAAAGCTCACATTTGTTCTGGCTGGTTGAAGAATTTTGCTCTGAGAATAATAATACGAGAACATTATTAGTTCTAAGATATGGATGCGGGGGAGAATATGATGTATCTGAGGGAGCGACAATGTATCTCTCGATCACCAGCAACACATAAGAACATAAGAAATAGGAACAGGAGTAGGCCATACGGCCCCTCGAGCCTGTTCTGCCATTCAATAAGATCATGGTTGATCTGATCATGGACTCAGCTCCATTTCCCCGCCCGCTCCCAATAACCCCTTATCGTTTAAAAAACTGTCTATTTCTGTCTTAAATTTATTCAATGTCCCAGCTTCCACAGCTCTCTGAGGCAGTGAATTCCATTGATTTATAACCCTCAGAAGAAATTTCTCCTCATCTCTGTTTTAAATGGGCGGCCCCTTATTCTAAGATCATGCCCTCTAGTTCTAGTCTCCCCCATCAGTGGAAACATCCTCTCTGCATCCACCTTGTCAAGACCTCTCATAATCTTATACGTTTCGATTAGATCACCTCTCATTCTTCTGAATTCCAATGAGTAGAGGCCCAACCTACTCAATCTTTCCTCATACGTCAACCCCTCATCCACGGAATCAACCTAGTGAACCTGCTCTGAACTGTCTCCAAAGCAAGTATATCCTTTCTTAAATATGGAAACCAAAACTGCACAAAGTATTCCAGCGGTGGCCTCACCAATACCTCGTATAGCTGTAGCAAGACTTCCCTGCTTTTATACTCCATACCATTTGCAATAAAGGCCAAGATACCATTGGCCTTCCTGATCACTTGCTGTACCTGCATACTATCCTTTTGTGTTTCATGCACAAGTACCCCCAGGTCCTGCTGTACTGTGGCACTTTGAAATCTTTCTCCATTTAAATAATAACTTGCTCTTTGATTTTTTTCCTGCCAAAATGCATGACCTCACACTTTCCAACATTATATTCCATCTGTCAAATTTTTGCCCACTCACTTAGCCTGTGAATGTCCTTTTGCAGATTTTTTGAGTCCTCCTCACACATTGCTTTTCCTCCCATCTTTGTATCATCAGCAAACTTGGCTACGTTACACTCGGTCCCTTCTTCCAAGTCGTTAATATAGATTGTAAATAGTTGGAGTCCCAGCACTGATCCCTGCGGCACCCCACTCGTTGCTGGTTGCCAACCAGAGAATGAACCATTTATCCCGACTCTCTGTTTTCTGTTAGTTAGCCAATCCTCCATCCATGCTAATATATTACTCCCAACCCTGTGAACTTTTATTTTGTGTAGTAACCTTTCATGTACAAACCGGACGGTCTGCACCTGGGCAGGACCGGAACCAATGTCCTAGGGGGAATGTTTGCTTGTGCTGTTGGGGAGGAGTTAAACTAATATTGCAGGGGGATGGGAACCTATGCAGGGAGACAGAGGGAGACAATAATGAGGCAAAAGCAAAAGACAGAAAGGAGATGAGGAAAAGTGGAGGGCAGAGAAGCCCAAGGCAAAGAACAAAAAGGGCCACTGTACAGCAAAATTCTAAAAGGACAAAGGGTGTTAAAAAAGCAAGCCTGAAGGCTTTGTGTCTTAATGCAAGGAGTATCCGCAATAAGGTGGATGAAGTAACTGTGCAAATAGATGTTAACAAATATGATGTGATTGGGATTACGGAGACGTGGCTCCAGGATGATCAGGGCTGGGAACTCAACATCCAGGGGTATGCAACATTCAGGAAGGATAGAATAAAAGGAAAAGGAGGTGGGGTAGCATTGCTGGTTAAAGAGGAGATTAATGCAATAGTTAGGAAAGACATTAGCTTGGATGATGTGGAATCTATATGGGTAGAGCTGCAGAACACTAAAGGGCAAAAATCGTTAGTGGGAGTTGTGTACAGACCTCCAAACAGTAGTAGTGATGTTGGGGAGGGCATCAAACAGGAAATTAGGAGTGCATGCAATAAAGGTGCAGCAGTTATAATGGGTGACTTTAATATGCACATAGATTGGGCCAGCCAAACTGGAAGCAATACGATGGAGGAGGATTTCCTGGAGTGCATAAGGGATGGTTTTCTAGACCAATATGTCGAGGAACCAACTAGGGGGGAGGCCATCTTAGACTGGGTGTTGTGTAATGAGAGAGGATTAATTAGCAATCTCATTGTGCGAGGCCCCTTGGGGAAGAGTGACCATAATATGGTGGAATTCTGCATTAGGATGGAGAATGAAACAGTTAATTCAGAGACCATGGTCCAGAACTTAAAGAAGGATAACTTTGAAGGTATGAGGCATGAATTGGCTAAGGTAGATTGGCTAATGATACTTAAGGGGTTGACTGTGGATGGGCAATGGCAGACATTTAGAGACCGCATGGATGAATTACAACAATTGTACATTCCTGTCTGGCGTAAAAATAAAAAAGGGAAGGTGGCTCAACCGTGGCTATCTAGGGAAATCAGGGATAGTATTAAAGCCAAGGAAATGGCATACAAATTGGCCAGAAATAGCAGCGAACCTGGGGACTGGGAGAAATTTAGAACTCAGCAGAGGAGGACAAAGGGTTTGATTAGGGCAGGGAAAATGGAGTACGAGAAGAAGCTTGCAGGGAACATTAAGGCGGATTGCAAAAGTTTCTATAGGTATGTAAAGAGAAAAAGGTTAGTAAAGACAAACGTAGGTCTCCTGCAGTCAGAATCAGGGGAAGTCATAACGGGGAACAAAGAAATGGCAGACCAATTGAACAAGTACTTTGGTTCAGTATTCACTAAGGAGGACACAAACAATCTTCTGGATATAAAAGTGGTCAGAGGGTCTAGTAAGGAGGAGGAACTGAGGGAAATCCTTATTAGTCGGGAAATTGTGTTGGGGAAATTGATGGGATTGAAGGCCGATAAATCCCCAGGGCCTGATGGACTGCATCCCAGAGTACTTAAGGAGGTGGCCTTGGAAATAGCGGATGCATTGACAGTCATTTTCCAACATTCCATTGACTCTGGATCAGTTCCTATCGAGTGGAGGGTAGCCAATGTAACCCCACTTTTTAAAAAAGGAGGGAGAGAGAAAGCAGGGAATTATAGACCGGTCAGCCTGACCTCAGTAGTGGGTAAAATGATGGAATCAATTATTAAGGATGTCATAGCAGCGCATTTGGAAAATGGTGACATGATAGGTCCAAGTCAGCATGGATTTGTGAAAGGGAGA
Source organism: Pristiophorus japonicus (assembly GCF_044704955.1). Taxonomy (NCBI): domain Eukaryota; kingdom Metazoa; phylum Chordata; class Chondrichthyes; family Pristiophoridae; genus Pristiophorus; species Pristiophorus japonicus. The sequence continues at coordinate 4,613,547 of NW_027252668.1, read as the reverse complement.
TCATGCTTGACAAATCTTCTGGAATTTTTTGAGGATGTTTCCAATAAAGTGGACAAAGGAGTACCAGTTGATGTGGTATATTTGGACTTTCAGAAGGCTTTCGACAAGGTCCCACACAGGAGATTAATGTGCAAAGTTAAAGCACATGGGATTGGGGGTAGTGTGCTGACGTGGATTGAGAACTGGTTGTCAGACAGGAAGCAAAGAGTAGGAGTAAATGGGTACTTTTCGGAATGGCAGGTAGTGACTAGTGGGGTACCGCAGGGTTCTGTGCTGGGGCCCCAGTTGTTTACATTGTACATTAATGATTTAGAAGGAGAAACTTCTTCACCCAGAGAGTGGTGAACCTGTGGAATTCTCTACCACAGAAAGTAGTTGAGGCCAATTCACTAAATATATTCAAAAGGGAGTTAGATGAAGTCCTTACTACTCGGGGGATCAAGGGGTATGGCGTGAAAGCAGGAAGGGGGTACTGAAGTTGCATGTTCAGCCATGAACTCATTGAATGGCGGTGCAGGCTAGAAGGGCTGAATGGCCTGCTCCTGCACCTATTTTCTATGTTTCTATGTTTCTATGTGGCACCTTGTCAAATGCCTTCTGGAAGTCCAAATACACCACATCCACTGGTTCCCCTTTATCCATTCTGTTTGTTACATCCTCAAAGAACTCCAGCAAATTTGTCAAACATAAATCCATGCTGACTCTGCTTGACCGAATTTTGCTTTTCCAAATGTCCTGCTACTGCTTCTTTAATAATGGACTCCAACATTTTCCCAACCACAGATATTAGGCTAACTGGTCTATAGTTTCCTGCTTTTTGTCTGCCTCCTTTTTTAAATAGGGGCATTACATTTGCAGTTTTCCAATCTGCTGGGACCTCCTCAGAATACAGGGAATTTTGGTAAATTACAACCAATGCATCCACAATCCCTGATGCTACTTCTGTTAAGACCCTAGGATGCAAGCCATCAGGTCCAGCGGATTTATCTGCCTTTAGTCCCATTATCTTACTGAGTACCACCTCCTTAGTGATTGTGATTGTGTTAAGTTCCTCCCCCCTTATAGCCTCTTGACTATCCACTGTTGGAATATTGTTAGTGTCCTCTCCCGTAAAGACGGATACAAAATATTTGTTCAGAGTTTCTGCCATCTCCATGTTCCCCATTATTAATTCCCCGGTCTCGTCCTCTAAGGGACCAACATTTACTTTAGCCACTCTTTTCCTTTTTATATACCTATAGAAACTCTTGCTATCTGTTTTTATATTTTGTGCTAGTTTACTTTCATAGTTCATCTTCCCTTTCTTAATCTTTTTTTAGTCGTTCTTTGCTGGCTTTTAAAAGCTTCCCAGTCTTCCATCCTCCCACTAGTTTTGGCCACTTTGTATGCCCTTGTTTTTAATTGGATATTGTCCTTTATTTATTTTATTAGCCACGGATGGCTATCTTTTCTCTTACACCCTTTCCTCCTCACTGGAATGTATTTTTCTTGAGAGTTGTGAAATATCTCCTTAAATGTACACCACTGTTCATCAACCATCCTACATTTTAATCTATTTTCCCATTCCACTTTACCCAACTCTGCCCTCAGACCTTCATAGTCTCCTTTATTTAAGCTTAGTACGCGGGTTAGAGATCCAACTTTCTCACCCTCTATCTGAATTTGAAATTCAATCATGCTATGATCACTCATTCCGAGGTAATCCTTTTTAAGGAGATTGTTTATTAATCCTGTCTCATTACACAGGACCAGATCTAAGATAGCCTGCCCCCTGGTTGGTTCTGTTCAAGGAACCAGTCCCTTATGCACTCTATGAACGCCTCCTTAAGGCTACCCTGACCAATTTGAATTGTCCAATCAATATGAAGGTTAAGATCACCCATGATTATTGCGGTTCCCTTTTTACAAGCCCCCACTATTTCCTGGTTTATGCTCCGACCAAGAGTTGCTACTTTTAGGGGGCCTATAGACTACGCCCACCAGTGATTTTTTTCCCCCCTTATTGTTCCTTATCTCCACCCAAACTGTTTCAACACCCTTATCATTTGAGCCAATATCGTTTTACTATTGCAGTGATTCCATCCTTTATCAATAGAGCGACCCCACCTCCTTTCCATTTCTGTCTGTCCTTCCAGATTGTCAAGTACCCCTGAATATTTAATTCCCAGTCATGGTCACCTTACAACCACGTATCTGTAATGGCTATCAGATCATACCCATTTGTCTCAATTTGTGCCATCAACTCATCTATTTTGTTACAAATGCTACGTGCATTTAGACAAAGTGCCTTTCAGTTTGTTTTTTTTAACCCTTTTTTCCTGCTTGTTTCCTCTCTCCTTCAAACTCACTTTCTTTATTTTTGCTTTCTAATTCCAGCTTTACTCTCCTCCCTACTGAATCTATTTTCAGGTTCCCATCCCACTGCCAAGCTAGTTTAAACCCTCCCCAACAGCACGAGCAAACCCCCCCCACCCACGAGGATATTGGTCCCGGCTTTGTTGAGGTGCAACCCGTCCGGCTTGTACAGGTCCCATCTGCCCCAGAAGCGGTTCCAATGCCTCAGGAAACGAAAGCCCTCCCACCTGCACCATCTCTCCAGCCACACTTTCATCTGCTCTATCCTCCTATTTCTGAACTCACTAGCTCGTGACACTGGGAGTAATCTGGAGATTACTACCTTTGAGGTCCTGCTTTTTAAGGTCTCTCCTTGCTCCCTAACCTCTGCCTGCAGGACTTCATCCCTCTTCCGACCTATGTCATTGGTACCGATGTGGACTTCAACCTCTGGCTATTCACCATCTCCCCCCAGAATGTCCTGCAGACACTCAGTGACATCCTTCACCCTGGCACCAGGAAGGCAACATACCATCCTGGAGTCACGTCTGCGGCTACAGGCGGTTCTGGAGAACTCAACTCACCGAAACAGTATAACCGTTTTTAAAAATATCTTCTCACACACTCCGCTCCTGGTGCCTGCAATAGATGCACTTTGTGAAACTCCCGACATCCTCACTGTCAGGCTGTGTTTCCACTGCTCACTGTCCAAGAACAACAAACACAGTGACATTGGAACTGAATCAGGAACATTACTACTGATTTGGGGAAAGAAAGCAGCAATGATTTGAAAGAGTGAGATGATTTACTTTCTCTGTTACTAAAGTAAATGTTGGCCCCTTAGAGGACGAGTCCATGGAATTAGTAATGGGGAACATGGAGAGGGCAGAACTCTGAACAAATATTTTGTGTCAGTCTTTACGGTAGAGGACACTAACAATATTCCGACAGTGGATAGTCATGGGGCTATAGTGGGGGAGCAACTTAACACAATCACAATCACTAAGGAGGTGGTACTCAGTAAGATAATGGGACTAAAGGCAGATAAAACCCCTGGACCTGATGGCTTGCATCCTAGGGTCTTAAGAGAAGTAGCAGCAAGGATTGTGGATGCATTGGTTGTAATTTACCAAAATTCCCTGGAGTCTGGGGAGGTCCCAGCAGATTGGAAAACTGCAAATGTAATGCCCTTATTTAAAAAAGGAGGCAGACAAAAAGCAGGAAACTATAGACCAGTTAGTTGAACATCTGTGGTTGGGAAAATGTTGGAGTCCATTATTAAAAGAAGCAGTAGCAGGACATTTGGAAAAGCAAAATTCAATCAGGCAGAGTCAGCATGGATTTATGAAGGGGAAGTCATGTTTGACAAATTTGCTATAGAGTTCTTTGAGGATGTAACAAACACGGTGCATGAAGGGGAATCAGTGGATGTGGTGTATTTGGATTTCCGGAAGGCATTTGACAAGGTACCACTTGAAAGGTTTATGCACAAAATAAAAGTTCACAGGGTTGGGAGTAATACGTTAGCATGGATAGATGATTGGCTAACTAACAGAGAACAGAGAGTCCGGATAAATGGTTAAATCTCTGGTTGGCAACCAGTAACTAGTGGGGTGCTGCAGGGATCAGTGCTGGAACCCCAACTATTTACAACCTATAGTAAACGATTTGGAAGAAGTGACCGAGTGAAACGTAGCCAAGTTTGCTGATGATACAAAGATGGGAGGAAAAGCAATGTGTGAGGAGGACACAAAAAATCTGCAAAAGGACATTTACAGGCTAAGTGAGTGGGCAAAAATTTGACAGATGGAGTATAATGTTGGAAAGTGTGAGGTCATGCAGTTTGGCAGAAAAAAATCAAAGAGCAAGTTATTATTTAAATGGAGAAAGATTTCAAAGTGCCGCAGTACAGAAGGACCTGACGGTACTTGTGCATGAAACACAAAAGGAAAGCATGCAGGTACAGCAATTGATCAGGAAGGCGAATGGTATCTTGGCCTTTATTGCAAAAGGGTATGGAGTATAAAAGCAGGGAAGTCTTGCTACAGCTATACAAGGTATTGGTAAGGCCACAGCTGGAATACTGTGTGCAGTTTTGATTTCCATATTTAAGAAAGGATTAACTTGCTTTGGAGAACAGTTCAGAGAAGGTTCACTAGGTTGATTCCATGGATGAAGGGTTGACTTATGAGGAAAAGTTGAGTAGGTTGGACCTCTACTCATTGGAATTCAGAAAAATGGGAGGTGATCTTATCGAAACGTATAAGATTATCAGGGGTCTTGACAAGGTGGATGCAGAGAGGATGTTTTCACTGATGGGGGAGACTAGAACTAGCGGGCACGATCTTAGAATAAGGGGCCGCCCATTTAAAACAGAGATGAGGAGAAATTTATTCTCTCAGAGGTGTGTAAATGTGTGGAATTCGGTGCCTCAGAGAGCTGTGGAAGTTGGGACACTGAATAAATTTAAGACAGAAATAGACAGTTTGTTAAACGATAAGGGGTTATGGGGAGTGGGCGGGGAAGTGGAGCTGAGTCCATGATCAGATCAGCCAGGATCTTATTAAATGGTGGAACAGGCTCGAGGGGCCGTATGGCCTACTCCTGTTCCTATTTCTTATGGTCTTATGACCTCACACTGTCCACACACAGCCCGAGAATGGCCTCTCCCTTCCCCCACTCACTCCATGTTCCGAAATTAGTTCCTGCTCCACTCTGCCTCTGACAAACAAACAGTCCCCGACGGAACTAAACCAGGAACGTTCACTCCTGGTTAGGAGAGAGAAAGCAGCAATGATTGTAAACAGCAGATTCTGCCCATTCTGTCTTCCTTCCCCCTGGACACACACTGTCCACACACAGCCCGAGAATGGCCTCTCCCTCCCCCCACTCACACCACGCACTGACACTGGTTCTTGCTCCACACCGCCCCTGACACACAGCCCCCGACTCCCCCTGAACTCCCCCCGGACTCAGTGCCGGTCTCTGAGCCCATCTACGGATAACGGATACGCTCCCAAAGCGCTGCGCTGCTGTAAGGAGGCTGCTGCTCGCTGCCTTACCCCGGGGCTGCGGGCTCTCCATTCCCGGCTGTTTGAAACCATCTTCTTCCGCTCACTGAGTGAATGGCGATCACAGATAGGGCTGGGGGAGGGGAGGGCGCATGCGCTCTTCTGCTGACTGGGCATCGACGAAGGGGGCGGGGCTAGAGCGCGCATGCGCAGCTCTCTGCAATAATTCAGCCTGTAAAAATCAAAGTGCACTTTTCCCAATTTACTTTTATCAGAATCTCAGCAAAGGAACTGGGCCTGGGGGGAAAGGACAGAGAATGTTTAAAGCTGGGAGCCTTGTCCCTTGGAGATGCTCAATTTGAGTTCATTCCGTGCAGGGTATTTCTCTCTCCATGAGCCCGTCTTCACAAAGCAATCCTGCAGAAACATCGGAGGGACGAGGGAGTGGGAGTGTTTGTTGGGACCGTGCATGAGTTAATATCTGACAGAAACAGTCTGAGATTAGTTTAATTAGAGTCAAACACTCGGTTACTGAGAGTAACACCGAACTACCCTGAGCTGCAAGATTGCAGAGAGTACACCAGGCAGGCGAGGGTTAAATGTGGGACATTGTTTCTCTCACTCTCTGACACTGTCCTGCAGTGTGGGATTAATCATTTGTCTGTCTCTGGTACAATATCAGTGAGAGAGGAGACTGCATCTTCTGTCTCTCCAAAGAGATCTTTCAGAATAAAACGGGACTTCACAGGTCAGTCTGGAACTGATACTGTGCATGCCTTTCTGTGTCTCACCGCCCTACCTCGCACTCTCCTGTCTCTCGCTCAGCCCTCTCCCCTCTCTCGCTCAGCCCTCTCCCCTCTCTCTGCCTCTCTGTTTCTATCCGCTCTCTCTTGTACCAGGGTGAGGGCAGGGTACTGTTATTTAGCGTGATGTTGAAACTCTGTTGAAACAATGTATTCACTGAGACATATGAAAGCATGGGCCTTATGCTTAACATCCGTAAGACAAAGGTCCTCCATCAGCCTGTCCCGCCGTACTGCACTGCCCTCCAATCATCAAGATTCACGAAGTGGCCCTCGACAAAGTGGAGCATTTCCCATATCTCGGCAGCCTCTTATCAACAAGAGCAGACATTGACGATGAAATTCAACACCGCCTCCAGTGTGCCAGTGCAGCCTTCGGCTGTCTGAGGAAAAGAGCGCTTGAAGACCAGGCCCTCAAATCTACAACCAAGCTCATGGTCTACAGGGCTGTAGTAATACCTGCCCTCCTGTATGGATCTGAGGCATGGACAATGTATAGAAGGCACCTCAAGTCGTTGGAGAAATACCACCAACGATGTCTACACAAGATCCTGTAAATCCCCCTGGGAGGACAGGCGCACCAACATCAGTGTCCTCGTCTGGCTAACATACCCAGTATTGAAGCACTGAACACACTCGATCAGCTTCGTTGGGCAGGCCACATAGTTCACATGCCAGATACGAGACTCCCGAAGCAAATGCTTTATGCAGAGTTCCTTCATGGTAAACGAGCCAAAGATGGGCAGCGGAAACGTTACAAGGACACACTCAAAGCTTCCCTGGTAAAGTGCGACATCACCACTGACGCCTGGGAGACCCTGGCCGAAGACTGCCTGAGGCGGAGAAAGTGCATCCGGGAGGGGGTTGAGCTCTTCGCGTCTCAACGCCGCGAGCATGAAGAGGTCAAGCACAGGCAGCGGAAGGAGCACGCAGCAAACCAGCCCCACCCACCACTTCCCTCGTCGAATGTCTGTCCCACTTGTAACAGGGTCTGTGGCTCTCGTATTGGACTGTTCAGCCATCAAAGAACTCACTTTGGGAGTCCCCCGATTCCGAGGGACTGCCTATGATGAAACACTGTTGCAAGTGCAAGTCAGATAATGTCTCTGTTTTTCTCTCTGGTGCAATATGTGAAGGTGTGCCACTGTTACTGAGCGTATTATGGAGACACTGATACAAAGTGTAAAACTGATACTGTATCTGTCTCTGTGTCTTTTCCGCTGGTGCTGTACATTAATGTGTGATAATATTATTGAGCGTAATATGGAGACACAGTTCGGGAGTTTAAAATTGATACTGTGTCTGTCTCTCTGTCGCTCTCTCTGATAGCCATCTCTGGGTGTTGAGTATGGGATGGATAGGACACCAGTTACTGTTATATGTCCCTCATTTTCTGAGGAGAGAGAGACAAAGAGAGGCTGCAGGGGCGGTGAGCACATACTTTGTATTTCATGTTGGTCAAACATATTTCTGCATTAGAACAATAACAACTTAAAAGCAGATATGGGTTAAGCCAACCACAGCTGCGATTGGCTCCTGCCCCTGAATCTGGGAACAGACACTGTGAGGAGCGCCGGCCTCAGGGTGTTTAACACTTACTGAGCTGTGAAACTACAACTGACCCGAGAATCGGCAGCACAGCCGCGTGGAGAGGAAAACCTGTGCTGGGAACTGTAAATCTGGGAACAGTTTGTGCTGTGAATGTGCAGATTTCAACATTGTGTGAGCGAGAGTGTGTTAAAGGGACGGGCGGGTTAGACTAATGTCACTGTGTTTGTGTATCCGCTCTCATCGCTGGATTTCAGAGTCCCTCTTGTGTAAAATTCAAAGATTTCCCCGTCACAGGATCGCCCTGCTGCCCTGCTCAGGCCTGAAGTGGGAATGAATCAGAAAGTTTGATTTGATTTCAAATTTCAGTCAAAAAACAGAGAAAATATCCGCGATCGGCTGAGAGAGCGCGACCAGTGCAGCAATGAAACGGGTTTAAATCGAAATTGCTGCCTTCAATTCGGATGGAACTTTCTCGGCAGCAAACATCCCGGTCTTCGGGACAGAAAGAGGCCAGACTGGGAATGTGGAGGGCCCGAGTTGAATTGGAATCGGAGAGTTAGTGAGGAGAGAGAAACACAGAGAGGCTGGAGGGGCCGGGAGCTGACAGCAGGATGTCTCCACCCCGTCCGCTCGCTGCCTTTAAGTTGCTCTGTGTCGCCGCCTCTCGTTTCATTTCTGACCCAGCTCTGACTGTCAGAGAGATTTTCCAGAGTCGCGGACATGACTGATCCGCCGAAACGGCTCCTCCTGCCGCCGTCGCTCAAACTAAGGCTCCCAGCAAGAAGAAGAAGGCGTCTCCCCGCTCCGGGCCAGCCGGTCCCAAGTTGGGCGACCAGATCCTCAAGGTTGTGGCCGATGACAAGGATCGCAGGGGAACGTCCCTGGCCGCGATAAAGAAGGCTCTGGCGGCCAAAGGCGTCGATGTGGAGAAGCGCGGCTTCCAGATCAGGTCCAGTATCAAGAAGAATGTGATGAATGGCTCCCTGAAGCAGATCAAGGGCACGGGCGCCTCGGGCTCCTTCAAAATTGCTAATACAGATCCCCAGGGGAAAGTGGGAAAGAAGGTGAAGAAGCCAGCAACCAAGAAATCTCCAGCAAAGAAATCTCCAGCAAAGAAAACGAGCTCCAAGAAGGCGCCAACGGCAAAAAAAGACAGCGAAAGGGCCGGCTGGGAAGAAGGAGGCGGCGAAGAAGCTCAAGAGCCCCAAGAAAGTGAAGGCGGCCAAAAAGGTGGAGAACCCGAGGGTCAAGCCCAAGTCACCAAAGGCCAAAAAAGCAGCGCCCAAAAAGTAAATAAAAAGGCAACTTCTAAACATTTAAACCCAAAGGCTCTTCTCAGAGCCACCCACGCCTCTCAGAAAAGAGCTGATCCCGGAATCAAATAATCCCTGTCCCGGACTCAGATTCCAGATAGAAATCATTGAAAATGACCCCGGGATCCCTGGTGACTCGTTGGCATTGGCTGCACCCACCCCTCCCCCAGTGTCTGCACCCACCCCTCCCCCATTGTCTGCACCCACCCCTCCCCCAGTGTCTGCACCCACCCCTCCCCCAGTGTCGGCACCCACCCCTCCCCCAATATCTGCACCCGCCCCTCCCCCAGTGTCTGCACCCACCCCTCCCCCAGTGCCTACAATAAAACACAGAGAATAGGATGTCCGGCCCGGGCCTCACTGTAACTGGGGTTTGAGTCCAGCTCCAGTCTCAATTCCTGGTCATTGTCATTTCACAGATTCAGAAAAAAAAATCTCTGTAAGACAGTAAAACTAACAGCGATATCTCGCCTCACAACTCAAACCCCAAACACCAGATTCTCCAAATCAGCTGGAATAAGGTTTTGTAAACTGCTGAACCCGTCTGTGAGAGGAGATGGAATGAGGTCTGAGATTGACAGGGAACGGACTATATAGGCGGGAATATTCCTGATTGTTAATTGTACCAGGACCTTATTTAAAAGCTTCTGGTTCCTGGAAGCCTTGAATATGAATTCCGAGTCTGTAAGGGTTTGTGCGGAGCGCTGTATATCGGTTGTATTGTGGAGAAAACAATTTGAAATTGGCGGTTGCAGAAAGCTGGAGGTGGAGCTGGAAGATCAGAGGCGGCGCTCTGCTCTGTCTCTCAATCTTGATTCTGTCTCCTCCCCTGCCGCGCTCTCTGTTTAACCTCTCACTCTGTCTCCTGCCCTTCCCGCCTCTCTCACTCTGCGCTTTCTCAGTCAGGTCGGGGCCGGCTCTATAAAAAAGGAGCCAGGAGGAGTTGGTTACTCATTCAGCGACAGTTTGAGTGAAGAATCATCATGTCTGGACGAGGAAAAGGAGGCAAAGGACTGGGTAAAGGCGGAGCCAAGCGGCACCGTAAAGTGCTCCGTGATAACATCCAGGGCATCACCAAACCCGCCATCCGCCGCCTGGCTCGCCGTGGCGGTGTCAAGCGGATCTCGGGCCTGATCTACGAGGAGACCCGCGGGGTGCTGAAGGTTTTCCTGGAGAATGTAATCAGGGACGCCGTCACCTACACCGAGCACGCCAAGCGCAAGACGGTCACTGCCATGGATGTGGTGTACGCTCTCAAACGCCAGGGCCGCACTCTCTATGGATTCGGCGGCTGAACAACTCCACCCTTTCCACCCAGCACAACACAAAGGCTCTTTTAAGAGCCACCCACCGCCTCACAGAGAGAGAGCAGTGACCTGGGGATGGGAGTGTGGACAGTTTGGGTGGGAAATTATTTTAACTATTTATTTAATGGAAAATAACACTCGGATTTCTATAGCGCTTTACACAGCCATCGGACTTCTCAAAACCAATGAAGTACTTTTGGCGTGTAGTGCCTGTAGGAATATGGGAATTATTAAATATTTTAGAACAATAGTTTAATATGAGATCAGAAACTCCGGGTGTACCGGTCACAATCAGCGGGCGGGGATACACAGTCTCCCCTCACAGATAATCCTGTTATGTTGTGAGCTTTGTGTGTGAGAATCGGTGAAACGGGACGGCACTGGCGGGATGAATGCGGGACTTTGTGTTTGCAGGATGCAGGGACCGGGGAATTATTCCCGCCCGGTACAGACCCATCAGGGAATGGGACAGAATTCAAACCGAAATGTTAAAGAGAATGGGATTGGTGATTTATAATGGAGCACCATCGAGGTTATAAAGAGCCGGATTCTTAAATTGCTGGCGGGAAATTAAGAGTTTCTTTAATCTCTGTTCGTTGAGACTCTGAAATTGGCGGGCTGTTTGAAATTGACGACCTGTCAGTTTCATTTCAGTCAATCATGGCCCAGTAATCCCCGCCCTTCCCTTTCGCTGTCGGTGATTGGTTGAAACATGATTGGCGGTCGGGTTATGACCAATCACAGCCCAGGGGCGGACCCTCACAGACACTTTAAAAGGACCATTCCCAGTCCGTGTGTCCCAGATTGTGCTGAGATCTGTTCAGAAGATGGCCAGGACCAAGCAGACAGCGCGCAAATCCACCGGAGGGAAAGCTCCTCGCAAACAGCTGGCGACCAAAGCTGCCCGGAAGAGCGCTCCGGCCACGGGCGGAGTGAAGAAGCCTCATCGCTACAGACCCGGCACCGTGGCTCTGAGGGAGATCCGCCGCTACCAGAAATCCACCGAGCTGCTGATCCGCAAGCTGCCCTTCCAGCGCCTGGTGCGGGAGATCGCTCAGGACTTCAAGACCGACCTGCGCTTCCAGAGCTCGGCCGTCATGGCCCTGCAGGAGGCCAGCGAGGCTTACCTGGTGGGGCTCTTTGAGGACACCAACCTGTGCGCCATCCACGCCAAGCGAGTCACCATCATGCCCAAAGATATCCAGCTGGCCCGCCGCATCCGCGGGGAGCGCGCCTAGACTCCCCCTGCCCTGGCTCCAAGTTTTAGGACCAAGTGCAACAACGGCTCTTTTCAGAGCCACCAAATCAGCAAAGGAAAGAGCTGCAGCCGGCTCCACGCAAACTGTCCTGTGTACACACCGTACACGTCTTGTAGTGTTGCTATAACTGGGGCTTTATACAGTGCAGGCGGTGAATATCTGATGGTGTGGCTTTGATCCAGGTATCAATGCGAGTCAGATTCCCAGTGTACCGACTACACCCGCCCAATGTGGGTCGCTAACTATAAGTGGGCGATCTGATAGTGAATTAATCCCACTGCACAGACCGGGATAGATTCCAGAGGGGTCGAGCTGCCTGCAATCTGTATCTCGCCTTTAATCCAGCTCTTAATGCGGGAACAGGTGGGATACTATTTCGGATATTTTAAATTAGCCATGAGCTGGAATTCCATCCTCTACGCAAATTTAAAAAGGGTAAAAAGTCCGTATGGATCAATGTGTTCAGAATGTATATATTTCTCCCTATGGAATTATACTCGGCTCTTATCATCCGGTTCATATACGGCTGTCCCAACATGTTCAATGACTAGCGGTCTCACGTTCAGCTTCTGTCTGTTTTGTATTAAATTAGATCAGGGACAATTGTGATCCACAGAACAGAAAGCAGCCCTTTCACAGATAGTGTGGGTGGCTCTGAAAAGAGCCTTTGGGTTATTACATTAAATCCTGTCCGCTTTACTTGCCCTTGGGCGCACTAGCGGTTTTCTTGGGCAGCAGCAGCACAGCCTGGATATTAGGCAGCACTCCGCCCTGAGCGATGGTCACCTTTCCCAGCAGCTTGTTGAGCTCCTCGTCGTTGCGGATGGCCAGCTGCAGGTGTCTGGGGATGATGCGGGTCTTCTTGTTGTCGCGGGCCGCGTTGCCGGCCAGCTCCAGGATTTCAGCGGTCAGATACTCGAGCACAGCAGCCATGTAGACCGGGGCTCCGGCACCCACACGCTCAGCGTAGTTGCCCTTTCGCAGATGCCTGTGAACACGGCCCACAGGGAACTGCAGTCCGGCCCGGGAGGAGCGAGACTTGGCCTTGGCCCGAACTTTACCGCCGGTTTTTCCTCTCCCAGACATTTCCACAATCCACACGTTCAGAGAAAGAATGAGAAACTCCTCCCACATCTGCTTTTCTTGTACCTTCTGGAGGAATGCAGGGAGCGAACTTGTGATTGGTCGCTCAGTGGTGCAATTCATTGGTCATCTGAAAAGACCAATTACAGTCTGTTTAGCCCACCAATGAAAGTAGGGCGGAAATTACTGTCTCCAACAGTCAGAATAACGATTTTAATTCAAAAACCCCGCCAAGAAATTTTAAAATAGCGGATTATGTGAATAAAGTCACCATTAATCAAAGATTTGTGGTGGGTATAGGGGCACGAGACCCTATAGTGGTGGGTATTGGGGGACAGAACACTATATGGTGGGTATAGGGGCACCCCTAAAATGTAGGTATAGGGGCACGGGACACTATAAGGTGGATAATAGGAGGCACAGGACCCGAAAGGTGGGTAAAGGGGCGTAGGACCCTATTGCAGTGAGTGTAGGGAGCACGGGACCCGAGAGGGTGGCTATAGGGGGCATTGGACCCTATAGTGGATGTACAGGAGCACAAGAGCTTATAGGGAAGGGTACAGGGGGCACGGGACTCTATAGGGCTGGGTATAGGGGGCACAGGACCCTATAGGGCTGGGTATAGGGGGCACAGGACCCTATAGGGCTGGGTATAGGGGACACAGGACCCTATAGGGTAGGTATAGGGTCACGGGATCCTAAAGGGTAGGTTTCGGGTCACGCCTGCGGAAAAGAGTGTTTGAAGACCAGGCCCTCAAACCTACCACCAAACTCATGGTCTACTGGGCTGTAGTAATACCCGCCCTCCTGTATGGGTCTGAGGAATGGACAATGTATAGAAGGCAACCCAAGTCGCTGGAGATATATCGCCAACGATGTCTCCGCAACATCCTGCAAATCTCCTGAGAGGACAGGCGCACCAACATCAGTGTCCTCGTCCAGGCTAACATCCCCAGTGTTGAAGTACTGACCACACTCGATCAGCTTCGCTGGGCAGGTCACATAGTCAGCATGCCAGATACGAGACTCCCTAAGCAAATGCTTTATGCGGAACTCCTTCATGGTAAACGAGCCAAAGGAGATCAACGGAAATGTTATAAGGGCACCCTCAAAGCCTCCCTGGTAAAGTGCGACATCACCACTGACACCTGGGAGACCCTGGCCGAAGACCGCCTGAGGTGGAGAAAGTCCATCCGGGAGGGCGTTGAGCTCTGAGGCTCGACGCAAGGAGCATAAAGAGGCCAAGCGCAGGCAGCGGAAGGAGCGCACGGCAAACCAGCCCCACCGACGCCTTCCCCCGATGAATGTCTGTCCCGCCTGTAACAGGGTCTGTGGCTCTCACATCAGACTGTTCAGCCATCAGAGAACTCACTTTTGGAGTGGAAGCAAGTCCTCCTCGATTCCGAGGGACTGCCTATGATGAGGGTCACGGGACCCTATGGACGTGGGTATAGGGGCACAGCATGCTATAGGAGTGGGTATAGGGGGAACGGGATGCTAAAGGGTGGGTAGAGGGCACAGGACCCTATAGGGGTGGGTATAGGGGAACGGGACCCTATAGCAGTGGGTATAGGGGGCACTGGACCATATAGGGTGCACAGGACCCTATAGGGGTGAGTATAAGGGCACAGGACCCTATAGCAGTGGGTATAGGGGGCACTGGACCATATAGGGTTGGATATAGGGGCACTGGACCCTAAACAGGTGTGTATAGGGGGCATTGGAACCTGTAGGGGTGGGTATAGGGGCATGGGTACCTATCTGGTTGGGTATAGATGCATGGTACCCTATAGGGTTAGTATAGGGGGCATAGCACCCTATAGGAGTGGGTATTTGGGCACGGGATCATAAAGGGGTGGTATCGGGGGCACGGGACTCTAAGGTGTAGGTATATGGATACGGGACCCTATAGGATGGGTATAGGGGTACTGGACCCTATAGGGGACCCGAAAAGGATGGCTATATTGCGCATGGGACCCTATAGGCGTGGGTGCAGGGGAACGGGATCCTATTGGGTGTATGGTGGAACGGCAACTTATCGGAGTGGGTATTTGGGCACGGGATCCTATAGTGGTGGCTATAGGGGGCACAGGACCCTATAGTGTGGGTATATGGGCATGGGACCCTGTAGGATGTGTATATGGGCATGGGACCCTACGGGGGTGAGTATAGGGGCACAAGACCCTATAGAGGTGGCTATAGGGGCACAGGACCATACAGGGGCATGGGACCCTATAGGAATGAGTAAAGAGCCCATGAACGAAGGCCAGCAGACTTATAAGGTGATGTAACAGCACTGAGAATGCAGGGCAGCGTTTCTTGTTTTCCCCGAAACTGTGGGTCAGGGAGTGAATTCTGACCATGTGGAAATGAAAGTGAAAGAGGTGAGTCAGCACAGCACAGTACAGCTTCCTTCCCTTAGCACGGCACTGTATCGCTCGGCACTGCCTGGGACGTTCTCGCTACTGGTGAGAGTTCGGGCAGAATGTGAGGAGTACTGTCAGAGGGTCAGTACTGAGGGTGCGCTGCACTGTTAGAAGAGCAGTACTGAGGGAATGCTGCACTGTCGGAGGGGCAGTACTGAGGGTGCGCCGCACTGTCGGAGGGGCAGTACTGAGGGAGTGCCGCACTGTCGGAGAGGCAGTACTGAGGGAGCGCTGCACTGTCAGTGGGTCTGTACTGAGGGAGCGCTGCACTGTCAGTGGGTCTGTACTGAGGGAGCACCGGACTATCAGGGGCAGTACTGAGGGAGTGCTGCACTGTCGGAGGGACAGTACTGAGGGAGCGCTGCATTGATGGAGGGGCATTACTGAGGAAGCGCTGCACTGTCAGAGGGGCAGTACTGAGGGACTGCTGCACTGATGGAGGGGCAGTACTGAGGAAGTGCTGCACTGATGGAGAGGCAGTACTGAGGGAACACTGCACTGATGGAGGGGCAGTACTGAGGGAGTGCTGCACTGATGGAGGGGCAGTACTGAGGGAGTGCTGCACTGATGGAGGGGCAGTACTGAGGGAACGCTGCACTGATGGAGGGGCAGTACTGAGGGAGCACTTCACTGTCGGAGGGGCAGTACTGAGAGAGTGCTGCACTGTCAGAAGGGCAGTACTGAGGGAGCGCTGCACTGTCGGAAGGTCAGTACTGAGGGAGTGCTGCAGTGTCGTAGAGGCCATACTGAGGGAGTGCCGCACTGTCAGAGGAGCAGTACTGAGGGAGTACCGCACTGTTGGAGGGGCTGTACTGAGGGAGCGCCGCATTGTCGGAGGGTCAGAACTGAGGGAGCACTGCACTGTCAGAAGGTCAGAAATGAGGGAGCACTGCACTGTCAGAGGGGCAGTACTGAGGGAGTGCTGCACTGTCAGAGGGGCAGTACTGAGGGACTGCTGCACTGATGGAGGGGCAGTACTGAGGGAGCACTTCACTGTCAGAGGGTCAGTACTGAGGGAGTGCTGCATTGTCAGATGGGCAGTACTGAGGGAGTGCTGCACTGATGGAGAGGCAGTACTGAGGGAACGCTGCACTGATGGAGGGGCAGTACTGAGGGAGCACTGCACTGTCGGAGGGGCAGTACTGAGGGAACGCTGCACTGATGGAGGGGCCACCTTTCCTGTGAATCATTAAACCGATGGCTCTGTTTGCTCACTCACAACACTTTTGGAAGAAGAGCAGCGGAATTCTCAGCAGTTCCTTGAGCAGTATGTAACAGAACCAACCAACGGGCAGGCTATCTTTGATCTGGTCCTGTGTAATGAGACAGGATTAATAAACAATCTTCTGGCAAAGGATCCTTTGGAATGAGTGATCATAGCATGGTAGAATTTCAAATTCAGATGGAGGGCGAGAAAATTGGATCTCAAACCAGCGTACAAAGCTTAAATAAAGGAGACTACAAAGTTATGAGGGCAGAGTTGACTAAAGTGGACTGGGAAATAGATTAAAGTATAGGACGGTTGATAAACAGTGGTGTACATTTATGGAGATATTTCATCACTCTCGAGTAAAATATCTGCAGTGAGGAGGAAAGTGTGTAAATGAAAGGATAGTCATCCATGGCTAACTAAAGAAAAGAAGTATGGTCTCCAATTAAAAACAAGGGCATTCAAAGTGGCCAAAACTAGTGGGAGGACAGAAGATTGGGAAGCTTTTTAAAGTTAGCAAAGAACGACTAAAAAAATGATTACGGAAGGGATGATAGACTATGAAAGTAAACTAGCACGAAATATAAAAACAGATAGGAAGTGTTTCTACAGGTATATAAAAAGGAAAAGAGTGGCTAAAGTAAATATTGGTCCCTTAGAGGACAAGACCGGGGAATTAGTGATGGAGAACATGGAGATGATAGAAACTCTGAACAAATATTTTGTTTCAGTCTTTACGGTAGAGGGCACTAAAAATATCTTAACAGTGGATAGTCAAGGGGCTATAGCGGGGGAGGAACTTAACACAATCACAATCACTAAGGAAGTGGTACTCAGTAAGATATTGAGATTAAAGGCGGATAAATCCCCTGGACCTGATGGCTTGCATCCTAGGGTTTTAAGAGAAGTAGCAGCAGGGATACTGAATGCATTGGTTGTAATATGTAAAAATACCCTGGATTCTGGGGAGGTCCCAGGAGATTGGAAAACTGCAAATGTAACGCCCCTATTTAAAAAAGGAGGCAGACAAAAAGCAGGAAACTATAGACCTCTTAGCCTAGCATCTGTGGTTGGGACAATGTTGGAGTCTATTATTAAAGAAACAGTAGCAGGACATTTGTAAAAGCATAATTCAGTCAGGCAGAGTCAGCATGGATTTATGAAGGGGAAGTCATGTTTGACAAATTTGCTGGAATTCTTTGAGCATGTAATGAACAGGGTGGATAAAGTGGATGTGTTGTATTTGAACTTCCAGAAGGCATTTGACAAGGTGCACAAAATAAAAGTTCCCAGGGTTGGGGGTAATATATTACCATGCATAGAGGATTGGCTAACTAACAGAAAACAGAGAGTCGGGATAAATGGTTCATTCTTGGGTTGGCAATCAGTAACTAGTGGGGTGCCACGGGATCAGTGCTGGGGCCCCAACTATTTACAATCTATATCAACGATTTGGATGAAGGGACCAAGTGTAATGTAGCCAAGTTTGCTGATGATACAAAGATGGGAGGAAAAGCAATCTGTGAGGAGGACACAAAAAACCTGCAAAAGGGCATAGACAGGCTAAGTGAGTGGGCGAAAATTTGGCAGATGGAGTATACTGTTGGAAAGCGTGAGGTTTTGGCTGAAAAAAGTCGAAATGATGCAGCACTTTGCAATTTTTCTCCATTATTTAAATGGAGAAAAATTGCAAAGTGCTGCAGTACAGCGGGACCTAGGGGTCCTGGTGCATGAAACACAAAAGGTTAGTATGCAGGTACAGCACGTAATCAGAAAGGCCAATGGTATCTTGGCCTTTATTGCAAAGGGGATGGAGTATAAAAGCAGGGAAATCTTGCTGCAGTTATATTGGTGAGGCCACACCTGGAATACTGCGTATAGATTTGGTTTCCATATTTAAGCAAGGATATACTTGCTTTGGAAGCAGTTCAGAGAAGGTTCATTAGGTTGATTCTGGAGATGAGGTGGTTGACTTATGAGGAAAGGTTGAGCAAGTTGGGCCTCTACTCATTGGAATTCAGAAGAATGAGAGGTGATCTCATTGAAACGTATAAGATTATGAGAGGGCTCGACAAGGTGGTTGCAGAGAGGATGTTTCCACTGAAAGGGGAGACTAGAACTAAGGGGCATAATCTTAGAATAAGGGGCCGCCCATTTAAAACTGAGATGAGGAGGAATTTCTTCTCTCAGAGGGTTGTAAATCTGTGGAATTCACTGCCTCAGAGAGCTGTGGAAGCTGGGACATTGAATACATTTGTACAGAGATAGACAGTTTCTTAATCGATAAAGGGTTAAGTGGTTATGGGGCGCGGCAGGGAAATGGACCTGAGTCCATGATCAGAACAGCCATGATCAGATTAAATGGCGGAGGGGGCCATATGGCCTACTCCTGCTCCTATTTCATATCTTATCTTCTTGTGTTCAATATTTATCCCTCAACCAACGTCACTAAAAAACAGATGATCTGGCCATTTTCATTGAATTAGAGAAATTTACAGCACGGAAGGAGGTCATTCGGCCCATCGTGTCCGTGCCGGCCGACCAAGAGCTACCCAGCCTAATCACACTTTCCAGCTCTTGGTCTATAGCCCTGTAGGTTACGGCACTTTAAGTGTACATTTAACTATTTTTAAAAATGTGGTGAGGGTTTCAGGCAGTGAGTTCCAGACCCCCACCACCCTCTGGGCGAAGAAATTTCCACTCAAAACCTCCGCCCAGTTACTTTAAATCTATGTCCTCTGGTTGTTGACCCCTGTGCCAAGGAAAATTGGTCCCTCCTATCCACTCTATCCAGGCCTCCCATAATTTTAAACACCTCAAATCTCCCCTCAGCCTCCTCTGTTCCAAACATTGCTGTTTGTGGGATCTTACTGTGTGCAGCTTTGTTGCCGGGTTTCCACATGACAATAGTGACTACACTCCAAAAGTGCTTCATTGGCTGTAAAGCGCTTTGAGACGTGCTGAGGTTGTTAAAAGCGCTATATAAATGTCTGACTATAGCGTAAGATGTTTGGGATTCCACACGGGCTGTATTCCTTGTGGGCTGCAGCACAGAAAACAGGCAATGACCAATCAGCAGCCCATTTTACCCCCTGCACGATATTTGCTTCCATTGAAGCTACCCAAAGTCGGAGATGAATTTTACCCCTCCATGGTCTTCTGGGGTGGCCAACCAATGAATGATGGTGTGGGCCACACAAACAGACAGGTTGACGGAAACAGGGGGCCAAATTTCCTCAGGCTTTTCCTGCACCGCTGTGGTAAACGGGGCTTTGATCCAGCAATGGAGTGGGAGATACCTCGAGGGAATTTACCCCCATGGTAGGCAAACAGGCCAGCTCAGGCTGGTGGCTTGATGTTTGAGCTTTGGGAGTTATGGAATTACGTGCTGATTCTAGCAATGCAAAAATACAAGTGTAAGAATTCAAGGCAGTTTGTGCCACTCTGACCTTCTGTCTCCACTTACAGATCCACAATGGCCGGTGTCACTGAAGAACAGGAATTAAAGGCTCTGCGCGGTCATTCAGCAACTACAGTCATACTTGGGAAAATCCGAGCATATCACCCTTGATATCGCAGTGACAGGAGGATCTGGTACTGGTAAATCAACCTTGGTCAATGCTTTACGGGGCATTGGTGATGGTGAACCAGGGGCAACTCCAACAGGGGAAACAGAAACAACAATGGAACAAACAATGTATCAATACCCGAACAAAGACACGATCAAAATCTGGGATCTCCCTGGGATTGGAACCCCAAACTTTCAAGCCAGTAACTATTTCAAGCACGTTAAGTTTGAGCGATACGATTTCTTCATTATCCTCAGTGCGCCTCGCTTTACAGAGAATGATTTGTTTCTGGCCAAGGAAATTCAGCAGAGGAAGAAGAAATTTTATTTTGTCCGTAGTAAAATAGACCAGGAGCTGGGATCAGGCAATTATCGTGAGAAGTCCCGTTATGATGAGAACAAAACTCTGGAGAAACTCCGGAATGCCAGCATGGAGAGTTTGAAGAAGGGGGGTGGGGGGGGGGGGAATAGAATTTCCACAAGTGTTCCTCATTTCTGGTTGGAACCTGGAGAAGTTTGACTTTGAGAAACTGCAGGAGGTTCTGAAAGAGGATCTTCCTGCTCTGAAGAGACGAGTCGTGTTGTTGTCTCTCTCCAACATCATCTTATCCATCATAGACAAGATGAAAGAAGCCAAGATGGGTGAAATTAAGAAGGTTGCCCACGAGTCGGCTGTTTCCGCATGGCCGATCGTAAGACTCTTTAATGGGATTAATATTATTGATTTTCTCACCTCCTGCCGCACACACTTCAGTTTGGATGATGATTCCCTCTGGAAAATGGCGGAGAATGCAGGGAAAACAAGGGTGCAGATAAGATCCGCAGTAACGTCCACGTTTGGGCTGAAGGTGTCAGAGAAGGACGTCGAGAAGGGGCTGGAAGAGATTGAAAACAAGGAGCACGTGATATTCAGATTTTTTAAATATGTGCCATTCCTTGGAGCTCCCATCGGCGCCAAAATCTCCAAGACCTCCAGATACACCCTGCTGGAGACGGCTGTATGGGAGATGGTGGAGGATAGCAAGAGGGTGCTGGAGAAGGCCTTCTCCTTGTCGGACTAGAGGAAATGGAGCTGATCCACTTCCCAGCTCCTGATTGTCTGGAATACAGGAATACTCACACACACACACAAACACACACTCACACTCACACCTGACACACAGACACACACACACTCACTCGCACGGTCACACACACACACTCATGCACTCACTCACACATACACACAAACATGAATACATGGCTTGAGGAGTGGTGCAGGGATTCAAATTCCTGGGACATTGGAACCGGTTCTGGGGAGGTGGGACCAGTACAAACCTGACGGTCTGCAGCTGGGCAGGACTGGAACCAATGTCCTAGGGAGAATGTTTGCTAGTGCTGTTGGGGAGGGGTTAAACTAATATGGCAGGGGGATGGGAACCTATGCAGGAAGACAGAGGGAAGTAAAATGGGGGCAGGAACAAAAGATAGAAAGAAGAAAAGTAAAAATGGAGGGCAGAGAAAACCCAGGCAAAAATCAAAAAGGGCCATATTACAGCAAAAATCTAAAGGGAAAAAATATGTTAAAAAGACAAGCCTGAAGGCTCTGTGCCTCAATGCGAGGAGTATTCATAATAAGATGGATGAATTAACTGCGCAGGCAGCGATTAACGAATCTGATATAATTGGGATTACGGAGACATGGCTCCAGCGTGACCAAGGCTGGGAACTCAACATCTAGAGATATTCAACATTCAGGAAGGACAGACAGAAAGGGAAAGGAAGTGGAGTAGCGTTGCTGGTTAAAGAGGAAATTAACGCAATAGTAAAGAAGGACATTCGCTTGGATGATGTGGAATCTGTATGGGTAGAGCTGCGGAATACCAAAGGGCAGAAAACGCTAGTGGGAGTTGTGTACAGACCACCAAACAGTAGTAGGAAGGTTGGGGACAGCATCAAACTAGAAATTAGGGATGCATGCAATAAAGGTACAGCAGTTATCATGGGCGACTTTAATCTACATATAGATTGGGCTAACCAAACTGGTAGCAATACGGTGGTAGAGGATTTCCTGGAGTGTATTAGGGATGGTTTTCTCGACCAATATGTTGAGGAACCAACTAGAGGGCTAGCCATCCTAGACTGGGTGATGTGTAATGAGAAAGGACTAATTAGCAATCTTGTTGTGCAAGGCCCCTTGGGGAAGAGTGAGCATAATATGGTAGAATTCTTTATTAAGATGAAGAGTGCCACAGTTAATTCAGAGACTAGGATGCTGAACTTAAGGAAAGTTAACTTCGGTGGTATGAGATGTGAATTGGCTAGAATAGACTGGAGAATGATACTGAAAGGGTTGACGGTGGATAGGCAATGACAAATATTTAAAGATCACATGGATTGAACTTCAACAATTGTACTTCCCTGTCTGGAGTAAAAATAAAACTGGGAAGGTGGCTCAACCAAGGCTAACAAGGGAAATTAGAGATAGTGTTAAATCCAAGGTAGAGGCAAATAATTGGCTAGAAAAAGCAGGAAACCTGAGGACTGGGAGAAATTTATAATTCAGCAGAGGAGGACAAAGGGTTTAATTAGGAGGAGGAAAATAAGAGTACGAGAGAAAGCTTGCTGGGAACATAAAAACTGACTGCAAAAGCTTCTACAGATATGTGAAGAGAAAAAGATTAGTGAAGACAAACGTAGGTCTCTTGCAGTCAGAATCAGGTGAATTTATAATGGGGAATAAAGAAATGGCAGACTAATTGAACAAATACTTTGGTTCTGTCTTCACGAACGAAGACACAAATAACCTTCCAGAAATACTAGGGGACCGAGGGTCTAGCAAGAAGGAGAAACTGAAGGAAATCCTTATTAGTAAGGAAATTGTGTTAGGGAAATTGATAAGATTGAAGACCGATAAATCCCCAGGGCCTGATAGTCTGCATCCCAGAGTACTTAAGGAAATGGCCCTAGAAATAGTGGATGCATTCGTGATCATTTTCCAACAGTCTATCAACTCTGGATCAGTTCCTATGGACTGGAGGGTAGCAAATGTAACATCACCTTTTTAAAAAGGAGGGAGAGAAAACGGGGAATAGTAGACTGGTTAGCCTGACCATCAGTAGTGGGGAAAATGTTGGAATCAATTATTAAAGATGTAATAACAGCGCATTTGGAAAACAGTGACAGGATCGGTCCAAGTCAGCATGGATTTATGAAAGGGAAATCATGCTTGACAAATCTTCTAGAATTTTGAGGATGTAACTAGTAGAGTGTACAAGGGAGAACCAGTGGATGTGGTGTATTTGGACTTTCAAAAGACTTTTGACAAGGTCCCACACAAGAGATTAGTGTGTAAAATTAAAGCACATGGTATTGGGCGTAATGTACTGACGTGGATAGAGAACTGGTTGGCAGATAGGAAGCAGAGAGTCGGGATAAATGGGTCCTTTTCAGAATGGCAGGCAGTGACTAGTGGGGTGCCGCAGGGCTCAGTGCTGGGACCCCAGCTATTTACAATATACATCAATGATTTAGATGAAGGAATTGAGTGTAAGGTCTCCAAGTTTGCAGATGACACTAAACTGGGTGGTGGTGTGAGCTGTGAGCAGGATGCTAAGAGGCTGCAGGGTGACTTGGATAGGTGAGTGGGCAAATGCGTGGCAAATGCAGTATAATATGGATAAATGTGAGGTTACCCACTTTGGTGGCAAAAACAGGAGGGCAGAATATTATCTGAATGGCGACAGATTAGGAAAAGGGGAGGTGCAACAAGACCTGGGTGTCATTGTACATCAGTCATTGAAAGTTGGCATGCAGGTACAACAGGCGGTGAAGAAGGCAAATGGCATGTTGGCCTTCCTAGCTAGGGGATTTGAGTATCGGAACAGGGAGTTCTTACTGCAGTTGTACAGGCCCTTTGTGAGGCCTCACCTGGAATATTGTGTTCAGTTTTGGTCTCCTAATCTGAGGAAGAACATTCTTGCTATTGAGGAAGTGCAGCGAAAGTTCACCAGACTGATTCCCGGGAGGGCAGGACTGACATATGAGGAGAGACTAGATCGACTGGGCCTGTATTCACTGGAGTTTAGAAGAATGAGAGGGGATCTCATAGAAACATACAAAATTCTGACGGGACTGGACACGTTAGAGGCAGGAAGAATGTTCCCGATACTGGGGAAGGCCAGAACCAGGGGTCACAGTCTAAGGATAAGGGGTAAGCCAGTTAGGACCAAGATGAGGAGAAACTTCTTCACTCAGAGAGTTGTTAAGCTATGTAATTCTCTACCGCAGAAAGTTGATGAGGCCAGTTCGTTAGATATATTCAAGGGGGAGTTAGATGTGGCCCTTACGGCTAAAGAGATCAAGGGGTATGGAGACAAAGCAGGAAAGAGGTACTGAGGTGAATGATCAGCCATGATATTGAATGGTGGTGCAGGCTCAAAGGGCCGAATGGCCTACTCCGGCACCTATTTTCTATGTTTCACACACTCACACAACCTCACATGCACACATGCACACACTCACTCACAGACTCACAAACTCACACATACACTCACACATACTCTCACACTCACTCATTCAATAATACATTCTCACACACAAACTCACTCACAAAACACACACATTCACTCACTGTCACAATCATACATAGACAAACTCACACTCACATACCTCCATACTCAAAAATCTAATACTTACACTCTCACTCAGTCACTCACACAAACACACAATCATACTCAAAAACTCACACAATCCATACTCACACACCTCACACTAAATCCTACACATAGACACACACGCTCACACACCTCACTCACACACTCATACACACACCTCACTCACACACTGATACTCACACTCCCACAAATACTCACCCTCTCATACATACTCATACTCATTTACATTAATAATCACGCACTTATGCACAGACACACAGACAAACAAATGCTGCACACACTGACATATGCACATACACATCATGTTGTTAAGATTAACATGTTTGAATATCTCTGTAATTAAAATTCTACAATCATTTTGGTGTATCAGAGCGGAGCCAGCTGAGGGAAAGAATGAGAAGCAGGGAGAATGAAACTCAACGAGAGAGGGACTGGGGCACGGTGGGAGAGAGGTTATGGGACACTGAGGGAGAGAGGGAATGAGACACAGAGAGAGAGAGGGACTGGGGCACGGAGGGAGAGAGGGAATGAGACACTGAGGGAGAGAGGGAATGAGACACAGAGGGAGAGAGGGACTGGGGCACAGAGGGAGAGAGGGACTGGGGCACGGAGGGAGAGAGCAAATGAGACACTGAGGGAGAGAGGGAATGAGACACTGAGGGAGAGAGAAATGGTTTTACCCAGGATAGATTACTCACTATCTGGGCCCCACAAGAGTGCTGAGCTGTGAATGATCAGACTGTGTGTGGGGAGAGGGGATTCAATGTCTGTATTCTCTGGATATTTAAGATAAAAGTGCCCATGACTGAGGAGGGGGAAGAGAAGGGCAGATAACTGGCATCAATACAACTCCAAGCTGAAGGTTAGTCCTTAGCTCTAATTTAGACTATCTAACGTGACATTCCTTGTCTTTGACTGTTGCTGAATGTATCGAAGCTTTACTCCTCAGCCCTTTATGTTGAAACACGGGAAGTTGTGAGTGAGAAAACCAGTACCTTTAACCAGCATGCTTTGGGAAATGGGTTAAGTTGCACAGTAAAGGTCCATGGGACGTGACTTAAAACGACCAGCACATCAGCAACCTACAGGGGAAAGGGAGGTTTATGTTCTCTGCCTCAAGGTCTGCTCTACAAGTTCAACATCATGTGAAGGCCTTGGGACTGGACGCATCCCTTGCCCTGGTGGGTCGGATCATCATAACTGTACACCCAGTATATACAATGTCCGATATAAGACATTAGGACAAACATCTCTCGAGCACAGAATGATACTGTCGAGGGCTGCAAGGTGGGGTTATTGACCAGAAACGTAACTGGACCAGTCACATAAATACGGTGGCTACAAGAGCAGGTCAGAGGCTGGATATTCTGTGGTGAATGTCTCACCTCCTGACTCTCCAAAGCCTTTCCACCATCTACAAGACACATGTCAGGAGTGTGATAGAACACTCTCCACTTGCCTGGATGAGTGCAGCTCCAACAACACTCAAGAAGCTGAAAATCATCCAGGACAAAGCAGCCCACTTGATTGGCCCCCCCATCCACCACCTTAAACATGCACTCCCTCCACCACCAGTGCACTGTGGCTGCAGTGTGCACCATCTACAAGATGCACTGCAGCAACTCATCAAGGCTTCTTCGGCAGCACCGCTAAAATCCGAGACCTCTACCACCTGGAAGGACAAAGGCAGCAGGTGCATGGGAACACCATCACCTCCACGTTCCCCTCTGAGTCACACACCATCCTGACTTGGAAATATATCGGCAGTTCCCTCATTGTCTGTGGGTCAGAATCCTGGAACTCCCTTCCTGACAGCACTGTGGGAGCACCTTCACCATACAGACTGCAGCGGGTCAAGAAGGCGGCTCACCACCACCTTCTCAATGGTGATTAGGGATGGCCAATAAATGCTGGCCTTGCCAGCGATGTCCATATCCCAGGAACAAATTAAAATAATATGTTTAATGCATGGCTTGTAATTGGTAGTAACATTTATGGTGAATACACTGCGTTTAATTGGTAGCAACATTTATATTTAAGTAGGTCAATAAAACTTTCTCCATCGAGAAGAGTGACAGAACTATTCATTTAATCGATACCGATTGGGCGAGTAAGGATAAAGCTTACATATTGGCATACCGAACATGGTACTCAAGGAGATGGGGATAACTTGGATATCCCCCGAAAACGGGTGTGGGATCGCCTTGGACGATTAATCTACACCCGTTTCTTTATTGCTGGTAAATTGGTGCTGCCTGCAGTTTGAAATGATTGCAGTGTGCAGCCAGCGCTCTCCGCACTGTTTATTGCCTGCATGCATCAGCAAAGGCCCCGATATTGCAAGTGCCTGGCGCTACTCAAAGCTAGCCTGCACCTGTTAAAGGGGAGGTGCATTGTGGCTGCAGGAAGTGGTGGGAGGCATTTCAGAAGTGAATCTGTGCTGTGAAAGAGTGAAGAATGGCTGACCATGCGAGAGAGCGTGTACCAAGGGTTTCTGACACCACACTGCAGGCCTTGCTGGAGGAGGTGGAATGGAGGAGAGTTGACGATATTTGCATGGGGGAGGGGTGGGCAGAAGGCCCTCCAGACACATGATCAGGAGGCAGTAGGAAGAAGCAGTGGGGAGGTCAATGCCAGGAATGTTGCTCCTGGAACCTGGATGCAGTGCAGGAAGAAGTTCAATGATCTCACATGAGTAGGCAAGGTGAGTGAGTTCATCATCAAATGGTAAATCCGACCAACTGCACCACTAGCCTCATCCACTGCTCCATCCACTACACCCCCATCACCCACCTCCCAATAATCTCCATCAATCCGTGCTCAACACTAACATTCATATGTTTTACCTCACCCTCACACAATTAGCACTGTTGCAAGCCTTGCTCCCACAATTCACAGTTCGCACACACTGGTAGCTATTCAACCATGACAGCCACACCACCCCAACATATTGCACGACACTCACTGACACAATCTTTCTTGCAGAATGTGGAACATAACAACAGGCAGCAGGAAAGATGTGGAGGACAAGCACACCTGCATGGTTTAAGCCCCATGGAAGAGACAGTGCTGGCCTTCATGGGAAGGAGTCCTGCTGATACTGTGCCCAGTGACAGGGCTGCAAGGATCGATGGTGAGGGTATCAGCAGACCTAATCCTCCTTCCCTCATCTCACTTCACCCTATTCCCTCAATCTCTTCTGAGTGAGAGGCTGCAGAGGTTGTAAGCAGCACTTCTTACTGTCTCCTGTCCCCTCACCCAACCCAACCCTTCTCCCTTTCTCATTTCACACACCCAGGAACTGGAAGCTGCCCAGTCAGTGGAGACTCCATCACTCAATCCTACATTCGCAGCCACATGCTCAGTGACTGACACAGCACAGATTCTAGAGCTTCCACTGCGACAAACAGCTTCCATTAAAGGGCTGAGGACTCAAAATCCCCTTTAGCGCCTCCGGGCGCACTAATTGGTTGCAAAACACCTTCGCCCGGGGTGGGGAGCATTTACCAGTTCCTGCAAAATTCCGCAGGAGTCAGCAGAGTTGCTGCCAGAGTAGCGCCGCGGAGCAACCCCTTTCCGTCCCGCGGCAGATATTGCTCTGTGCTCCCCAAGTACTGCCCCTCCAACAGTGCAGTACCGCCCCTCCAACTGTGCAGTGCTCCCTCAGTACTGTCCCTCTGACAGTGCGACACTCCCTCAGTACTGCCCCTCCCACAGTGCGGTGCTCCCTCAGTACTGCCCCTCCCACAGTGCGGTGCTCCCCCAGTACTGCCCCTCTGACAGTGCAGCACTTCCTCAGTACTGACCCTCCGACAGTGCAGCACTTCCTCAGTACTGCCCGTCCAACAGTGTGAGAAGGTGAGGGTGTGAGATGGTGAGAAGACAGGTGTAAGGGAGTGCTGTACTGTCAGAGTGCCAGTACTGAGGGAGTGCTGCACTGTCAGAGGTGCAATATTTACAATGAGACATTAAACAGGCCCCGTCTGCCCCCTCAGGTGGATATGAAAGATCCCACGACCAGTATTTCAAAGAAGAGCAGAGATTGTTCTCCCCGGTATTCTGGGGACAATATTTATCCCTCAACAACATCCGAAACAGATTCCCTGGTCATTTATCTCACTGCTGTTTGTGGGACCTTGCTGTGTGTAAATTGGTGTGAGAGACACCCTATAAATGCAAGTCTGTTTATGTGGGAACCATCTTGAAATGATGGGAGAAAACTGAAAAGTGAAGTTACCTTTCCGAGATGCAGTGGACTGTTGTTTGGGGGTCTCTCCTCGTGCTGCTTTGATTTGGGAGATGTTTGACGGTCCGTGTGGCCTCAAGACACACTGCTTGTGATTACTCCAGGATCAACTCGACCTTCCTCATTGTTGCGACTGAGTTTACTTCAGTATCCAGGACACACTGAACCCTCCATTGGTTGCTGCTGGGCTTGTTCCAGTATCTGAGACACAGTGAACCCCCTCATGGTTGGGGCTTTTTCACCACACACTCTCACTTTACCTCTTTATTACCATCCCTACTTGTTTCCTCTACCCCGGCGAGCGGAGGCGAGAATTCCAGTCTCTGAATCTTGGGTTGACATCCAGCGAGGTCCTGGTGTCCGATGGGAGTGCACCGTCACCCCGTCCCCCTATCGAATCTAGCCGGACCCTCCTGGTCGGGCGGTGTTCATCAGGCTGAGGACCCGCAGGCGTAAAAATAAAAAGGGGAAGGTGACTCAAGTATGGCTAACAAGGGAAATTAGGGATAGTGTTCAATCCAAGGAAAGGCATATAAATTGGCCAGAAAAAGCAGCAAACCTGATGACTGGGAGGAATTTAGAATTCAGCAGAGGAGGACAAAGGGGTTAATTATGAGGGGGGAAATTGAATATGAGAGGAAGCTTGCTGGAACATAAAAACTGACTGCAAAAGCTTCTATTGCTATGTGAAAAGAAAAGGATTAATGAAGACAGATGTAGGTCCCTTGCAGTCAGAATCAGGTGAATTTATAATGGGGAGCAAAGAAATTGCAGACCAATTGAACGAATACTTTGGTTCTGTCTTCACTAAGGAAGACACAAATAACCTGGAAACAGCAGGGGACCGAGGGGCTAGCGAGAAGGAGGAACTGAAGGAAATCCTTATTAGCCAGGAAATTATGTTGAGCAAATTGATGGGATTGAAGGCCGATAAATCCCCAGGGCCTGATAGTCTGCATCCCAGAGTACTTAAGGAAGTGGCCCTAGAAATAGTGGACGCATTGGTGGTCATTTTCCAACATTCTATAGACCCTGGATCAGTTCCTATGGATTGGAGGGTAGCTAATGTAACCCCACTTTTTAAAAAAGGAGAGAGAAGGAATTATAGACCGGTTAGCCTGACATCGGTAGTGGGGAAAATGTTGGAATCAATTACTAAAGATGTAATAGAAGCGCATTTGGAAAGCAGTGACAGGATCGGTCCAAGTCCGCATGGATTTATGAAAGGGAAATCATGCTTGACAAATGTTCTGGAATTTTTTTGAGGATGTAACTAGTAGAATGGACAAGGGAGAATCAGTGGATGTGGTGTATTTGGACTTTCAAAAGGCTTTTGACAAGGTCCCACACAAGAGATTAGTGTGCAAAGTCAAAGCACATGGTATTGGGGGTAATGTATTGACGTGGATGGAGAACTGGTTGGCCGACAGGAAGCAAAGCGTTGTAATAAACAGGTCCTTTTCAGAATGGCAGGCAGTGACTAGTGGTGTACTGCAAGGTTCAGTGCTGGGCCCCTAGCTATTTACAATATACATTAATGATTTGGACAAAGGAATTGAATGTAATATCTCCAAGTTTGCAGATGACACTAAGCTGGATGGCAGTGTGAGCTGTGAGGAGGATGCTAAGAGGCTGCAGGATGACTTGGACAGGTTCGGTGAATGGGCAAATGCATGGCAGTTGCAGAATAATGTAGATAAATCTGAGATTATCCACTTTGGTGGCAAATACAGGAAGGCAGAAAATTATCTGAATGGTGACAGATTAGGAAAAGGGGA
This sequence comes from Pristiophorus japonicus, assembly GCF_044704955.1. Taxonomy (NCBI): domain Eukaryota; kingdom Metazoa; phylum Chordata; class Chondrichthyes; family Pristiophoridae; genus Pristiophorus; species Pristiophorus japonicus. The sequence continues at coordinate 4,583,003 of NW_027252668.1, read as the reverse complement.
GGTGCAACGAGACCTGGGTGTCATGGCACATCAGTCATTGAAAGTTGGCATGCAGGTACAGCAGGCGGTAAAGAAGACAAATGGCATGTTGGTCTTCATAGTGAGAGGATTTGAGTATAGGAGCAGGGAAGTCTTACTGCAGTTGTACAGGGCCTTGGTGAGGCCTCACCTGGAATAGTATGTTCAGTTTTGGTCTCCTAATCTAAGGCAGGACATTCTTGCTATTGATGGAGTGCAGTGAATGTTCACCAGACTGATTCCTGGGATGGCAGGACTGACATATGAAGAAAGACTGGATGGACTAGGGTTATATTCACTGGAATTTAGAAGAATGAAAGGGAATCTCATAGAAACATATAAAATTCTGACGAGATTAGACAGGTTAGATGCAGGAAGAATGTTCCCTATGTTGGGGAAGTCCAGAACCAGGTGTCACAATCTAAGGATAAGGGGTAAGCCATTTAAGACTGAGATGAGGAGAAACTTCTTCACTCAGAGAATTGTGAACCTGTGGAATTCTCTACCACAGAAAGTTGTTAAGGCCATTTCGTTAGATATATTCAAAAGGGAGTTAGATGTGGCCCTTGCGGCTAAAGGGTTCAAGGGGTATGGAGAGAAAGCAAGAATGGGGTACTGAAGTTGCATGATCAGCCATGATCATATTGAATGGTGGTACAGGCCTACTCCTACACTTATTTTCGATGTTTCTATGTCCCAGCTGCCTGCTTCGTGGTCGTTGTTCCTTTGATCTACTGTTCTGAGGTGTTTCTTCTTCCTTTATCCTGTTGTTCCTCAGAGCTGTTGTTCTCAGCTCTTACATATATATCCATTTGATGAATACATCTCCTGCTGGGCTGCTTTCAGTTAATGCATCTGGATGAGTCTTGATGGCTGTGATGATGGGTCTGGATCTGTTTGGATGGCCACAATTCACACACAGAATCGACAGGCAAAAGATAACTCCTTATCTTTTGTGCCCCGTTATCCAAAAATGCATGCCTTGTGTGATCCTTTGTGAAACTGGATTTTCACAGACTTGTAGTCTCCATAGGAAACAGTTTTTTCCCCTCTGGCCAATTAATCCATGGGCTCCTCTGCTTGATTGTATCAAAACCCCTTGTCTCGATGTTAATCGGGTCTCACTCCTGACCCCAGAAATTGTATTAATCAGTTTATGAGTCACCACCTGCCCCAGGCTGGCGCTCTTTCTCCTGCTCAACAGTCCCATAGGTTTTCTTTAAACCATTTTAGCCCGTGGCCTCTTGCTGTGCCTTGATCATGAAATGTGTAAACCTTACAGATACAAACATCAAAGGCTCCGGTGGACAAAGAATTTTGTCGGCAGATGAAGCGGCAGCTTTCGACAGACTTGACGGCAGCACCAAAATCGTCAACTACGTCTAATCCATTCACCTGGGATGAACTAAAGGCAGCACTGTCGACAACCAAATCTGGAAAAGCTGCTGGTCTAGATGGTGTTTACCCATAATTCGTAAATGCACTGGGATCCAAATTGAAGAGATGGTTGGCCTACTTCTTCTCTGGTACTGGCAACTGGTAAAATTCCACCTATTTGGAGGGAGACTAAAATAATTGCCCTCCTGAAGCAGGGGAAGAATGCTTGTGAAGCCTCCAGCTATTGCCCGATCTCCTTACTTTGTACTTGTCATAAAGTGCTGGAGAGGCTACTACTCCACAGACTAGCCCCCATCATCGAGCCAACCATTCCTAAGGAGCAAGTGGGCTTCCGGAGTGGCTGTAACAGCTGTGACCAAGTGGTAGCTTTACTAACACACATCGAAGCAGGCTTCCAGTGCCAGTTTAAGACTGCCGTAGCACTCGTGGACCTGTCAGTGGGGTATGACACAGTATGGAAGCATGGACTGCTTTTCAAGCTCTGCATCATTTTACCCTGCACAACAACGATCCATCTCCTCAACTCCATGCTTAGCAACCGACACTTCCATGTGTACTCTGGCACTCAGAAGCGCAGATGTAGGACATTGAACAATGGACTCCCACAGGGTTGTGTCCTGGCACCCATGTTATTCAACGTTTACACCAGTGATCTGCCCAAAACAGAGTCCCGCAAGTTCATATACGCTGATGACATTGCCTTGGCCACGCTAAACACAAATCTGTCCAGCAGTGATTTACAGAGGATGGAGGCCTACTTCTCTTGATGGCGACTCCGGCCAAACCCGAAAAAGGCAGTCACCTCGACAGCCATCAAGCAAACCAAGCTTTGAAAGTCTCCTTTTGCGGCGCAGAGGTAAACCATGCCAAAAACTCCTCCTATTTAGGAGTCACGCTTGATCGTACCCTGTCATATATACAACATCTCCAGAACCTTTGGAAAAAACTAAAGAGTCAGGTCAACTTGATCCAGAAACTCACCGGAACCACATGGGGAGCAGATGCTCAAACCCTCTGTATGTCAGCACCTCTACACCAGCAAAGACATGTCGATCCAGGCCAACTTGAACAACCTACCACCAGCCCGTCTCACATCTAGAAGGCCATTTTGGACCGTCACTGAAGCCCTTCAGCGATCTCTCCTCAGCTTTGATGACCGATGGTGAAATGCCTGGAAGAACTAGACATACGGAATGTATTCCTTACATAACACCACAGAGTATAACCTGAAGGATCAAACATTCCTCGCAAACATTGGGCAACCATCAACCGCCTCAGAACTGGTCATCGTAGATGCTGCCACCTTCTCCATAGGTGGAAGAGTAAAGCATTCCCATCATGTGACTGTGGAGCTCCTAATCAGGTCCTGGAGCAAATCATTGAGCACTGCCCTCAGGGTAAATTTGCAGGAAGCCTACAAGATATCCATGCTGTTACACCGGAAGCTTTGGCCTGGGTAACCAACTTGGAAATTGACGTTTGATTTGCTTTGCTGTTACCATACGAAAAAAGAAGACTGGACTCATAACTAGCAGAAAGGAAGATGGCTGTGGTTATTGGAGGTCAATCATCTCAGCCCCAGGACATCGCTGCAAGAGTTCCTCAGGGCAGTGTCCTAGGCCCAACACTCTTCAGCTGCTTCATCAATGACCTTCCCTCCATCATAAGGTCAGAAGTGGGGATGTTCACTGATGATTGCACAGAGTTCAGTTCTATTCGCAACTCCTCAGATAATGGAGCAGCAAGAGCTGGGCAACATTCAGGTTCGAGCTGATAAGTGGCAAGTAACTTTTACGCAAAACATGTATCAGGCAATGACTACCTCCAACAAGCGACAGTCTACTGGCCCTTGACAGTCAACTTCATTAACAGCGCAGAATCCCCCACCATCAATATCCTGGGGGTCACCATTGACCAGAAACTTAACTCGAGCAGCCACGTAAATACTGTGGCAACAAGAGCGGGTCAGAGGCTGGGTATTCTGCAGCGAGTGTCTCACTCCTAACTCTCCAAAGCCTTTCCACCATCTACAAGGCACCATCTACAAGTGTGTGATGGAATACTCTCCAATTGCCTGGATGAGCGCAGCTCCAACAACACTTGGGAAGCTCGACACCATCCAGGACAAAGCAGCCCGCTTGATTGACACCCCATCCACCACCTTAAAACATCAACTCCCTCCACCACTGGCACAACTTGGCTGCAGTGTGTAACATCTACAAGATGCACTGCAGCAACTCACCAAGGCTTCTTCGCCAGCACCTCCCAATCCCATGACCTCTACCACCTAGAAGGACAAGGACAACAGGTGCATGGGAACACCACCACCTCCATGTTCCACCTCCGAGTCACACACCATCCTGACTTGTAAATATATCGGCCATTCCTTCATAGTCGCTGGGACAAAATCCTGGAACTCCCTCCCTAACAGCACTGTGAGAGTACCTTCACCACACGGACTGCAGCGGTTCAAGAAGGCGGCTCACTTTCACGTTCTCAGGGGCGATTAGGGATGGGCAATAAATGCTGGCCTGGAGAGCGCCACCCACATCTGGAGAACGAATAAAGAAAGGAATCAAATTCATGAGAATGCACCAAATTAAAGTGACAACTCAGCACTTTCTGGGGAAGTGATTGGCCCAGGCATATTGGTACGGAATCGTATTTAGAAAGGAATGGATAAAGGGGCAGGGGGAACACAGATACAAACAGAGACACAAATATGGACACACGCGTACACACAGACACACATATAAGCACAGACATACATACACACACACACGCAGGTAGAGACATCCCCTCAAACACAGACACAAGCCCGTGTACAGTCATAATCATCACAGGCAGTCCTGCGGAATCGGGGAAGACTTCCAATCTAAAAATGAGTCCTAAGGCGATTGAACAGTTCAATACGAGAACCACAGTCCCTATCACAGGTGGGACAGGTTTTCCGCACGCTCTTTCCGCTGCCTCCGTTTGATTTCTGTGTGCTCTCGGCGATGAGACTCGGGGTGCTCAGCGCCCTCCCGGATTTGCTTCCTCCACTGAGGGCGGTCTTTGGCCAGGGTCTCCCGGGTGTCAGTGGGGGTGTTGCACTTTCTCAGGGAGGCTTTGAGGGTGTCCCTGTAATGTTTCCTCTGCCCACCTTTGGCTCATTTGCCGTGAAGGAGTCCCCGAGTAGAGTGCTTGCTTTGGGAGTCTCGTGTCAGGCATGCGAACTATGTGGCCTGCCCAGCAAAGCTGACCAAGTGTTGTCAGTGCTTCAATGCTGGGGATGTTGGCCTGGTCGAGGACGCTAACGTTGGTGCATCTGTCCTCCCAGGGGATTTGTAGGATGTTGCGGAGACATCGTTGGTGGTATTTCTCCAGCGATTTGAGGTGTCTACTGTACATAGTCCATGTCTCTGAGCCATACAGGAGAGCGGGTATTACTACAGCCCTGTAGACCATGAGCTTGGTGGTGGATTTGAGGGCCCGGTCTTCAAACACTCTTTTCCTCAGGCGGCCGAAGGCTGCACTGGCGCACTGGAGGTGGTGTTGGATCTCGTCGTCAATGTCTGCTCTTGTTGATAGGAGGCTCCCGAGGTATTGGTACCGAATAGTATTTAGAAAGGTCCGGATAATGGGGCCGGGAGAGCACAGATACAGAGACACAAATATAGACACACGTGTACACACAGACACACATATATAACAGACATATATCACACACACAGGTAGAGACATCCCCCAAACACACACACAGCCCGTACACAGACATATATCACACACACAGGTAAACGCACCAACCGCCATCCTGTGGGCTCGGGCCCTCCCCGCCCCTGGTGTCAGTTTACATGACGTCACACAGACTGCGTTGCCAGGTTACCGGCGTCACACAACTTGCGTTGCTGGGTTACGGACGTCACTGGCGGTCAGACCGGGAAAGTGCGGCGCGGATTCAAATCAGCAGCCACGTGACTGGGAGCGGCCCCGCCTCCGCTGTGGGAGTGGGCGGGGCGCTTGTGGAGCTGTGCCGGGCCGCGATTGGTGCGGCGAGCTGTCAATCCGTTGCTTGCACCCAATAGTCGCGACGGATCACGATTGACTGGCTGAGCGCGCTCTGCGCATGTCCCGCATCCCCGGAAATTGACGGTTGGTAAAGGAAAAAATCAAAATGGCGGAAAGCGAGCGTGACCGGGGGCTGAGGGTGAGTGTCCCGCGGGGAGAGGGAGCCGGGGGCTGAGGGTGAGTGTCCCGGGGGCTGAGGGTGAGTGTCCCGGGGGGAGAGGGAGAGGGAGAGGGAGCCGGGGGCTGAGGGCTGAGGGTGAGTGTCCCGGGGGCTGAGGGCGTGTCCCGGGGGCTGAGGGTGAATGTCCCGGGGGGGAGAGGGAGCCGGGGGCTGAGGGTGAGTGTCCCGGGGGCTGAGGGTGAATGTCCCGGGGGGGAGAGGGAGCCGGGGGCTGAGGGTGAGTGTCCCGGGGGGAGGGGCTGAGGGTGTGTCCTGGGATGGGGTGCGGGGTGAAGAGGGAGCCGGGACACTTGCTCTAGTGCTAGAGACTGGCGGGTACAGAATATAACCAACACTCACATACCAATTACTGACAGTTCCAGCGTTAATCCACACTCACAAACCAGATACTGACAGGTACATATTGAGCACCTCACTCAAATATCAGAAACTGAGAGATGCAGAATAAAACCCACACTCGCGTACCGGGAAATTACAGGTACAGATTAAACACACACTCACATATCAAACTGGAAGGTGCTGATTAATCCCACACTCACATACCAGAAACTGACAGGTACAGTTTTAACCCTGACTCATCTGCTAGAAACTGACAGGTCTTGAGTCTCAAGAGAAGTAGCGGCAGGGATTGTGGATACATTGGTTGTTACTTACCAAAATTCCTTGGATTCTGGCAAGGTCCCAGCAGATTGGAAAACTGCAAATGTAATGCCCCTATTTTTAAAAAAGGAAGCAGACAAAAAGCAGGAAGCTCTAGAACAGTTAGCCCAACATCTGTGGTTGGGAAAATGTTGGGGTCCATTATTAAAGAAGCAGTAGCAGGACATTTGGAAAAGCATAATTCAGTCTGGCAGAGTTAGCATAGATTTATGAAGGGAAATTCATGTTTGACAAATTTTCTGGAATTCTTTGAGGATGTAACGAACAGGGTGGTAAAGGGGAACCAGTGGATGTGGTGTATTTGGATTTCCAGAAGGTATTTGACAAAGCGCCACATAAAAGGTTACTGCACAACAGAAAAGTTCACGGGGTTGGGGGTAACACATTAGCATGGATAGAGGATTGGCTAACTAACAGAAAACAGAGCATCGGGATAAATGGTTCATTCTTGGGTTGGCAATCAGTAACTAATGGGGTGTCGCAGGGATCAGTGCTGGGACCCCGGTATTTACAATCTATTAACGGCGTGGATGAAGGGACCGAGTGTAACGCAGTCAAGTTTGCTGACGATACAAACATGGGAGGAAAAGCAATGTGTGAGGACATGCAAAAGGACATAGACAGGCTAAGTGGGCAAACATTTGGCACATGCAGTATAATGTTGGAAAGTGTGAGGTTATGTACTGGCAGAAAAAAATCGAAGAGCAAGTTATTATTTAAATGGAGAAAAATTGCATAGTGCTGCAGTACTGGGGGTCCTGGTGCATGAAATACAAAAGGTTAATATGCAGGTACAGCAAGTGATCAGGAAGGCCAATGGAATCTTGGCCTTTATTGCAAAGGGGATGGAGTATAAAAGCAGGGAAGTCTTGCTGCAGTTATATTGGTGAGGCCACACCTGGAATTCTGCATACAGTTTTGTTTCCATATTTAAGAAAGGATATCCTTGAGTTGGAGGCTGTTCCGAGAAGGTTCACTAGGTTGATTCCGGAGATGACGGGGTTGACTTCTGAGGGAAGGTTGGGCCTCTACTCATTGGAATTCAGAAGAATGAGAGGTGATCTTATCGAAACGTATAAGATTATGAGGGGACTTGACAAGGTGGATGCTGAGAGGATGTTTCCGCTGAGAGGATGTTTCCACTGATAGGGGAGAGTAGAACTAGAGGGCATAAACGTAGAATAAGGGGCCGCCCATTTAAAACTGAGATGAGGAGAAATTTCTTCTGACGGTTGTAATCTGTGGAATTCGTTGTTTCAGAGAGCTGTGGAAGCTGGATCATTGAACAAATTTAAGACAGAGATAGACAGTTTCTTAACTGATAAGGAGTTATGGGGAGCAGGAAGGGAAGTGGAGCTGAGCGCATGAACGGATCAGCCATGACCGTCTTAAATGGCGGAGCAGGCTCGAGGGGCTGTGTGGCCTACTCCTGCTCCTATTTATGTCGACAGATACATACTCCCATACCAGAGACAGACTTGCATTGAGATAGATATACACTCCCATAGCACAGACTGACAGGCACAGAGATAGACACATACTCTCATACCAGAATCTGACAGGCACACAGATAGATACATATACCCATACCAGACACTGACAGGCACAGAGATGGATAGATACTCCCATACCAGATACTGACAGGCACAGTGATACTTACTGACATGTACACGGATCGAAACATACTCCCATACCACAGACAGACAGGCACAGAGATAGATACGTACTCTCATACCAGAGACAGACACGCACAATGATAGATACATGTTCCCATTGCAGAGACTGACGGGCACAGAGATAGATATATACTTCCATACCAGAGAATAATACATAGAAACATAGAAAATAGGTGCAGGAGTAGGCCATTCGTCCCTTCTAGCCTGCACCGCCATTCAATGAGTTCATGGCTGAACATTCAACTTCAGTACCCCATTCCTGCTTTCTCGCCATACCCCTTGATCCCCCTAGCAGTAAGGACCTCATCTAACTCCTTTTTGAATATATTTAGTGAATTGGCCTCAACAACTTTCTGTGGTAGAGAATTCCACAGGTTCACCACTCTCTGGGTGAAGAAGTTCCTCCGCATCTCGGTCCTAAATGGCTTACCCCTTATCCTTAGACTGTGACCCCTGGTTCTGGACTTCCCCAACATTGGGAACATTCTTCCTGCATCTAACCTGTCTAACCCCGTCAGAATTTTAAACGTTTCTATGAGGTCCCCTCTCATTCTTCTGAACTCCAGTGAATACAAGCCCAGTTGATCCAGTCTTTCTTGATAGGTCAGTCCCGCCATCCCGGGAATCAGTCTGGTGAACCTTCGCTGCACTCCCTCAATAGCAAGAATGTCCTTCCTCAGGTTAGGAGACCAAAACTGTACACAATACTCCAGGTGTGGCCTCACCAATGCCCTGTACAACTGTAGCAACACCTCCCTGCCCCTGTACTCAAATCCCCTCGCTATGAAGGCCAACATGTCATTTGCTTTCTTAACCGCCTGCTGCACCTGCATGCCAACCTTCAATGACTGATGTACCATGACACCCAGGTCTCTTTGCACCTCCCCTTTTCCTAATCTGTCACCATTCAGATAATAGTCTGTCTCTCTGTTTTTACCACCAAAGTGGATAACCTCACATTTATCCACATTATACTTCATCTGCCATGCATTTCCCCACTCACCTAACCTATCCAAGTCGCTCTGCAGCCTCACAGCATCCTCCTCGCAGCTCACACTGCCACCCAACTTAGTGTCATCCGCAAATTTGGAGATACTACATACGCACAGAGATAGATACGTACTCCCATACCACAGATTGACTGGGCCAGAGATATGTACATACACCTACCAGAGACTGACAGGCACAGTGATAGATACATATTCCCATGCCAGTGACTGACAGGCACAGATAAATACATAGTCCCATAGCAGAGTGACAGGCACACAGATAGATACATACTCCCAGACCAGAGACTGACAGGCATACAGCTAGATACACACTGCCACACCAGAGACTGACAGCACACAGATAGATACATACTCTCATACCAGAGACTGACAGGCACAGATAGATACATAATCCCATACCAGAAATTGACAGGCACAGAGACAGATATATACTCTCATACCAGAGACTGACAGGCACAGATAGATACATAATCCCATACCAGAAATTGACAGGCACAGAGACAGATATATACTCTCATACCTGAGACTGACAGGCACAGATAGATACATAATCTCATACCAGACGTCGACAGGCACAGAGATAGATGCATACTCCCATATTAGAGACTGACAGGCACAGTGATAGATACATATTACTATACCAGAGACTGATGGGCACAGCGATAGATATATACTCCCATATCAGACACTGACAGGCAAACAGCTAGATACATACTCCCACACCCGGCACTGACTACTGACAAGCACAGAGATAGATACAAACTTCTATACAGGACACTGACAGGCACAGTGATAGATACATACTCTCATTTTAAAGCCAAGGAAGTGGCATACAAATTGGCTAGAAATAGCAGCGAACCCAGGGACTGGGAGAAATTTAGAACTCAGCCGAGGAGGACAAAGGGTTTGATTAGGGCAGGGAAAATTGAGTACGAGAGGAAGCTTGCAGGGAATATTAAAACGGACTGCAAAAGCTTCTATGGATATGTAAAGAGAAAATGGTTTGTAAAGACAAACGTAGGTCCCCTGCAGTCAGAATCAGGGGAAGTCATTACGGGGAACAAAGAAATGGCAGACCAATTGAACAATTACTTTAGGTTCGGTATTCACTAAGGAGGACACAAACAACCTTCCGGATATAAAAGGGGTCAGAGGGTCTAGTAAGAAGGAGGAACTGAGGGAAATCCTTATTAGTCGTGAAATTGTGTTGGGGAAATTGATGGGATTGAAGGCCGATAAATCCCCAGGGCCTGATGGTCTGCATCCCAGAGTACTTAAGGAGGTGGCCTTGGAAATAGCGAATGCATTGACAGTCATTTTCCAACATTCCATAGACTCTGGATCAGTTCCTATGGAGTGGAGGGTAGCCAATGTAACCCCACTTTTTTAAAAAAAGGAGGGAGAGAGAAAACAGGGAATTATAGACCGGTCAGCCTGACATCGGTAGTGGGTAAAATGATGGAATCAATTATTAAGGATGTCATAGCAACGCAGTTGGAAAGAGGTGACATGATAGGTCCAAGTCAGCATGGATTTGTGAAAGGGAAATCATGCTTGACAAATCTTCTGGAATTTTTTGAGGATGTTTCCAGTAGAGTGGACAAGAGAGAACCGGTTGATGAGGTGTATTTGGACTTGCAGAAGGCTTTCGACAAGGTCCCACACAAGAGATTAATGTGCAAAGTTAAAGCTCATGGGATTGAGTGTAGTGTGCTGACGTGGATTGAGAACTGGTTGGCAGACAGGAAGCAAAGAGTACGAGTAAATGGGTACTTTTCAGAATGGCAGGCAGTGACAAGTGGGGTACCGCAAGGTTCTGTGCTGGGGCCCCAGCTGTTTACATTGTACATTAATGATTTGGACGAGGGGATTAAATGTAGTATCTCCAAATTTGCGGATGACACTAAGTTGGGTGACATTGTGAGCTGCGAGGAGGATGCTATGAGGCTGCAGAGTGACTTGGATAGGTTAGGTTGTAAATTCCTGGATTCTTTTACTTCAATCTGGTTCAGCAAAATTACTGAGTCGAATACCTCTTGTGCTTTGAACAAAGCAGTCTTTATTACCGGCCAGTAAGACCTATCAGACAGAAGATATACTCTCTGGAAAGAGCGTACACACTCCCTACGGATAGGTGAAGTTACATCGTAAAGCGTTAACAGTTATACAGTTTTGAAATCAGATAACAAAATACAAATGGATTGACAGTCTAACTCAGCCACTCATTAGTCCATCTATATGAGATGTTCTTCTTGAAAGCTCAAGTATTGCCTCTAAATGTTTCAATCTAATGGTGTGACTATTTACTGAGACCTTGCAATTCTGCAGATGTATTTCATGTTACAATTATATATTATTGGCAGGATTAGTGACTTGAAACCTTGAGACAGACTGTTAGCTATGCTGATGTTGCACTATTTGCAATCTGACATTCTCCCAGCTATTCTTCCATGGCTTATACATTTTCATATATCCCGTTTACTTTACTGTCCTTAATTCCATATATTCCGTTCAGATATCCACATCCCCCCTTTTATCATTCTATGATAACATTTAGGATCATTCTAGGAGTATTGCATTGTTGAGTAGTTCTCTAGTTTGTTGGATCATAACCCGGGAACCCTTGACCACAAGAGGGTCTGCTAACCTTGTCATTGCTTTACAGCAGAGGTTAAGGCAACCAACAATCAAACAGCAGGTAATTATTATGAGGAGAACAATTGCCCCATGTATTAGATAGGATCTCCAAGATCCACCCAGAAACCAATCAAACCTGCTAAGTTCTTTTGCTGGTGTGGATAACTTTTTCACCTCCCTCCTTATGTGATCGGCAAGGTGGGTTATGTTTTCTGAACTATCAGGAATGTAAGTGCAACATTCAGATCCTATCAGGGCACACGTTCCCCCCTTTCTCAGCTAACAGGTAATCGAGGGCCATTCGGTTTTGTAATGCTACGGTCCTTATCGCTACCATTTCAGCTGTGATGACCTCCAGAGCCTCAGCAGTGCGGTTAGCTACCTGTTCCAATATCGTTCCTTTGAATCCATCTAACAGTCTCAGTTAGGGTCAGGGGAACGGTGCGCAAAGGAATTCCCCCTTTGGAATGTATAGGGATATGTGAACACACCCAGCATCTAGTGAAGTGCCCTTTTTCCGCATAAACGTAAGACATATACAAAAAGGTGTTTACATGGAGGTCTCGCCTTTGTCTTCCTTCCCGTGCACCAAAATTGTCATATATCAACACTATTATGCAGACAGTAGCATACAGACACAGTCTCATCTTATAAATAGTCCAATTATTTAGCTGATAAAAAGAGTTCTGTTTTCACGTTTCCCTTCAGGTCTCCGTCAGTGTATTTGGCTGTCTGACAGGTAAGAGTTCAAACTGATCCTCCTTCAACTGCCTTGTTCAGCTATAGGGAGGAGGAGATCTGGAACAGAAACAGGAATTAGACTAACCAGCAAAATTTGTTTAAATGGTGATGAGCTTGCAGTGGTGCAGGTGAACCCAGGCACTTTTCCCCTCAACCTTGGCTGCAGTGGGGGTAGTGAGTGACACCTAAAAAGGCCCCTCCTATTGTGGCTCTAATCCCTTCCGAATCCATACTTCCCTGGTGCCACGAGGGACAATTCGGGTAAAACTAGGAGGTCGAGGTGAGCATCTTGAACCTGGTTGTGAACTAGTCGCAGAGCCTGAGTCAGAGAAAGAACATAGGTGGTCATCAGTCTAGCTGAGATCTCATATCTAGGAACAATTTCCCTCATTAACACCTTAACAACAGTCTGAGTCTTATTGTCCAGGTTAGGGTAGGCTTCAATCCATCTGCTAAACACATCTACTATTACTAACACATATCTGTAACACTGAACTTTTTGCAACTCAATGTAGTCCAACTGAAATGTCTCAAAGGGACCTTCGGGTAGGGGTGTTTTACCCCAACCACAGGGGACTCCCTTCCCTGGATTATGTTGCTGGCCAACCAGGCAAAGACTACTGATGTTCTGGGTGAGCGCCTGGAGTCTAGGGTGCCACCAAGTAGCCAAAAGCGTATCACTTGTTGCCCTTGCTCCACAATGAGTAGCAAAATGCAAACATTCTATAACCCATGAGGCCAACTCGTCAGACATGCAAGTCTGTTCCGCGGGAGTGGTCCAGAGTTTAGAAACATTGTCACAAGTACATGCATAATATTTCCACAACAGTTTATCTTTTTCAGGAGCGTCCTCCTGTGCTTTTATAACATCTTGGATGGTTGGCATTGGTTTTTCCGAGGCTAACTTATCCTTCGCAGGATTTTTAGTCTGACTCATAATTTTGGGCACTACCATCTGTTGGTCACGAGAGGCCTGTTTGGCCTCTTGGTCAGGACAATGATTCCCTATATCAACCAGAGAATTTCCGGTAGTATGGGCGGTACATTTGACAATGGCAATGCGTTTGGGGAACATGAGGGCTTGCAACAAATCAGATACTAACTATTTATGAGATATCTCATTCCCCTGTGAGGTTATGAATCCCCTATTTTTCCATAATTGTCCGAAATCATGCGCCACCCCAAAGGCATACCAAGAGTCGGTATAGATATTGACTTTGAGATCTTTCGCCAAGATACAGGCTTGGGTGAGGGCGAATTGTTGAGCAGAATAGGTGGTTTCAAAGCGGCAGATTCCAAGACCTGATTCTCCTGGTTTACTATGGCGTATCCTGAGATTCGTGTATCTTCTGGATTAATAGAAGTACTTCCGTCAACATACATAAACAATCATGACTGGGTTCTTCCTCATCTTGGGGTGGCTCAGTAAGGAAACAGGCCGGATTAATTGCAGTACAGTGCCGAAAGGTCAGTTTAGGATTACCTGTGATTTCAGTGGGTTCTGTCAGATAGAGGGCCAGTCCACATTGCCCTGCACTGGGATCTCAATTAATGGGAATATAACCCACTTGGAAGGGGTCCTCTGCCCACACATGAGGATCCACATAGTCAGGTATGTCCGAGCCAGTATGATGCCGTAGAGTTGTTAATACTTTCTCGGGGTCCCCATTAAATTGGACTGTTCAGCCATGTTTTACGATTTGCACATCCCGGCTGGTAGGGTCAGCCTCATCTATGGCCTTGCGTACCATAACTCCCAAATCTTTAGCATGGTGAGGGGCTAATACTTCACGAGCAATTAGCGGTGCCATTGTTAGGGGCTGTTTCCACAGATTCTTATCCACTTCCACAAAATCTGCCTCTCTTTCCAGTCCAGTCACTCTAGCCCTTAATAGAATTCCCTTCACTTCCCCTTCGTGATCCTGATAAAAGTTCTGCAGGTCCTGATTCTTTCCACTGTGATCGTATGCTAGGGTCAGGTGATAGGGTGCCTGCGGCAGGTCCAGAGACCACCACTGAGGGGTTCTAGTGGTATAATACTGCCGCTTAAGGGTTTCCTGTTTTACAATAATCCCATTATCTCCACACTCCAAATGCAACTGGAATTTGCAAAGGAGGTCTCTAGCCATCAAGTTACAGTCCAGATTGGTTGTGATAACAACTCGATGTTCCACCGATTCTTCCTGGTAACCCATTTTAACCGGTTCTGACACTGGGAATGTCGAGATTTGTCCCAGGAATCCTGAAAGTTCCTGTGTTTCAGTAGAGGCAGGGAGTTTAAGCTTTGATTGTACAGAAGACATGAAGGCTCCCGTATCTATCAAAAAGGGTTGCCACTCATTCAGAATGGGTTCGTCGTCCGGAGAGGATCCCTGCACAATTAAGCTGCGTAGTGAATCGGGGGAAAATTGACCAAAGGAGTTGTTTCTGGGAGAAGTTAGTGTAAGATTCTCCTCTCCCCCCTTGCCCCCCTCCTCTTCCTCCTCTTCCTTTTCCATGCTGACGGTAGGGGCAATTTTTATTCCAATGTCCTTCCTGCCCACAATTAAAACAGTCAATTCCTCTTACCCAGTCCCGGCCTCTTCCCATACCATGCCGGGGACAATAGGGAGGTTTATTAGCAGGGCTCGGGCCGTTTGGTTGTTTAGTACAACCGTATCCTTGCTTATCCATCCAATCCTGTATGCCACACTACGGTTCTATTGATCCTTCCTCCCGAGATGGCTCTTCCTTTCTAGTCACGTATTCAGTCTTGACCCGGGTTGGGGGCACACCTCCCCCCTCCCCCCTCCCCTTTCTTTTCCTGCCAATAATATCTAACTGTCCTCTCCATCTGTCCGGATAGCGTGAGCAATCAAATAGTTGTTTGAAGATCACAGACATCTATAGAGAGGTGGTCTGCAGCTTTTTGTGCATCAGGGTTTGGCATTGGTCTGACAGGGAATTGGTGTCGGGACTTTGGGATCTTGGATCTTGGAAATCATTTCGAGGCCGGAGGGTGTTTCAGAGCTGTCTGACTGCTTGACAGTTCTGCGTCTCGATCGGCGGGGGTGTTTGCTATGTCTTTCACAACTTGGACTGGTAGGTTGACTAGAAGATTTACGGGACTGTTTGTGATGTTGAGATATAGTTCTGCCCTTTCGAGTGTGAGATCTGGTCCTTTCGGCTATATTGCCTGTGAACTGGGGATCCGAATCGCTATCAGAGGATGAGGAGTCAGTTTGGGTTTGTTGCTTTGGTGATATGTGGTTGTTCCTAACTCTTTTTACCGGAATGTTAGGTGGAGGGTGTTGGGAAGAGGAATGGAGCAAGAGGCCAGGGGGTGCGGGAGGCGCCGTTGGGCGCTGAGTCAGTGGCCACTCATCAATTTCATCATCAGCCTCGGTTAACACAAAGCCAGCCATTTTAACTTGTAGTTGATCAATACCTTTCTCAGAGGTCCCAGAGGATCTCTTAGCAAGTTTCTCGTGCGCACATTCATTCTTTTTTTTAAGACGTCTACAGTTTTAACATGTGTTCCCTCTGTCAATGCAAGTCCTAATTTAATAGCATTTGTTTGCCAACTCGATAGAAGTGATGCATCTTTTAATTTCTGACAATAATGTCGCCAGGTTGCAATTAAATTTTTTTTATCCCCTTTTCCTCGTCCCCTTCTCCAAATTAATCCCTCTGCTTTTTTTTTTTACCTCTACGCTTCTAGTGTCACCTAGAGGCCACTGGTCATCCCCTAATAATTTGTTCAGGGCTCCTGATAATTTTCTAAAGTCTTCAGCTCTTTCAGGGAATTCCTCACATAGCTTTTGTAGCGGACTATCCGCATCCGTGGTTTTATCTAACTGATTACCCATTTTCACACTGCCCCTCGTATTACTGTGTCGCTACGCGTTCGTGTCGTCATGCAATTTAAACAAACTTAAAAATAGACACAGACTTTACAGAAGTAACACTGACTTTAACTAACTCCAAATAACCAAACTTTACTAATGCTAACACTTACCCGCGTCGCCGCGCGATTTCAATACTAAACTACCACGTCGCCTCGCAGTTCACGTCGCCGCGCAATCCGCGTCGACCCGTGGCTCGCGTCGCCGCGCGAGTTAAGATACTTTAAACTTTAAAAGATAAACAAGGACTTCTAACACTTACCCGCGTCGCCGCGCGATTTCAATACTTAAAACTTTACTTACAACTCTCAACACTTTAAGACTTACAAAGACTTACTGCCATTAGCACTGACTTTCGCGATTCGCGTTGCTGCGCCTCTGCGTCACTACGCGTCGGCGTCACTGCGCGTTTACGTCACTGCGCGTTCACGTCACTGCGCGTTCGCTTCGGCCCTTCTCCTCTCGGCCGCGCGCTTGCGCCGCTGCGCGTTCGCGTTGTTTGTGCGTCTGCACCGCTGCGCGTTCGCGTCGGCCCTACCTTCCGAGTTGCTGCGGGGTTTTTTTTTTTTTAATTCAATCAGAGCCTAGACGGGCCAAGTGATATACAAGGTCCCTTCGTCGTACCTGAGTTGAACACCTATCCTGTATTTAAATCCCCATTTTATTCTCTGTGAGCCTAATTTTCTAATTTTGATTTCTTATGAGCCTCAATTAATTTCTTTCAGTCTCCAAATTTCCCTATCCTTTCGCGTTACTGCGCAGTTTAAATCCAATCAATAAATGAAAGCCCTAATTTAATGGAGTTTTTCTGCCAACTGGACAGGAGTGATGTATTTTTTTCATAATTTAAAATCTCAGAACATTTTTTTTTTAGCACCTATTTAGTACGTTACTTTTTTTTGTTTAACTAGAGAGAAGTCTGGCACGTAGGCTGTGGACTGCTTTTCGTTATCTCAATTGTTCCAGCCTCAAGGTAGTGTTATTTAATATAATTTTTTTTTAAATCCTTTTGAATCCATCTCAGTTGTTTTGCTGTGCTTTCTCTGAATGTTTTCTTTCAACAAGTTTTTCTTTTTTTAACCACCGGGACCATGTAATTTTTTCTTTTTTTTTAACAAACCTATCCTTTGTGCATTTCCTGGCTCCGTAACTTATCATCCGAATATACGTAATTCAATAAGGTTCACACTCTTAAACTTCCCACATACAGGACAACACGACGAAGGGTTAAAACAAACTTTCATTCTGTTTGAGATAAAACAAACCACAACTCCCCGGCCTTTTTTTTCTTACAGTAAAAGTCACAGAAGCATTTCTCATTTAAACAGACATTCACAAGAGTCTCTTTTCTTTCCTATTAATTTTTTTTTTTTTTTGGATCCATGATTGATCATCTATCCCTATCTAGCTCTAACTATCTTTCCAAGTCGCCGCTTGGTTTGCGTCATCGCGCAATTTCCCCATCTCTATCCCTATTCTAAGTTTGAAAAGTATTCACCAGATTGTCCTGGATCTCGTTCAGACACTACCTGAGAACCAGCGAGTGGCTAAACTTTCCTCAGACTTTTGAAACCGGGGGAAACTGGAGCAGTATTGAAATCATACTCACTCCAGTGGCCACTTTCCCCTCGTCTCGTCCAAGGCTAGTCTGGCTCTTAATTCGCAAGTTTTCGGCAGTCGTCCATTGAGATCCCACTTCTGACACCAAATGTAAATTCCTGGATTCTTTTACTTCAATCTGGTTCAGCAAAATTACTGAGTCGAATACCTCTTGTGCTTTGAACAAAGCAGTCTTTATTACCGGCCAGTAAGACCTATCAGACAGAAGATATACTCTCTGGATAGAGCGTACACACTCCCTACGGATAGGTGAAGTTACATCGTAAAGCGTTAACAGTTATACAGTTTTGAAATCAGATAACAAAATACAAATGGATTGACAGTCTAACTCAGCCACTCATTAGTCAATCTATATGAGATGTTCTTCTTGAAAGCTCAAGTATTGCCTCTAAATGTTTCAATCTAATGGTGTGACTATTTACTGAGACCTTGCAATTCTGCAGATGTATTTCATGTTACAATTATATATTATTGGCAGGATTAGTGACTTGAAACCTTGAGACAGACTGTTAGCTATGCTGATGTTGCACTATTTGCAATCTGACATTCTCCCAGCTATTCTTCCATGGCTTATACATTTTCATATATCCCGTTTACTTTACTGTCCTTAATTCCATATATTCCGTTCAGATATCCACAAGGTGAGTGGGAAAATGCATGGCAGATGAAGTATAATGTGGATAAATGTGAGGTTATCCACTTTGGTGGTAAAAACAGAGAGACAGACTATTATCTGAATGGTGACAGATTAGGAAAAGGGGAGGTGCAACGAGACCTGGGTGTCATGGTACATCAGTCGTTGAAGGTTGGCATGCAGGTACAGCAGGCGGTTAAGAAAGCAAATGGCATGTTGGCCTTCATAGCGAGGGGATTTGAGTACAGGGGCAGGGAGGTGTTACTACAGTTGTACAGAGCCTTGGTGAGGCCACACCTGGGGATTATTGTGTACAGTTTTGGTCTCCGAACTTGAGGAAGGACATTCTTCCTGTTGAGGGAGTGCAGCGAATGTTCACCAGACTGATTCCCGGGATGGCGGGACTGACATATCAAGAAAGACTGGATCAATTGGGATTGCATTCACTGAAGTTCAGAAGAATGAGAGGGGATCTCATAGAAACGTTTAAAATTCTGATGGGTTTAGACAAGTTAGATGCAGGAAAAATGTTCCCAATGTTGGGGAAATCCAGAACCAGGGGTCACAGTCTAAGGATAAGGGGTAAGCCATTTAGGACTGAGCTGAGGAGAAACTTCTTCACCCAGAGAGTGGTGAACCTGTGGAATTCTCTACCACAGAAAGTTGTTGAGGCCAATTCACTAAATATATTCAAAAAGGAGTTAGATGTAGTCCTTACTACTCGGGGGATCAAGGGGTATGGCGAGAAAGCAGGAATGGGGTACTGAGGTTGCATGTTCAGCCATGAACTCATTGAATGGCGGTGCAGGGTCGAAGGGCTGAATGGCCTACTCCTGCACCTATTTTCTATGTTTCTGTACCAAAGACTGACAGGAACAAAGATAGATACATACTCCCATATCAGAGACTGACTTGCACACAGATAGATAAATACTCCCATACCAGAGACGGACAGGCACACAGATAGATACATAATCCCATACCAGAGACTGACAGGGACAGAGATAGATATATACTTCCAGACCAAACACTGACGAGCACAGAGATAGATACATACTTCGATAGCGGCCACTGGCAGGCACACAGATAGATACATACACCCAGACCAGAGACTGACAGCACAGATAGATACATACTCCCACACCGGGCACAGCGATAGATACATAATCCCATACCAGCGACTGACAGCACAGAGATAGATACATACTCCCAGACCAGAAAGTGACAGCACAGATAGATGCAAACTCCCATACCAGAGACTGACAGGCACACAGATAGATGCATACTCCCAGACCAATACATAAGAATTAGGAACAGGAGTAGGCCATCTAGCCCCTTGAGCCTGCTCCGCCAATCAATAAGATCATGGCTGATCTGGCCGTGGACTCAGCTCCACTTACACGCCCGCTCCCCGTAACCCTTAATTCCCTTATTGGTTAAAAATCTATCTATCTGTGACTTGAATACATTCAATGAGCTAGCCTCAACTGCTTCCTTGGGCAGAGAATTCCACAGATTCACAACCCTCTGGGAGAAGAAATTCCTTCTCAACTCGGTTTTAAATTGGCTCCCCCGTATTTTGAGGCTGTGCCCCCAAGTTCTAGTCTCCCCGACCAGTGGAAACAACCTCTCCGCCTCTATCTTGTCTATCCCTTTCATTATTTTAAATGTTTCTATAAGATCACCCCTCATCCTTCTGAACTCCAACGAGTAAAGACCCAGTCTACTCAATCTATCATCATAAGGTAACCCTCTCATCTCCGGAATCAGCCTAGTGAATCGTCTCTGGACCCGCTCCAAAGCCAGTATATCCTTCCTTAAGTAAGGGGACCAAACCTGCACGCAGTACTCCGGTGCGGCCTTACCAATACCCTGTACAGTTGCAGCAGGACCTCCCTGCTTTTGTACTCCATCCCTCTCGCAATGAAGGCCAACATTTCATTCGCCTTCCTGATTACCTGCTGCACCTGCAAACTAACTTTTTGGGATTCATGCACAAGGAACCCCAGGTCCCTCTGCACCGCAGCATGTTGTAATTTCTCCCCATTCAAATAATATTCCCTTTTACTGTTTTTTTTTTTTCCCCCAAGGTGGATGACCTCACACTTTCCGACATTGTATTCCATCTGCCAAACCTTAGCCCATTCGCTTAACCTATCTAAATCTCTTTGCAGCATCTCTGTGTCCTCTCCACAACCCGCTTTCCCACTAATCTTTGTGTCATCTACAAATTTTGTTACACAACACTCTGTCCCCTCTTCCAGGTCATCTATGTATATTGTAAACAGTTGTGGTCCCAGCACCGATCCCTGTGGCACACCACTAACCACCGATTTCCAACCCGAAAAGGACCCATTTATCCCGACTCTCTGCTTTCTGTTCGCCAGCCAATTCTCTATCCATGCTAATACATTTCCTCTGACTCCACGTACCTCTATCTTCTGCAGTAACCTTTTGTGTGGCACCTTATCAAATGCCTTTTGGAAATCTAAATACACCACATCCATCGGTACACCTCTATCCACCATGCTCGTTATATCCTCAAAGAATTCCAGTAAATTAGAAAATTCCAGAAAAAACAGAAACTGACAGCACAGAGATAGATACATACTCCCATACCAGAGTCTGACTTGCACAGAGTTAGATACATACTTCCATACCAGACAGTGACAGGCACACAGATAGATACATACACCCATACCAGCGATTGACTGGGCCAGAAATAGATAAATACTCTCATAACAGAGACTGATGGGCACACAGATACTTACTCCCATAATAGACACTGACAGCACAGAGATTGATACATACGCCCATACCAGAAACTGACAGCACAGATAGATACATACTCCCATACCAGAGACTGACTTGCACACAGATAGATACATACTCCCATACCAGAGACTGACTTGCACACAGATAGATACATACTCGCAGACCAGAGACTGACGGGCACAGAGTTAGATACAAAGTCCCATACCCGACACTGACAGGCACACAGATAGATACATGCTCCCATACCAGAAACTGACAAGTACACAGATAGATACACACTCCCACACCAGAGACTGACAGCACAGAGATAGATACATACTCCCACACCCGGCACAGAGATAGATACATACTCCCATTCCAGAGACTGACAGCACACAGATTGATACATGCTCCCATACCCGAGACTGACGGGCACAGAGATAGATACATATTTCCATACCAGACAGTGACAGGCACAGAAAGACACATATTCCCACACCAGTGACTGACAGGCACAGAGATAGATACATACTCCGATACCAGAGATTGACAGGCACAGAGATAGATATATACTCCCATACCCGAGACTGACGGGCACAGAGATAGATACATACTTCCATACCAGACAGTGACAGTCACAGAAAGACACATATTCCCACACCAGTGACTGACAGGCACAGAGATAGATGCATACTTCCATACCAGAGACTGACAGGCACAGATAGATACATACTCAAATACCCGACACTGACAGGCACAGACTGATACGTTCTCCCATACCAGAGACTGACGGGCAGAGGTGGATACATACGCCCATACCAGCGTCTGACAGGTACAGACATAAATAGGTGCTCCCATACCAGAGATTGACTGGCACAGATCGATACATAGTCCCATACCAGAGGGTGACAGAACAGAGATAGATACTTACTCTCAGACCAGAGACTGACAGGCACAGATAGATACATACTCCTATACCAGAGACTGACAGGCACAGTGATAGATACATACTCCATACCAGAGAGTGTCAGAGACAGAGATAGATACATACTCCGATACCAGAGACTGACAGGCACACAGATGGAAACATCCTTACCAGACACTAACTGGCACAGAGATAGATACATGCTCCCACACCAGTGACCGACAGGCACAAAAATAGATACATACTCCCGTACCAGACACTGACACTGACAGGGACAGAGGTAGATACATACTCACATACCAGAGACTGACAGGCACAGATAGATACATACTCCCATACCAGAGACGGACAGGGACAGAGATAGATACATACTCACATACCAGAGACGGACAGGGACAGAGATAGATATATACTCCCATACCAGAGACTGACAGGGACAGAGATAGATACATACTCACATACCAAACACGGACAGCATGGATCGATACATACTCCCGTACTTGACACTGACTGGGACAGGCAGAAATGGATACATACTCCCATACCAGAGACTGACAGGTACACAGATAGATACAGATGGGAGTACCAGATGGGTAGATCAGGGCCAAGGAGAGGCTTGAGTTCGGGGCCCAGGAGAGGCGAGGGCCCAGGGGCAGCATGGGCCAGCCCACACTGCGATATGTGTGCGCACTAGGTCAGTGCCGCAGAGCTGGTCTCCAGTCGTCTTGGATAACCCTTGCCACTGGACCAAGACCTAGCTCTGTCAAGTCCGTGTGGTGGCTGGTGTGCAACTGCCACCACATGTTAAAAAAAAATCGACGCACAGGTACCTTTCACCCTTTAACATGTAGTTCGGGACCTGGAATATTAGGTCCTTCATTGAAACACCTGTGAACTTTTTGGCATGGAAGCAAGTCATCCTCGACTCGAGGGACTGCCTATGACGATGATGACTCCCATAACAGACACGGACTGCACGGATCGATACATACTCCCATAGCAGACACTGACAGGGACAGAAAGATACAGAGTCCCACACCAGCGATCGACAGTTACAGAGATAGATACGTACTCCCATACCAGATATTGACCGGCACACAGGTGGAAACACCCTTAGCAGACACTAACTGGCACAGAGAAAGATACATACTCCTGTACCTGACACTGACAGGGACAGAGATAGATACATACACACCAGCGACTGAAAGGGACAGAGATAGATACATACTTCCATACCAGAGAATGACAGGCACAGAGATGGAAACATACTTCCAAAGCAGAGACTGACAGGCACACAGATAGATATTACTCCCATACCAGAGACTGACAGGCACAGAGATAGATACATACTCCAATACCAGAGACTGACAGGCACAGAGATAGTTACATACTCCCATACCAGAGACTGACAGATTCAAAGGAAAACCATCTCTGAATTAGGTAGAAACTGGCAGTTATAGGATAAGACCCACACTAATAAATCAGAAGATGACAAGTACAGAATAAAATCCAGATTCCCATAACAGACACTGCCAGATACAGAGTAAAGTCCACACGCACATACCAGGGACCGATAGATACAGAGCGACGCTCACGTACCAGGGACTGAGAGAAACAGACTAAAACCTACCATCGCAAAGCTGAAAATGACAGATACAGAGTACTCCCCTCTATTCCATATCAATAAAAGTGGAGAGAGGAACAGAGTTAATGTTTCAGGTGTATGAGCCTTTGTCATCGAACTGAAACGTTAACTCTCTCTCTCTCTCTCTCTCTCTCCCCACAGATGCTGCCTGACCCGCTGAAATTTCCAGCATTTTCTGTTTTTATTTCCAATTCCAGCATCCACAATATTTTGCTTTTATACTTATATATCATAATAAAAATAAGAACATAAAAAATAGGAGCAGGACTGGTACGGAATAAAACACACTGTCATATCAAACACTGACAGATACAGAGTAAAAGTCATAATCACATACCAGATGTGGGCTGATACAGAATAAAGTCCATAATCACAAACCCGGTTCCAATACAGTACATAGAAACCCCCCACAATAATCAGAGAATGTGTGTAAAGATTAAAATCCACATTCACAAATGAGAAATTCACAGGTATTGATTAAAACACTCACTTATATATCCCAAACAGAAAGTGGATAAAATTTTGACTGGATCCTACGGCCGTGAATTGAACCCAGATCAACTAGCTTGGAAGGCAGCTGTGCTCACCACTCTACCACCATCACACGCATCAAGCGGGAAAGCATCACTTTCTGTTTTTACACGTGCCTGTCAATCCCACACTGACACACTGTACCAGACAGTGACAGATAGTGTCTTTACTATACTCCCAGTCAATCCCACACTGGCACACTGTACCAGACAGTGACAGATAGTGTCTTTACTATACTCCCAGTCAATCCCACACTGACACACTGTACCAGACAGTGACAGATACAGTATCTATCCTACACTGACCAGTGAATCACACAGTAGCTGAGTGACAGAGGCGGTGTCTGTCCCATACTCAATGATTAACCCCAGCACTGTAGACGTCTCTGCAAAGACACGTTTGGTTGAAATGAATTGCCCAGTAATGTCTATCCCACACTCTGTGATTAACCCCACTGTTCATACTACAATCAGGTGAGCGCCTCCACCTGCTTTTAATGGTTGTTTGGAGTTTTCAGCCGGACCAATAAAATACTTTGCAATAGTTTAAGCTGAACATAAACATGGTTCTGAGCGATCTGTGGAATTTAAAATGGGTTCTGCTGAATGATTGTCACTTGTTGCAGCACTCGCTTTCAGCCAGGAGATGGCAGCAACCTCTAACAGTTAGGAGTGTACAGATTGTGTCCACACATCTCGACGGCCATGAGTCTGGTACTACCCGGAGAGCTGGCCAAGCACACTCGCTCCAAGTAAATCTCCACAAATTACTGACAAAAAAACCCAGTAAACACCACGATTCATATACAGGAAACTGACAGATGCAGATTAAAATCCCAACTCTAGTGATTCACAACCCTCAGTGAACAAATTTCTCCCAATCTCAGTTCGATATTATTGTACCAACGCTACCTTACTCTTATACTCCAACCCATTTGCATTAAGGGCTAACATGCCATTTATCTTCCTAATTGTTTGCTGTAACTGCATGTTAACTTTCTGTGATTCATGTACAAGGACACTCAGATTCCACTCAATAACATTTACTAGTCTTTCTCTTTTAAATAAAGTCAGTTGTTTCATTCATATAAAGTAAAATTCACACTCGCATCTCAAAGTCTGAACAATACTCAATAAAACCCACACTCACATATCAGTGACTGTCAGGGACAGAGTAAAACACACTCACATAACAGAAACTGACAAGTAGAGAGTAAAACATGCATTTGCATAACAGAAACTGACCAGGTACAGAATAAAACCCACACACACATCCCAGAGACAGCGAGACAATGTGAAAATCACACTCACATACTCGAAGCTGACAGGTGTATAATGAAACCCAAATTCGCCGAGCAGAAACTGAAGAAAAAACAACACTCACATAAATCATATTTCCAAATATGTTTATCAAAGTTAGGTGCGCCTTTGTCGAGCTGTGTCAAGTAAATAGCCCTTACGTTTGAGAAATTCCTTGACCCGCAAGTCTAAATAAATATTTAATCACTTAACACAATGATGTAATCAAATTCAGCTGTTAGAAATGGGAGAAGGCCATAAGGCCCCTCGCGCCTGCTCCACAATTCAATAGGATCATGGTTGAACAGCCAAAAATCCACGCGGTGCTCCTGATAAAGAAATCCAATGCTGGGCCCAGCAAGAGCAAGTAAAATGGACAAGATTTAATCTAATTCCACGTTGGTTCTTTTCAGAGCCACGCACTCTATCTGTGAAAGGGCTGGTTACTGTCTGAAGAAACTGATCTATTGATCACCCTCGCTTCTGAGTCAGACTCCAGGGACTTGAGCACAAAAATCTAGGCTGACATACCAGTGCAGTGATGAGGGAGTGCTGCACTGTTGGAGGTGCCATCTATAGGAAGAGACGTTAAACCGAGGTCCGTCGCTCCCTCAGGTGGATGTAATAGATCCCACGGCCACTATTTTGAAAAAGAGTAGGTCAATTATGCCCGGTGTCCTGGCCAATACTTAGCCCTCGATCAACACAACACAATGGATTATCTAGTCATTATCACATTGCTGTTTGTGGGAGCTTGTTGTGCGCGAAATGTCTGCCGCCGTTCCTACATTACTACAGTGTCTACACTTCAAAAAGCACTTCATTGGCTGCGAAGCACGTTCAGAAGTCCGATGGTCGTGAAAGGAGCGATATAAATCCAGGTCACTATTTCTCTACTTGATATTAAATCCCTACGGTTGATAAACTGGGAGTTTCCCGTCCAGGAGTCACCCTCAGTCAATCTCGGTTATAAACCGGTCAATGTCTGTTAAACATGTAAAAATCCAGATCGATAAACAGAGCAGCGAGTTTGCTGTTCAGATTATTGAATATATACTAAAAGATTTACGAACCTTCCTCATAAGATTTTTGCCTGATAGCAAAACAGAAACACAAAAAGAACAGAGTATGAATCAGGAGGTGTTGCAACACATGACCTCATTTAAGAATGTTAGATTGTGGCGAGCACAAATCTGATTGGTCTCTTTAAACATCCAATCAGAGAGATACAGAACAATGGATATTGACAAGCCAATCACAACCATTGCCTTCGCCCATCCCTCATTAGCATAGGGCTGTGGGCGGAGTGTGGGGCTGCCGATATAATGCGGGCTCGCAGCAAAGTTTCCCCAAATCTGCGCCTGACTGAACGAGACGATGGCTGACGAAAAGAAAACAGGTCCCGCCAAGAAAGGCGTCAAGAAAGTAATCAAGAAAACCCCAGCGAAGAGCGGCAAGAAGCGCAGAAGGTCGAGGAAGGAGAGTTACGCCATCTACATCTACAAAGTGATGAAGCAGGTTCACCCCGACACCGGCATCTCCTCCAAGGCCATGGGCATCATGAACTCGTTTGTGAGCGATATTTTCGAGCGCATCGCGGGTGAGGCTTCCCGCCTGGCTCATTACAACAAGCGCCGCACCATCAGTTCCCGGGAGATCCAGACCGCCGTGCGCCTGCTGCTGCCCGGGGAGCTGGCCAAGCACGCCGTGTCGGAAGGGACAAAGGCGGTGACCAAGTACACCAGCTCCAAGTGAGACTGCCCGCTGTCCTGACAGATCAAACCCCAAACACAACGGCTCTTTTAAGAGCCACCCACAACCTCTCTGAACGAGCTGCACAAACGCATCTTCCTTTACTGTAATTATTTCCTGAACAAGTATATTTGAGAACTTTTACACATCCAGCTGTAGATTTAGTTTTGAATTTTCAGATATCAGTTTCACTGTCCGGTTCCACCTTAGCGTCGCTGGAATTTTCCGCCAACTACAAATACGGTCCCTGGTCGCTGTTTCCCTTTGCTCTCAGACACGTTGATTTACACCGCCTGCCAAATTAAGAGCTTGTTTAGGGACTGAGACTCAGATTTCAGTCACACATTCTCTCTCGCAAGCCCTTTTCAAGTTTATTTTTCAATTCCTGTTGCGGGTCAGTCCGTTGATTAACCCGAGACTCCCCGCAGTGTAACAACCCAGAATGGGAGTTCTTACAGAGACCAGAACCGGGGCAGTTTGAATACTCTGTCCCTCTTCTCTTTTCACAGAAGGACTCCCAGTTCTGGGCTCACTCCCGTCTTTGCAGGATCGATAATCTGTGAAACTCAACTTTTACAAAGATTGAGTTGGAATGTGTCCCGTTACAGAATCGGTGGGGATTGATTCCCGCCCATTAGACAGTTTGAAATAGTACCCGAATTTAATCCTGATTGTAACAGCCTGGAACTTGCAAGGGGAATATGTAAAAGACAAAATTAATTAAAACGTGTTGGGAAATCTTTGACTAATGGTGAATTTATATTAACATAATCCGCAATTTCAAAATTTCTTGGCGGGGTTTTTGAATTAAAAATCGTTATTCTGACTGTTGGAGACAGTAATTTCCGCCCTACTTTCATTGGTGGGCTAAACAGACTGTGATTGGTCACCTGGAAAGACCAATGAAATTCACCACCGAGCGACCAATCACAAATTCGCTCCTTGCATTCCTCCAGAAGGTACAAGAAAGGCAGATGTGGGAGGAGTTTCTCATTCTTTCTCTGAACGTGTGGATTGTGGAAATGTCTGGGAGAGGAAAAACCGGAGGTAAAGTTCGGGCCAAGGCCAAGTCTCGCTCCTCCCGGGCCGGACTGCAGTTTCCTGTGGGCCGTGTTCACAGGCTCCTGCGAAAGGGGAACTACGCTGAGCGTGTGGGTGCCGGAGCCCCGGTCTACATGGCTGCTGTGCTCGAGTATCTGACCGCTGAAATCCTGGAGCTGGCCGGCAACGCGGCCCGCGACAACAAGAAGACCCGCATCATCCCCAGACACCTGCAGCTGGCCATCCGCAACGACGAGGAGCTCAACAAGCTGCTGGGAAAGGTGACCATCGCTCAGGGCGGGGTGCTGCCTAATATCCAGGCTGTGCTGCTGCCCAAGAAAACCGCCAGTGCGGCCAAGGGCAAGTAAAGCGGACAGGATTTAATGTAATAACCCAAAGGCTCTTTTCAGAGCCACCCACAGTATCTATGAAAGGGCTGCTTTCTGTTCTGTGGATAACAATAGTCCCAGATTTAATTTAACATACTTCACTATAATTAAGCTTGAAGTTTGCTGATCAGAAATGAGCCTCAGATGTTTCCTAGTTATAAGGTTATTAGAAGTGTGGATTTTCAAACAGTGCCGCAGAAGTCCGATGGCTGTGTAAGGCACTAGAAACATCAAAGTGTTTCTTTGCATTAATTAAATAGCTGAAATAATTTCCCAACCAAACTGCCCACACTCCCATCCCCAGGTCACTGCTCTCTGTGAGACGGTGGGTGGCTCTTAAAAGAGCCTTTGTGTTGTGCTGGGTGGAAAGTGTGGAGTTGTTCAGCCGCCGAATCCATAGAGAGTGCGGCCCTGGCGTTTGAGAGCGTACACCACATCCATGGCAGTGACCGTCTTGCGCTTGGCGTGCTCGGTGTAGGTGACGGCGTCCCTGATGACATTCTCCAGGAAAACCTTCAGCACCCCGCGGGTCTCCTCGTAGATAAGGCCCGAGATCCGCTTGACACCGCCACGGCGAGCCAGGCGGCGGATGGCGGGTTTGGTGATGCCCTGGATGTTATCACGGAGCACTTTACGGTGCCGCTTGGCTCCGCCTTTGCCCAGTCCTTTGCCTCCTTTTCCTCGCCCAGACATGATGATTCTTCACTCAAACTGTCGCTGAATGAGGAACTAACTGCTCCTGGCTCCTTTTTTATAGAGCCGGCCCCGACCTGACTGAGAAAGCCCAGAGTGAGAGAGGCGGGAAGGGCAGGAGACAGAGTGAGAGGTTTAACAGAGAGCGCGGCAGGGGAGGAGACAGAATCAAGATTGAGAGACAGAGCAGAGCGCCGCCTCTGATCTTCCAGCTCCACCTCCAGCTTTCTGCAACCGCCAATTTCAAATTGTTTTCTCCACAATACAACCGATACACAGCGCTCCGCACAAACCCTTACAGACTCGGAATTCATATTCAAGGCTTCCAGAAACCAGAAGCTTTTAAATAAGGGCCCGGTACAATTCACAATCAGGAATATTCCCGCCTATATAGTCCGTTCCCTGTCAATCTCAGACCTTATTCCATCTCCTCTCAGACCGGTCCAGCTGATTTGGAGAATCTGGTGTTTGGGGTTTGAGTTGTGAGGCGGTGTACCTGCTCGATGGCGGAGGAGCGGGCTGGATGGCGCCAGACACGCTGGCGCGGCGCCTAAATTCGGCCGATGTCCGCCGCGCGGCCGATGCCATCGAGTCGCTAAAAACAGCACTGGGCCCTGACTCCGTTAGGTGTGTCGAGGAGGCTCAAGCACGTGGGGAGATCCCGTCCGAACTGACCCCTGTCCGGACGGAATTCCTCATATGCGCCAAACATCGGAACCCCCCTCGGGAGCCAGCGCCTCACAACTTGAGCCGCCTCGGGGAAATCCCCTCCGTGCCTTTCAGCTCTGCGCGGAGAGGTTTCCTGTACAGTCTGCTCCTGCACACTCTCAACTTTGCCATCCTCGTCTGCCGTCCGGACACGCCATGGCGTGCCATCTTGCCATCCGGAGGAGGCGGGGGTCCCCGATCGAGTGCACTCTACGCAGGAGTACTCCCATTATTTATCAGGGACTTGGCCTGGAGGGTGGTGCACGGAGCAGTCCCATGCAATAAATTTTTAAGTCGGTTCACGGGCTCCCAGGCCGCCTGCAATTTCTGCGGTCTGGAAGAGTCCGTGTTCCATGTTTATATTGAATGCACGAGGTTGCAGCCCCTGTTCCAATATTTAAAGGGACTGCTCCTGAAATTTTGGCTGCACTTCAGTCCCACACTCCTGATCTTTGGGCACCCTGTGCGGAGGGGAGCGGGTAGGTCCGAGGGCCTCCTTGTAGGACTGCTCCTGGGCACGGCCAAGGAGGCCATCAGCCGGTCCAGGCAGCGGGCGGTCGAGGGGTTCGTTCAGCCTGACTGCCTGCCTCTCTTCCGCGCCAGGGTGTCCTTGGAGATGGAGCACGCGGTGTCCACCGGTACACTCGCGGCCTTCTGCGAGAGGTGGGCACCGGAGGGACTGGAGTGCATCATCACCCCCGGCAACCAAATTTTAATTTGATTTTATGTTTTAAAGTTTAATTTGTTTTAATTGCCAGTGTTTTTAGTGTCCCCCTCCCCTTTTATATGGGGCACTTGGAAAAACACATTTGATTTTAGTGCCCCCAAAAAAATACAAAATAAACAACAAAAAAACACAAAAAAAATGCCTTGAAAATGTTTGGTGTGTCCCCCAGATCGGGGGGCACAATTTAATGTTTACTTTTCCTCCCAAAAGAGTTGTGAGGCGGGGTCTCGCCGCCAGTCCCACTGTCTCACAGAGACTCTTCCCCCTGAATTTTTGAAATGACAATGACCAGGAACTGAGACTGGAGCCGGACTCAAACCCCAGTTACAGTGAGGCCCGGGCCGGACATCCCATTCTCTGTGTTTTATTGTAGGCACTGGGGGAGGGATGGGTGCAGACACTGGGGGAGGGGTGGGTGCAGACACTGAGGGGGGTGGGGGGGTGGGTGCAGACACTGGGGGAGGGGCGGGTGCAGACACTGGGGGAGGGGCGGGTGCAGACACTGAGGGAGGGGCGGGTGCACACACTGGGGGAGGGGCGGGTGCACACACTGGGGGAGGGGCGGGTGCAGACACTGGGGGAGGGGGGGGGGTTGCAGACACTGGGGGAGGGGGGGTGCAGACACTGGGGGGGATGGCCGGGTGCATACACTGGGAGAGGGGTGGGTGCAGCCAATGCCAACGAGTCACTAGGGATCCCGGGGTCATTTTCAATTATTTCTATCTGGAATCTGAGCCCGGGACAGGGATTATTTCATTCTGGGATCAGCTCTTTTCTGAGAGGCGTGGGTGGCTCTGAGAAGAGCCTTTGGGTTGAAATGTTTAGAAGTTGCCTTTTTATTTTTTTTTGGGCGCTGCTTTCTTGGCTTTTGCTGATTTGGACGTTGCCTTGACCCTCGGGTTCTCCACCTTTTTTGGCCGCCTTCACTTTCTTGAGGCTCTTGAGCTTCTTAGCCGCCGCCTTCTTCCCAGCCGGTCCTTTCGCTGTCTTTTTTTGCCGTTAGCGCCTTCTTGCTCTTCGTTTTCTTGGCTGTTGCTTTCTTGGTTGCTGGCTTCTTCACCTTCTTTCCCACTTTCCCCTGGGGATCTGTATTCGTGATTTTGAATGAGCCCGAGGCGCCCGTGCCCTTGATCTGCTTCAGGGAGCCATTCATCACATTCTTCTTGATACTGGACCTGATCTGGAAGCCGCGCTTCTCCACATCGACGCCTTTGGCCGCCAGAGCCTTCTTTATCGCGGCCAGGGACGTTCCCCTGCGATCCTTGCCATCAGCCGCAACCTTGAGGATCTGGTCGCCCAACCTGGGACCGGCTGGCCCGGAGCGGGGAGTCGCCTTCTTCTTCTTGCTGGGAGCCTTGGTTTGAGCGACGGCAGCAGGAGGAGCCGTTTCGGCGGCTGCAGTATCAGTCATGTCCGGGACTCTGGAAAATCTCTCTGACAGTCAGAGGTGGGTCAGAAATGAAACGAGAGGCGGCGACACAGAGCAACTTAAAGGCAGCGAGCGGACGGGGTGGAGACATCCTGCTGTCAGCTCCCGGCCCCTCCAGCCTCTCTGTGTTTCTCTCTCCTCACTAACTCTCCGATTCCAATTCAACTCGGGCCCTCCACATTCCCAGACTGGCCTCTTTCTGTCCCGAAGACCGGGATGTTTGCTGCCGAGAAAGTTCCATCCGAATTGAAGGCAGCAATTTCGATTTAAACCCGTTTCATTGCTGCACTGGTCGCGCTCTCTCAGCCGATCGCGGATATTTTCTGTTTTTTGACTGAAATTTGAAATCAAATCAAGCTTTCTGATTCATTCCCACTTCAGGCCTGAGCAGGGCAGCAGGGCGATCCTGTGACGGGGAAATCTTTGAATTTTACACAAGAGGGACTCTGAAATCCGGCGATGAGAGCGGACACACAAACACAGTGACATTAGTCTAACCCGCCCGTCCCTTCAACACACTCTCGCTCACACAATGTTGAAATCTGCACATTCACAGCACAAACTGTTCCCAGATTTACAGTTCCCAGCACAGGTTTTCCTCTCCGCTCGGCTGTGCTGCCGATTCTCGGGTCAGTTGTCGTTTCCCAGCTCAGTAAGTGTTAAACACTCTGAGGCCGGCGCTCCTCACAGTGTCTGTTCCCAGATTCAGGGGCAGGAGCCAATCACAGCTGTGGCTGGCTTAACCCATATCTGCTTTTAAGTTGTTATTGTTCTAATGCAGAAATATGTTTGACTAACATGAAAACACAAATTATGTGCTCACCGCCCCAGCAGCCTCTCTTTGTCTCTCTCTCCTCAGAAAATGAGCGACATATAACAGTAACTGGTGTCCTATCCATCCCATACTCAACACCCAGAGATGGCTATCAGAGAAAGCGACAGAGAGACAGACACAGTATCAGTCTTGAAACTCCCGAACTGTGTCTCCATATTACTCTCAATAATGTTATCACACATTAATGTACAGCACCAGCGGAAAAGAGACAGATACAGTATCAGTTTTACACTTTGTATCAGTGTCTCCATAATACGCTCAGTAACAGTGCCATACCTTCACGTATTGCACCAGAGAGAAACAGAGACATTATCAGTCTTGCACTTCCAACAGTGTTTCCACATCACGAAGAGTACAAGAGAGAGCAGATAGAAACTGAGAGGCAGAGAGAGGGGAGAGGGCTGAGCGAGAGACAGGAGAGTGCGAGGTAGGGCGGTGAGACACAGAAAGACATGCACAGTATCAGTTCCAGACTGACCGGTGAAGTCCCGTTTTATTCTGAAAGATCCCTTTGAAGAGACAGAAGATGCAGTCTCCTCTCTCACTGATATTGTACCAGAGACAGATGCATTATTAATCCCATACTGCGGGACAGTGTCAGAGAGTGAGAGAAACAATGTCACACATTTATCACTCGCTTGCCTGTTGAACTATCTGCAATCTTGCAGCTCAGGGCCACAAGAACATAACAAATCGGAACAGGAGTAGGCCATTTGGCTCCTCGAGCCTGCTCTGCCTTTCAATAAGATCATGGCTGATCTGATCATGGACTCAGCTCCACTTCCCTGCCCCCTCCCCATAACCATTTATTCCCTCATCGCTCAAAAATCTGTCTGTCGCCACCTTAAATATATTCAATGGCACAGCCTTCACAGTTCTCTGGGGCAGATAATTGCATAGATTTCCAACCCTCTGAGAGAAGAAATGCCTCCTCACCCCAATTTTAAATGGGCGGCCCCTTATTCTAAGACTATGTAACCTAGTTTTAGTTGCCCCATGTGGAAATATCCTCTCTGCATCCACCTTGTCAAGCCCC
Organism: Pristiophorus japonicus; assembly: GCF_044704955.1. Lineage (NCBI taxonomy): Eukaryota > Metazoa > Chordata > Chondrichthyes > Pristiophoridae > Pristiophorus > Pristiophorus japonicus. The sequence goes on along the minus strand of NW_027252668.1, from coordinate 4,548,731 downwards.
TCATTATCTTATAAGTTTCAATAAGATCACCTCTCATTCTTCTGATTTCCAATGTGTACAGAGCCAACCTACTCAAACCTATCCTCATAAGTCAACCCCCTCATCTCTGGAATCAACCGAGTGAATCTTCTCTGAACAGCCTCCAATGTAATATATCCTTCTTAAATACGGAGACCAAAACTGTACACAGTACTCCAGGTGTGACCTTACCAATACCCTGTACAGTTGTTGCAGGATTTCTCTGTTTTTAGACTCTATCCCCCTTGCAATAAAGGCCAACATTCCATTTGACTTCCTGATTACTCGCAGTACCTGCATACTAACCTTTTGTGTTTCATGTACAAGGACCCTCAGGGCTCTCTGTACAGCTGCACGTTGCAATTTTTCTCCATTTAAATTATGATTTTCTTTTCTATTATTTCTGCCAAAATGGATAACCTCTCATTTTCCCACATTATACTCCATTTGGAAGTGGACCTGAGTCGATGATCGGATCAGCCATGATTGTATTAAATGTCGGAGCAGGCTCGAGGGGCCATATGGCCTACTCCTGCTCCTATTTCTTATGTTCTTATCTGCCAAATGTTTGCACACTCACTTAGCCTGTCGAGAACCCTTTGCATATCTATTTGCTTTCCCACCCATCTTTGTATCATCAGCAAACTTGGCTAAATTAAACTCGCCCCTTCATAGAAACATAGAAACATAGAAAATAGGTGCAGGAGCAGGCCATTCAGCCCTTCTAGCCTGCACCGCCATTCAACGAGTTCATGGCTGAACATGAAACTTCAGTACCCACTTCCTGCTTTCACGCCATACCCCTTGATCCCCCGAGTAGTAAGGACTTCATCTAACTCCCTTTTGAATATATTTAGTGAATTGGCCTCAACTACTTCCTGTGGTAGAGAATTCCACAGGTTCACCACTCTCTGGGTGAAGAAGTTTCTCCTTATCTCGGTCCTAAATGGCTTACCCCTTATCCTTAGACTGTGACCCCTGGTTCTGGACTTCCCCAACATTGGGAACATTCTTCCTGCATCCAACCTGTCCAAACCCGTCAGAATTTTCTTTACTAACCTCTTTCTCTTTACATACCTATAGAAACTTTTGCAATCCGCCTTAATGTTCCCTGCAAGCTTCTTCTCGTACACCATTTTCCCTACCCTAATCAAACCCTTTGTCCTCCTCTGCTGAGTTCTAAATTTCTCCCAGTCCCCAGGTTCGCTGCTATTTCTGGCCAATTTGTATGCCACTTCCTTGGCTTTAATACTATCCCTGATTTCCCTAGATAGCCACGGTTGAGCCACCTTCCCTTTTTTATTTTTACGCCAGACAGGAATTTACAATTGTTGCAATTCATCCATGCGGTCTCTAAATGTCTGCCATTGCCCATCCACAGTCAACCCCTTAAGTATCATTAGCCAATCTATCTTAGCCAATTCATGCCTCATACCTTCAAAGTTACCCTTCTTTAAGTTCTGGACCATGGTCTCTGAATTAACTGTTTCATTCTCCATCCTAATGCAGAATTCCACCATATTATGGTCACTCTTCCCCAAGGGGCCTCGCACAATGAGATTGCTAATTAATCCTCTCTCATTACACAACACCCAGTCTAAGATGGCCTCCCCCCTAGTTGGTTCCTCGACATATTGGTCTAGAAAACCATCCCTTATGCATTCCAGGAAATCCTCCTCCACCGTATTGCTTCCAGTTTGGCTAGCCCAATCTATGTGCATATTAAAGTCACCCATTATAACTGCTGCACCTTTATTGCATGCACTCCTAATTTCCTGTTTGATGCCCTCCCCAACATCACTACTACTGTTTGGAGGTCTGTACACAACTCCCACTAACGATTTTTGCCCTTTAGTGTTCTGCTGCTCTACCCATATAGATTCCACATCATCCAAGCTAATGTCTTTCCTAACTATTGCATTAATCTCCTCTTTAACCAGCAATGCTACCCCACCTCCTTTTCCTTTTATTCTATCCTTCCTGAATGTTGAATACCCCTGGATGTTGAGTTCCCAGCCCTGATCATCCTGGAGCCACGTCTCCGTAATCCCAATCACATCATATTTGTTAACATCTATTTGCACAATTAATTCATCCACCTTATTGCGGATACTCCTTGCATTAAGACACAAAGCCTTCAGGCTTGCTTTTTTAACACCCTTTGTCCTTTTAGAATTTTGCTGTACAGTGGCCCTTTTTGTTCTTTGCCTTGGGTTTCTCTGCCCTCCACTTTTCCTCATCTCCTTTCTGTCTTTTGCTTTTGCCTCCTTTTTGTCTCCCTCTGTCTCCCTGTATAGGTTCCCATCCCCCTGCAATATTAGTTTAACTCCTCCCCAACAGCACTAGCAAACACTCCCCCTAGGACATTGGTTCCGGACCTGCCCAGGTGCAGACCGTCCGGTTTGTACTGGTCCCACCTCCCCCAGAACCGGTTCCAATGCCCCAAGAATTTGAATCCCTCCCTGCTGCACCACTGCTCAAGCCATGTATTCATCTGCGCTATCCTGCGATTCCTACTCTGACTAGCACGTGGCACTGGTAGCAATCCCGAGATTACTACTTTTGAGGTCCTACTTTTTAATTTAGCTCCTAGCTCCTTAAATTCTTTTCGTAGGACCTCATCCCTTTTTTTACCTATGTCGTTGGTACCAATGTGCACCACGACAACTGGCTGTTCTCCCTCCCATTTCAGAATGTCCTGCACCCGCTCCGAGACATCCTTGACCCTTGCACCAGGGAGGCAACATACCATCCTGGAGTCTCGGTTGCGTCCGCAGAAACGCCTATCTATTCCCCTCACCATCGAATCCCCTATCACTATCGCGCTCCCACTCTTTTTCCTGCCCTCCTTTGCAGCAGAGCCACCTACGGTGCCATGAACTTGGCTGCTGCTGCCCTCCCCTGATGAGTCATCCTCCCCAACAGTACTCAAAGCAGTGTATCTGTTTTGCAGGGGGATGACCACAGGGGACTCCTGCACTATCTTTCTTGCACTGCTCTTCCTGTTGGTCTTCCATTCCCTATCTGGCTGTGGACCCTTCTCCTGCGGTAAGACCAACTCACTACACGTGATACTCACGTCATTCTCAGCATCGTGGATGCTCCAGAGTGAATCCACCTTCAGCTCCAATTCCGCAACGCGGACCGTCAAGAGCTCGAGGCGGATACACTTCCCACACACGTAGTCGTCAGGGACACCGGAAGTGTCCCCGAGTTCCCACATGGTACAGGAGGAGCATATCACATGACCGAGCTCTCCTGCCATGTCTTAACCTTAGATACCCTTAAATTGGTAATAACAATGTTATAGTTCACTTACTGATATAAAAAATAAAAGAAAAGCTACTCACCAATCACCAGCCAATCACTTACCCCATTGGCTGTGACGTCACTTTTTGATTACTTTCTACTTCTATTTTGCTTTCTCTCCCGCTGTAGCTGCACCAGTATGCTTTTGACAGGTCGCTCCCCTCTCACCAACTGCCGCTGGCTCTCGATCTCCCGCTGGGCTTTTGACAGGTCGCTCCCCTCTCACCAACTGCCGCTGGATCTCGATCTCCCGCTGGGCTTTTGATAGGTCGCTCCCCTCTCACCAACTGCCGCTGGCTCTCGATCTCCCTTCATCCAAGTCATTAATATAGATTGTAAATAGTTGAGGACCCAGCACCGATCCCTGTGGCACCCCACTCATCACTGTTTGCCAACCGGAAAATGACCCATTTATCCTGATTCTCTGTTTTCTGTTAGTTACCCAATTCTCTATCCATGCTAATATATTGCTCCCAATCCCATGAGCTTTTATCTTGTGCAGTAACCTCTTATGTGGCACCTTATCGAATGCCTGCTGGAAATCCAAATACACCACATCCACAGGCTGCCCCTTATCTACCGTGCTTGTTACATCCTCAATGACCTCCAGCAAATTTGTCAAACATGATTTCCCTTTCATAAAACCATGCTGACTCTGTTTGATTGAATCATGCTTTTCCAAATGTCCTGCTACTGCTTCCTTAATAATGGACTCCAGCATTTTCACAACAACAGATGTTCGGCTAACTGGTCTATAGTTTCCTGCTTTTTGTTTGCCTCCTTTTTTGAACATTTGCAATTTTCCAATCTGCTCGGACCTCCCCAGAATCCAGGGAATTTTGGTAGATTACAAACAATGCATCCACTATCTCTACAGCCACATTTCTTAAGACCAAAGGATGTAAGCCATCAGGTCCAGGAGACCTGTCCGTCTTTAGTCCCATTATTTTACCGAGTACTACTTCATTAGTGACAGTGATTGTAATAAGTTCCTCCCTACCTATAACCTCTTGATTATACACTTCGATATTACTCACAGTGAGAGTGTTTAAACTAATCTCGTAATGTTTCTGTCAGATATTAACTCCTGCACGGTCCCAGCAAACACTCCCACTCCCTCGTCCCTCCGATGTTTCTGCAGGATTGCTTTGTGAAGACGGGCTCATGGAGAGAGAAATACCCTGCACGGAATGATCCCAAATTGAGCATCTCCAAGGGACAAGGCTCCCAGCTTTAATCATTCTCTGTCCTTTCCCCCCAGGCCCAGTTCCTTTGTCAGATTCTGATAAAAGTAAATTGGGAAAGGTGCACTTTGATTTTTACAGGCTGAATTATTGCAGAGAGCTGCGCATGCGCGGCTCAGCCCCGCCCTCTGGGTCGATTCCCAGTGAGCAGAAGAGCGCATGCGCCCTCCCCTCCCCCAGTCCTGCCTGTGATCGCCATTCACTCAGTGAGCGGAAGAAGATGGTTTCAAACAGCCAGGAATGGAGAGCCCGCGGCCCCGGGGTAAGACAGCGAGCAGCAGCCTCCTTACAGCAGCGCAGCGCTTTGGGAGCGTGTCCGCAGATGGGCTCAGAGACCGGCACTGAGTCCGGGGGGAGTTCAGGGGGAGTCGGGGGCTGTGTGCAAGGGGCGGAGTGGAGCAAGAACCAGTGTCAGTGCGTGGTGAGAGTGGGGGGGAGGGAGAGGCCATTCTCGGGCTGTATGTGGACAGTGTGTGTCCAGGGGGAAGGGAGACAGAATGGGCAGAATCTGCTGTTTACAATCATTGCTGCTTTCTCTCTCCTAACCAGGACTGAACGTTCCTGGTTTAGTTCCGTCGGGGGCTGTTTGTTTGTCAGAGGCAGAGTGGAGCAGGAACTCGTTCCGGAACATGGAGTGAGTGGGGGAAGGGAGACGTCATTCTCGGGCTGTGTGTGGACAGTCTCTTACTTTCTACTTGAGGATAAAATGGTCCTCTGATGATTCTGGTTGTAAGCAGTACTTACAGTAGCATCTCATGGTTCTCCGCAGGCCGTTGCACATGAACCAATGAACGTTACTTGGCAGAGTTTGCTTGATGGCTCCTGCATAAGGATGACACTCGTTAATCGTTTGCACTTCAGTCCCCCGCTCCTGATCTTTGGGCCCCCTGTGCGGAGGGGAGCGGGCAGATGGAAGGCCTCCTCGTAGGACTGCTTCTGGGCATGGCCAAGGTGGCCATTAACCGATCCAGGCAGCGGGCGGTCGAGCGGGTGTTCAGCTCGACTACCTGCCTCTCTTCCACAGTTATGTTCGAGCCAGGGTGTCCCTGGAGATGGAGCACGCGGTGTTCACCGGTACGCTCGCGGCCTTCTGTGAGAGGTGGGCGCCAGAGGGACTGGAGTGCATCATCACCCCCGGGAACCAAATTTTAATTTGATCCATTTAACACCAAAGCTTAATTTGTCTGTTGTAATGCCTCTTTAATAAGGGGGCACTTGATTTATTGTTTTACTAAAATAGTTGTGTGTATACAGTGTGGGGTAACAGTGAAAGTAAATCACCTCGCTCTTTCAAATCATTGCTGCTTTCTTTCCCCAAATCTTTAGTGAATGTTCCTGATTCAGTTCCAATCTCATCGTGTCTGTTGTTCTTGGACAGTGAACAGTGGAAACACAGCCTGACGGTGAGGATGTGAGGAGTTTCACAAAGTGCATCTATTGCAGACACCAGGTGAGGAGTGTGGGAGAAGACATTTCAAGCATCGGTTATTTTGTTTTGGTGCAGTGAGTTGTCCAGAACCGTGTTGCTGGTGATCGAGAGCCTGTCGCTCCCTCAGATACATCAGGATCTGGGCCCTGTGACATTCTGTTAACTACACAGGCTCTCAACTCAGTTTCAATAGACTGAAAACAATTGTTGTACAGCCCAGGTACTATAGTAATATTCCAGGAAGAGATTCAGAATTTTACAAATAGTCCCATGGGAGTGGGAGATATAAACCTGGACTGTTCCAATCGGGTGGTCCTATTCATGGACCAGTGTTGGGTTTGGGTTGTGTCTGGATGCTGATAACTTACTATAGAACCGTCCTACACACCTGGTGTGGAGAATCTGAGTGCCACTGTACTGCAGTGAGGTCAGACAATGACACTGTTTGTATCGCGGTTTCCACCTCCAGATACTTTACTTTATTATAAACAAACATGTTAATTATAACTTTATTTTTTATATTCTCCCACTCACTTGTCCATATCATAACTAATAATGTTCTCGTATTATTATTCACAGAGAGAAGTACTTCACTGAGCCTGAATAAATGTAATCTTTCCTCCACCCGGAACACAAGGAACAGTGCTGTCAGCTCCTTCTCACTCACAGTAAGTATATTATCACTTACAGAGCGCAGAGACACTGGTCTCAATCCTATTGTCATAGGCAGCAGAAGCTGTCAGTCCCACAGTGATCTGAATTTCCAGAGTTACATTATGAATCCCACAGTCATTTGGAGCAGTACAATAAGATGTTGTTTCAAAGTCCAAACATATCGCACTGAGAGACAGATCCATTTTCACTCACTTACTCACAAACACAGAAACAGATAGACACTGACACAGTGTCAATCCACACTGCTGGCATACACGGACTGTCAACCAGTGCAGGCAGCTCCTTCCCACACACAGTAAGTACATTATCACTCACAGAGCGCAGAGACACAGAACTGGCCTCAATCCTACTATCACAGGCAGCAGAAGCAGTCAGTCCCACAGTAATCCACAGTACAAGAGTTACATTGCGAATCTTACATGGAGCAGTAGAATCAGATGCTGTTTCATCATTGAAACAGATCAAACTAACATGTAGATTAAACACCCGCACTCACTTGCCAGAAACTGGCAGGTAGAGAATAAAACTCACAATCACATGCCTTAATATATAAGTTAGAAAGTAAAAACCATACTCTCATATCAGAAGCTGACGGGTACAGAGCAAAAGCAATAATCACGTATCAGTAAAGGAGCGATTCAGTATTAAGCCACCTCGAATATACCAGAAAATGACAGGTGCAGAATAAAACCCACACTCCCGTACCATAGACTGACAGGTACAATCTACAAACCACACCCACATAGATGAAAATGACACGCACAGAGTAAACTCCACACCAGAGAGTGACAGGTAGAGTGTAAATCCCAGAGTCACATGTCAGAAAACAGAGGTAAAAGGTAAAACTGATACTTGCATTGCAGAATCTGACAGTTTCTGAGCTAAAGACATATTACCATCTCATAAACTGGCAGATGCAGAGTGAAACCCACACACACCTATCAGAAAGGTAAAACCTTTACTCACATATCAGACAAATTCAGGTGGAACATAAAACAGATATTCACGTTCACATACCAGAGACAGGTAGATACAGAGTAAATCCCCGCTCATATAGCAGGAACTGACAGGTACAGTCGAAAACATACACCCAAATTGCAGGAGCTAATAGGCGCTGATTAAACCCAGACTAACACACCAGAAACTGAGAGGCACAGATTAAACCCCCACATACATACCGAAATATACACAGACTCGCATATCAGAGACACATACAGTATAAAGCCCATATTCATGTATCATACATAAAAGCTGACAGTTACAGGTTAAACTACCACTCATAAGCCAGAAACTGACAGGTACAGATTAAACCAACACTCACATATCAGAAACTGACAGGTTCAGAATAAAATCCACAATCACATACCAGAAACTGACCAGTACAGATTAAAACAATACTCATATTCCAGAAACTGACAGGAACAGATTAAAACACACATTCAGATATGAGAAACTGACAGGTACAGAATAAACCCCACTCTCACATACCAGAAACTGACAAGTACAAATTAAATCAACACTCGTATACTAGAAACCGTCAGGTACAGATTATGCCCACACTTACATCTCAGAAGCTGACAGTTACAGAATACCACCCATACTCACATACCAAAAACTGACAGATACAGGATAAAACACAGTCAAATACCAGAAACTGATATATAGATTAAACCCACACTCATATACCACATATTAACAGGGACAGATAAAATACACACTCATATTACCAGAAACTGACAGGTACAGATTAAACCAACACTCACATATCAGAAACTGACAGGTTCAGAATAAAATCCACAATCACATACCAGAAACTGACCAGTACAGATTAAAACAATACTCATATTCCAGAAACTGACAGGAACAGATTAAAACACACATTCAGATATGAGAAACTGACAGGTACAGAATAAACCCCACTCTCACATACCAGAAACTGACAAGTACAAATTAAATCAACACTCGTATACTAGAAACCGTCAGGTACAGATTATGCCCACACTTACATCTCAGAAGCTGACAGTTACAGAATACCACCCATACTCACATACCAAAAACTGACAGATACAGGATAAAACACAGTCAAATATCAGAAACTGATATATAGATTAAACCCACACTCATATACCACATATTAACAGGGACAGATAAAATACACACTCATATTACCAGAAACTGACAGGTACAGATGCAACTCACACTCATACCTGAAACTTACTTGTACAGATTAAAACCCACATTCACATGACAATAACTGACAGGTACTGATTATACCCCACACTCATATACCAGGTACTTTCAGGTACAGAATAGATACCCACAGTCAAGTACCAGAAAGTGACACATTTAGATGTAAGCCACACATATATACCAAGAAGTGACAGGTATAGATTAAACTCCACACTCATATATACCAGAAAATGACAAGTACAGAATAAAACCCACACTCACATCAAAGAGGCAGACAGCTATAGAGTAAATCCAACACTCACATTTCAGAGTCGAATAGATACAGACTAAAATCCACACTTGCATATCGGGGACTGACAGCTAGAGTAAATCCCCCACACTCACATCAGAATCTAACAGATACAGACTAAAACTCACATTCACAACCCAAAGAGTGACCGCTAAAATAAAGTAAGAAATAAGAGCAGGAATAGGTCATACAGCCACTCGAGCCAGCTCTATCTTTCAATAATAACTGAACTGAACTTCTATCTCAGCTCCATTTACCCACCTTATCCCCATAACCCTTAGTGCCCAAAAACCTCCCGATCTCAGTCTCGAATACAGTCATTGACTGAGCATCCGCAGCCCTCTGCAGTCGAGAATTCCAAAGATTCACACCCCTCTGAGTGGACAAGTGTCTCCTCATCTCAGTCCTAAATGGCCAAGCCCTTATCGTGAGTCTATCGCTCCTAGTTCTACACTCCAGCCAGGGGAAGCAGCCTCTCGGCACCTACTCTGTAAATCCCCCTCAGAATCTGATGTTTCATTGAGATCACCTCTCATTCTTCTCATCTCCAAGGGTATAGGCCCAAAACTTTTACCTTCCTAATTGCTTCCTGTTCCTGCACATTAACTTTCTGTGATGTGTTTACTAAGACACTCAAATCCCTCACAATTACAGCATTTACGAGACAACCCCCTCATCTCAGGAATCAACCCCGTGAACCTTCTCTGAACTGTCTCCAATGGAAGTATATCCTTCCTTAAATAAGACCAAAACTGTACGCAGTACTCCAGGTGTGGTCTCACCAATGCCCTGTACAGTTGTAGCAGGACTGCTCTGCTTTGATACTCTATCCCCTTTGCAATAAATGCCAACATTCCATTGGCTTTCCTAATTACTTGCTGTACCTGCATACTAACTTTTTGTGTTTCATGTACAAGGACCACAGATCCCTCTGTACCTCCAGCATTTTATCATCTCTCCCCATTTAAATAATAATTTGCCTTTTTATTTTTCCTATAGCTAACTGGTCTATAGTTTCCTGCTTTCTGTCTCCCTCCTTTCTTAAATAGGGGCATTATGTTTGCGGTTTACCAATTTGATGGGACCTCTCCAGAATCCAGGCAATTTTGGTAGGTTACAATCAATGCATCCAATATCTCAGCATCCATGCCTTTTAAGACCTTAGAATGCACGCCATCAGATCCAGGGGACTTGTCCACCTTTACACCCATTAATTAGCCTAGTACTTTTTATCTAGTGATCATGATTGCTTTAAGTTTACCCCCTCCAAATAGCCCCTTGATTATCAGTTATTGGGATGCTTTTAGTGTCTTCTACCATGAAAAACAATACAAAATATTTGTTCCAAGTCTCTGCCATTTCACTGTTTCTCATTATTAACTCCCCAGTCTCATTGTCTAAGAGACCAACTTTTACTGTAGCTATACCTGTAGAAGCTCTTACTGTCTGTTTTTTATCATTCTTGCTAGTTTACTCTGGTAATCTATCTTCTCTCTTTATTATTTTTAGTCATCCTTTGCTGGTTTCTAAATATTTTCCAATCCTCTGGCCTTCCATTATTCTTGGCAACATTTGTATGCCTTTGTTTTCAATTTGATACCATCCTTTACTTCCTTGGTTAGCCATGGATGGTTCATCCTTCTCTTAGAGTCCTTCTTTCTCACTGGAATATATATTTGTTGACAGATATGAAATATCTCCTTAAATGTTTGCCACTGTTCATCTACCATCTTACCCTTTAGTCTATTTTCCCAGTCCACTTTAGCCAACTCTGCCTTCATATATTTGTAATTGCCTTTATTTAAGTTCAGGACACTAGTTTGAGATTCTCACCCTCAAACTGAATTTGAAATTCTAACATGCTATGATTACTCTTCCCAAGAGTATCCTTTAGTATGAGATTATTAATTAATCCAGTCTCATTACATATTACCAAATCTAAAATAATCTGCACCCTGGTTGGTTCCACAACGTATTGTTTTCAGAAACCATCCCGAATACACTCAATGAACTCTTCCTCGGGACTACATTTACCAATTTGATTTATCGATCAATATTAAGATTAAAATCACCCATGATTAATGCCGTATCTTTCTTGCAAACCTCCATTATTTCTTGATTTATAGTCTGTGCTACAGTGTATCTAGTGTTAGGGGGCCCTTTAGACCACTCCCACCAGTGACTTATTTTCCTGATTATTTTTTATCTCCACCCATACTCCCATAGCAGAAATGCAGATACAAAATAAAATTGAATCTCACATACCACAAACTGACAGGTAAAATAAAACCTACACTTAGATACTGACAGATACAGAGTAAATGCCACATTCGTGTTCTAGCGAAAGATACATAGTGTAAATTACTAACTCACTAACTTGAAATTAACAGTTGCAGAATCAAGCACCCAATCACATACCAGAAAGTGATATGTACAAAGTAAAACCCACACTCACAAAGACCATCCTCACTTACCAGTTATTGACTGGAACAGGGTGATAATGTCTCGCCCATACCTGAAACTGACAGATACAAAGGAAAAGCAACTTCCAATTCAGCAGAAACTGGCAGTTATAGGGTAGGACACTCACTAACATATCAGAATATAACAAGGGGAGAATAAAACCCAGACTCCCATAACAGATACAGAGAAAAGCATATACGCACATACAAGAGACAGATAGATACAGAATGAACTCACACTCACATACCAGAGACAGATAGATACAGAATGAACTCACACTCACATACCAGAGACAGATAGGTGCAGCATGAACTCACACTCATGTAAGAACATAAGCAATAGGAGCAGGATTTGGCCATTTGAGGGACAGGATAAAGCTTCATTTGGAAAGACAGGGATTAATCAAGGACAGTCAGCATGGATTTGTTCAGGGAAGGTCATGTCTGACTAACTTGATTGAATTTTTTGAGGAGGTAACCAGGAGGATCGATGAGGGCAGTGCATGTGATGTAATGTATATGGATTTTAGCAAAGCTTTTGATAAGGTCCAACATGGCCAACTGGTCATGAAAGTAAAAGCCGATGGGATCCAGGGCAAAGTGGCAAGTTGGATCCAAAATTGGCTCAGAGGCAGAAAGCGAAGGATAATGGTTGATATGTGTTTTTGGGACTGAAAGATGTATCCAGTGGGGTTCCGCAGGGCTCAGTGCTGGGTCCCTTGCTTTTTGTGGTATATATCAATGACTTGGACTGGAATGTTGTGGGTATGATTAAGAAGTTTACAGCTGACAGTAAAATAGGCTGTGCGGTTGATAATGAAGAAGAAAGCTGTGGATTGCAGGAAGATATCAATGTACTGGTCAGGTGGGTGGAGCAGTGCCAAATGGATTCAATCCAGAGAGGTGTGAGGTCGTGCATTTGGGGAGGGCTAACAAGGCAAGGGAATACACATTAAATGGTACGACACTGAAAAGTGTAGAGGAACAAAGGGACCTTGGACTACATGTCCACGGATCCCTGAAGGTAGCAGGCCAGGTAGATAAGGTGGTTAAGAAGGCATGTGGAATACTTGCCTGTATTAGTCGAGGTATAGAATACAAGAGCCAAGGAGGTTGTGCTTGAACTGTATAAAACACTGGTTAGGCCACAGCTGGAGTACTGTGTGTAGTTCTGGTCACCACATTACAGTAAGGTGTGATGGCACTGGAAAGGGTGTAGAGGAGATTTACAAGAATGTTGCCTGGACTGGAGAATATTGGCAATGGGGAAAGATTGGAGAGAGGAGGCTGAGGAGAGACCTGATTGAGGTGTAGAAAATTCTGAGGGTTCTGGATAGAGTGGAAAGGAAGGACTTGTTTCCCTTGGCAGAGGGGTCAACAACCAGGGGACATAGATTTAATGTAATTGGGGGGAGGTTTAGAGGAGATACGAGGGGAAATGTCTTCACCCAGCGAGTAGTGGGGGTCTGGAACACACTGCCCGAAAGGGTGCTGGAGGCAGAAACCCTCACGACATTTAATACTTGGATGTGCACTTAAAGTGCCGTAACCTTCAGGGCTACGGACCAAGAGCTGGAAAATGGGATTAGGCAGGATAGCTCTTGGTCGGCCGGGGCGGACGCAATGGGCCAAAATGGCCTCCTTCCATGCTGTAAATTTCTATGATTCTATGATTTGCCCCTCGAGCCTGCTCCGCCATTGAATTAGATCATGGCTGATCTTCTACCTCAACTCCTGTTGCCCGCACTATCCCCCTATCCCTTGGTTCCCTTAATATCAAACAAAATGTCAATCTCAGTCTTGAATACACTCATCACCTGAGCATCCACATCCCTCTGGGATAGAACATTCCAAAGATACACAACCCTCTCAGTGAAGACATTTCTCCTCATCTAAGATCTAAATGGCTGAGCCCTTATTGTGAGTCCAACACTCCTAGTTCTGGACTGTCCATCCAGTGGAAGCAGCCTCTCAGCATCTACCCTGTCAATCCCCCTCAGGGTCTTATATGTTTCAATAAGATCACCTCTCATTCTTCTCATCTCCAAGTGTATAGACCTACACCTTTCACCTTCCTAAGTGCTTGCTGTACCTACATGTTAACTTTCAATGTTTTGCGTACAGTGGCACTCAGGTCCCTCTGAATTGCAACATTTACTAATCTCTCAGGTTTTAAACAATATTCTGGTTTTCTATTCATAAAAAGTAAAACCTCCACTCATACCAAAAACTGGCAGATACAGAGGAATACCCACACTCACATCTCAGAGCCTGACAGATACAGAGTAATACCCACACTCACGAACCAGAAAATGAGAGTTTCAGAATAAAACCCACAAATGTAATTCCAGAGACAGACAGGTACAGAGTAAAACCCACATTCTCATTTCAGACACTGTAGGTACATAATAAGACCCACATTCACAGACCAGAAAGAGAAGATACTGAAAAAAAAATTAACACACACAAAGCAGGGACTGACGGATAAAGACTAAAACCCACACTCACGTAAACCCCTCTCTTCCACAGCAGAAATTGACAGGTAGAAAGGAAAACCCACACTCATGTAGTGGTAAATGAATGGTACAGAGTAAAACTCACTCACACATCAGAAACTGACAGGTACAGAGTGGAACCCACATTCACAAACTAGAAACTGACAGTTACAGCGTAAAACCCACTCTCACTTTTCACAACCTGACAGTTAGAGTAAAACACAGATTTGCATATCAGAAACTGACAGGTAGATTAAGTCCCACATTCGCAAACAGAAACTGATAGATACAGTGTAAGCCACACACCCACTTAGCTGAAATCAGCTGGTACATAATAAAATGCGCACTCACACACCAGAACTGGTGCAGAGTAAAACTCACTCACATACCAGAGACAGATAGATACAGAGTGAAACTCACACACTCTGTGTTGTACCATTATTTTATAAAAGGGCGATAGCAGAATGAATAAATTGACTAAATTAACACTGTGGTTTCCTCTTAAAAGAGCCGTTGCTTTTTTAATGCTTTTTCCTGTGTTGTGAATTTATTTGCAATGGTCACCGCCTTTGTCCCATTCCGACACGGCGTGCTTGGCCAGCTCCCCGGGCAGCACCAGACTCACAGCGGTCTGGGTGTGGACACAATCCACAACAGCCAAACTATTGGAGGCTGGTGCCATCTCCTGGCTGCCAGCCAGTAGTACAACAAGTACATTAATGATTTAGACGAGGGGATTAAATGTAGTATCTCCAAATTTGCGGATGACACTAACTTGGTTGCAGTGTGAGCTGCGAGGAGGATGCTATCAGGCTGCAGAGTGACTTGGATAGGTTAGGTGAGTGGGCAAATGCATGGCAGATGAAGTATAATGTGGATACATGTGAGGTGATCCACTTTGGTGGTAAAAACAGAGAGACAGACTATTATCTGAATGGTGACAGATTAGGAAAAGGGGAGGTGCAAAGAGACCTGGGTGTCATGGTACATCAGTCATTGAAGGTTGGCATGCAGGTACAGCAGGCGGTTAAGAAAGCAAATGGCATGTTGGCCTTCATAGCGAGGGGATTTGAGTACAGGGGCAGGGAGGTGTTGCTACAGTTGTACAGGGCCTTGGTGAGGCCACACCTGGAGTATTGTGTACAGTTTTGGTCTACTAACTTGAGGAAGGACATTCTTGCTATTGAGGGAGTGCAGCGAAGGTTCACCAGACTGATTCCCGGGATGGCGGGACTGACATATCAAGAAAGACTGGATCAACTGGGCTTGTATTCACTGGAGTTCAGAAGAATGAGAGGGGACCTCATAGATACATTTAAAATTCTGACGGGGTTAGACAGGTTAGATGCAGGAAGAATGTTCCCAATGTTGGGGAAGTCCAGAACCAGGGGACACAGTCTAAGGATAAGGGGTAAGCCATTTAGGACCGGGATGAGGAGGAATTTCTTCACCCAGAGAGTGGTGAACCTGTGGAATTCTCTACCTCAGAAAGTTGTTGAGGCCAATTTACTAAATATCTTCAAAAAGGAGTTAGATGAAGTCCTTACTACTTGGGGGATCAAGGGGTATGGCGAGAAAGCAGGAATGGGGTACTGAGGTTGCATATTCAGCCATGAACTCATTGAATGGCGGTGCAGGCTAGAAGGGTCGAATGGCCTACTCCTGCACCTATTTTCTATGTTTCTATGTTTCTATAACCATTCATCAGTAACTGTTTTAAGCTGGAGACAAATAACCTGAACACCTTGTTTACGTTCAGATTACAATGATTGCAGTTAGTCCTGACTAAAGCTCCAAAGACCCATGGTGAGTGGTCTGTCAATACAGAGGTTTACATGTTAAACTTAGTGTGATGGTGCTATAGTGCTGAGCATAGCTGCCTTCCCAGGGGTTGACTCAGGTTTCATTCTCGGTCAGCACAAACAGGCTCCATTTAATACAGTTTATGTCACCATGTCGCAGTTTAGAACCGAACACGAGTGCCTTCCAGCAAATGCCATTTCTCTAACATTTACAAAGCACATTCATCATCCATTTATTTATCACATAAAATTGAGGTTTCATTTATTTTTGGTGATAACTATTGTTTAATCTAGAGGGGACTGAAGAAAAAGTAACTGGGGCGAGGACTCAGTCCAGACTTTAAACTAATAAATGGGGTGAGGGCTCGGTCCAAGCAAGATTACTATTGACAGTGACCATTTGTAATTGGAGGGAAGGTGTCCCAGCACCGTGCTTACATTCTGATTAAAATGATTGCACAGCAATTTATTTGTCCCGCTGAAGACCCGTAAGAAGCAGTTTGTCTGCAAATACAAAATGACTGCTGTGTGGGCGATGGTGGTATAGTGCTGAGCATAGCTGCCTTTCAAGTAGTTGACCCGGGTTCGATTCTTGGCCATCTCAACCAAGGTACTTTTAATATCCGTCGCAGGTCAGAACTGAATTATGGGATCTTGCAGCAGGATTTTACAACAAGACAATTGTCAATCCCATTTGAAAATTAAATTAACAAAATTAAACTAAAAGGGCCTTCAAACTAATAAATGAGTACTCAGTGAAAAACTATAGTAAAAATGGTAGTTAAATGTCCAAAAAATGGGTAAAGAGCAGAGTTCGGGTCCCAAACAGTGGCAAGGATACTCCAAGTGAAGGGAATAGTAAAACAACAAATGTAGTTACAGCAGCAGTGACAGATAAGAAAGGTGTTGATTTAAACGGTATGAGATAGGCGGCATCAATTCTCAATTAAGCAGAAACTGTCAGGTACAGAGGAAGACCCACACTCACATTTCTGAAACTGGCAGATAAATAGAGAAAATCCCAACCTCACATACCAGAGACAGATATATACCGGGAAAACCCACCCTCACACACCAGAGACAAATATATACAGGGAAAATCTCAAACTCACATACCAGAGACAGGTATACAGAAGAAATCCCATCCTCACACACCAGAGACAGATATATACAGGGAAAATCCCACCCTGACATACCAGAGACCGATTATATACAGGGAAAATCCCACCCTAACATATCAGAGACAGATATATATACACAGAAAATCCCATCCTCACACACCAGAGACAGATATATACAGGGAAAATACCACCTTCACACACCAGAGACAGATATATGCAGAGAAAATCGCACCCTCACACACCTGAGACAGATATATTCAGGGAAAATCACACCCTCACATACCAGAGACAGATATATTCAGGGAAAATCCGAACCTCACATACTAGACAGATATATACAGGGAAAATCCCACCCTCACACCAGAGACAGATATGCAGAGAGAAAATCCCACCCTCACATACCAGAGACAGATATATACAGGGAAAATCCCACCCTCACATACCAGAGACAGATATATATTGAGAAAATCCCACCCTCGCATACCAGAGACAGATATGTACAGGGAAAATCCCACCCTCTCACACCAGAGACCGATTATATTCAGGGAAAATCCCACCCTCACACACCAGAGACCGATGAACACAGGGAAAATCCCACCCTCTCACACCAGAGACAAATATATACAGGGAAAATCCCAAACTCACATACCAGAGACATATATACAGAGAAAATCCCACCGTCACACACCAGAGACCGATAAACACAGGGAAAATCCCACCCTCTCACACCAGAGACCGATTATATTCAGGGAAAATCCCACCCTCACACACCAGAGACAGAAACACAGAAACACAGAAAATAGGTGCAGGAGTAGGCCATTCAGCCCTTCGAGCCTGCAGCGCCATTCAATGAGTTCATGGCTGAACATGCAACCTCAGTACCCCATTCCAGCTTTCTCGTCATACCCCTTGATCCCCCGAGTAGTAAGGACTATATCTAACTCCTTTTTGAACATATTTAGTGAATTGGACTCAACAACTTTCTGTGGTAGAGAATTCCACAGGTTCACCACTCTCTGGGTGAAGAAGTTACTCCTCATCTCAGTTCTAAATGGATTACCCCTTATCCTTGGACTGTGACCCCTGGTTCTGGACTTCCCCAACATTGGGAACATTCTTCCTGCATCTAACCTGTTTAAACCCGTCAAAATTTTCAACGTTTCAACGAGATCCCCTCTCATTCTTCTGAACTCCAGTGAATACAAGCCCAGTTGATCCAGTCTTTCTTGATATGTCAGTCCCGCCATCCCGGGAATCAGTCTGGTGAACCTTCGCTGCACTCCCTCAATAGCAAGAATGTCCTTCCTCAAGTTATGAGACCAAAACTGTACACAATACTCCAGGTGTGGCCTCACCAAGGCCCAGTACAACTGTAGCAACACCTCCCTGCCCCTGTACTCAAATCCCCTCGTTATGAAGGCCAACATGCCATTTGCTTTCTTAACTGCCTGCTGTACCTGCATGCCAACCTTCAATGACTGATGTACCATGACACCTGTAAATTCCTGGATTCTTTTACTTCAATCTGGTTCAGTAAAATTACTGAGTCGAATACCTCTTGTGCTTTGAACAAAGCAGTCTTTATTACCGGCCAGTAAGACCTATCAGACAGAAGATATACTCTCTGGATAGAGCGTACACACTCCCTACGAATAGGTGAAGTTACATCGTAAAGCGTTAACAGTTATACAGTTTTGAAATCAGATAACAAAATACAAATGGATTGACAGTCTAACTCAGCCACTCATTAGTCCATCTATATGAGATGTTTTTCTTGAAAGCTCAAGCATTGCCTCTAAATGTTCCAATCTAGTGGTGTGACTATTAGCTGAGACCTTGCAATTTCATGTTACAATTAGATATTATTGGCAGGATTAGTGACTTGAAACCTTGAGACAGACTGTTAGCTATGCTGATGTTGCACTATTTGCAATCTGACATTCTCCCAGCTATTCTTCCATGGCTTATACATTTTCATATATCCCGTTTACTTTACTGTCCTTAATTCCATATATTCCGTTCAGATATCCACATCCCTCCTTTTATCATTCTATGATAACATTTAGGATCATTCTAGGAGTATTGCATTGTTGAGTAGTTCTCTAGTTTGTTGGATCATAACCCGGGAACCCTTGACCACAAGAGGGTCTGCTAACCTTGTCATCATTACTTTACAGCAGAGGTTAAGGCAACCAACAATCAAACAGCAGGTAATTATTATTAGATAGGATCTCCAAGATCCACCCAGAAACCAATCAAACCTGCTAAGTTCCTTTGCTGGTGTGGATAACTTCTTCACCTCCCTCCTTATGTGATCGGCAAGGTGGGTTATGTTTTCTGAATTATCAGGAATGTAAGTGCAACATTCAGATCCTATCAGGGCACACGTTCCCCCTTTCTCAGCTAACAGGTAATCGAGGGCCATTCGGTTTTGTAATGCTACGGTTCTTATCGCTACCATTTCAGCTGTGATGCCCTCCAGAGCCTCAGCAGTGCGGTTAGCTACCTGTTCCAATATCGTTTCTTTGAATCCATCTAACAGTCTCAGTTAGGGTTAGGGGAACGGTGCGCAAAGGAATTCCCCCTTTGGAATGTATAGGGATATGTGAACACACCCAGCATCTAGTGAAGTGCCCTTTTTCCGCATAAACGTAAGACATATACAAAAAGGTGTTTACATGGAGCTCTCGCCTTTGTCTTCCTTCCCGTGCGCCAAAACTGTCATATATCAACACTATTATGCAGACAGTAGCATACAGACACAGTCTCATCTTACAAATAGTCCAATTATTTAGCTGATAAAAAGAGTTCTGTTTTCCCGTTTCCCTTCTTCAGGTCTCCGTCAGTGTATTTGGCTGTCTTACGGGTAAAAGTTCAAACTGATCCTCCTTCAACTGACTTGTTCAGCTATGGGGAAGAGGAGATCTGGAACAGAAACAGGAATTAGACTAACCAGCAAAATTTGTTTAAATGGTGATGAGCTTGCAGTGGTGCAGGTGAACCCAGGCACTTTTCCCCTCAACCTTGGCTGCAGTGGGGGTAGTGAGTGACACCTAAAAAGGCCCCTCCTATTGTGGCTCTAATCCCTTCCGAATCCATACTTCCCTGGTGCCACGAGGGACAATTCGGGTAAAACTGGGAGGTCGAGGTGAGCATCTTGAACCTGGTTGTGAACTAGTCGCAGAGCCTGAGTCAGAGAAAGAACATAGGTGGTCTTCAGTCTAGCTGAGATCTCATATCTAGGAACAATTTCCCTCATTAACACCTTAACAACAGTTTGAGTCTTATTGTCCAGGTTAGGGTAGGCTTCAATCCATCTGCTAAACACATCTTCTATTACTAACACATATTTGTAACACTGAACTTTTTGCAACTCAATGTAGTCCAACTGAAATGTCTCAAAGGGACCTTCGGGTAGGGGCATTTTACCCCAATCACAGGGGACTCCCTTCCCTGGATTATGTTGCTGGCCAACCAGGCAACGACTACTGATGTTCTGGGTGAGCGCCTGGAGTCTAGGGTGCCACCAAGTAGCCAAAAGCGTATCACTTGTTGCCCTTGCTCCACAATGAGTAGCAAAATGCAGACATTCTATAACCCATGAGGCCAACTCGTCAGACATGCAAGCCTGTTCCGCGGAAATGGTCCAGAGTTTAGAAACATTGTCATAAGTACATGCATAATATTTCCACAACAGTTTATCTTTTTCAGGAGCGTCCTCCTGTACTTTTATAACATCTTGGATGGTTGGCATTGGTTTTTCCGAGGCTAACTTATCCTTCGCAGGATTTTTAGTCTGACTCATATTTTGGGCACTACCATCTGTTGGTCACGAGAGGCCTGTTTGGCCTCTTGGTCAGGACAACGATTCCCTATATCAACCAGAGAATTTCCGGTAGTATGGGCGGTACATTTGACAATGGCAATGCTTTTGGGGAACATGAGGGCTTGCAACAAATCAGATACTAACTGTTTATGAGATATCTCATTCCCCTGTGAGGTTAGGAATCCCCTATTTTTCCATAATTGTCCGAAATCATGGGCCACCCCAAAGGCATACCTAGAGTCGGTATAGATATCGACTTTGAGATCTTTGGCCAAGATACAGGCTCGGGTGAGGGCGAATAGTTCAGCTTGTTGAGCAGAATAGGCGGTTTCAAAGCGGCAGATTCCAAGACCTGATTCTCCTGGTTTACTATGGCGTATCCTGAGATTCGTGTACCTTCTGGATTAATAGAAGTACTTCCGTCAACATACATAAACAATCATGACTGGGTTCTTCCTCATCTTGGGGTGGCTCAGTAAGAATACAGTCTGGATCTTCCATTGGTACATCAACTAAATCTTCCCTGACTGATGTGGCCTCTTAAATTAAAGATAAGCAATCATGACTGGGTTCTTCCTCATCTTGGGGTGGCTCAGTAAGAAAACAGGCCGGATTAATTGCAGTACAGTGCCGAAATGTCAGTTTAGGATTGCCTGTGATTTCAGTGGGTTCTGTCGGATTGCCCTGCACTGGGATCTCAATCGGATCAATGGGAGTATAACCCACTTGGGGGAGGGGTTCTCTGCCCACACATGAGGATCCACATAGTCAGGTATGTCCGAGCCAGTATGATGCTGTAGAGTCGTTAAGACCTTCTCGGGGTCCCCATGAAATTGGACTGTTCGGTCATGTTTTACAATTTGCACATCCCGGCTGGTAGGGTCAGCCTCATCTATGGCCTTGCGTACCATAACTCCCAAATCTTTAGCATGGTGAGGGGCTAATACTTCACGAGCAATATGCGGTGCTATTGTTAGGGGCTGTTTCCACAGATTCTTATCCACTTCCACAAAATCTACCTCTCTTTCCAGTTCAGTCACTCTAGCCCTTAATAGAATTCCCTTCACTTCCCCTTCGTGATCCTGATAAAAGTTCTGCAGGTCCTGATTCTTTCCACTGGGATCGTGTGATAGGGTGCCTGCGGCAGGTCCAGAGACCACCACTGAGGGGTTCTAGTGGTATAATACTGCCGCTTAAGGGTTCCCTGTTTTACAATAATCTCCATACTCCAAATGCAACTGGAATTTGCAAAGGAGGTCTCTAGCCATCAAGTTACAGTCCAGATTGGTTGTGATAACAACTCGATGTTCCACCGATTCTTCCTGGTAACCCATTTTAACCGGTTCTGACACTGGGAATGTCGAGATTTGTCCCAGGAATCCTGAAAGTTCCTGTGTTTCAGTAGAGGCAGGAAGTTTAAGCTTTGATTGTACAGAAGACATGAAGGCTCCCGTAACTATCAAAAAGGGTTGCCACTCATTCAGAATGGGTTCGTCGTCCGGGGAGGATCCCTGCACAATCAAGCTGCGTAGTCAATCGGGGGACAATTGACCAAAGGGGTTGTTCTGGGAGAAGTTAGTGTAAGATCCTCCTCTCCCCCCTTGCCCCCCCCTCCTCTTCCTCCTCTTCCTTTTCCATCCTGATGGTAGGGGCAATTTTTATTCCAATGTCCTTCCTGCCCACAATTAAAACAGTCAATTCCTCTTACCCAGTCCCGGCCTCTTCCCATACCATGCCGGGGACAATAGGGAGGTTTATTAGCAGGGCTCGGGCCATTTGGTTGTTTAGTATAACCGTATCCTTGCTTATCCATCCAATCCTGTATGCAACACTACGGTTCTATTGATCCTTCCTCCCGAGATGGCTCTTCCTTTCTAGTCACGTATTCAGTCTTGACCCGGGTTGGGGGTGCACCTCCCCCCTCCCCTTTCTTTTCCTGCCAATAATATCTAACTGTCCTCTCCATCTGTCCGGATAGCGTGAGCAATCAAATAGTTGTTTGAAGATCACAGACATCTATAGAGAGGTGGTCTGCAGCTTGTTGTGCATCAGGGTTTGGCATTGGTCTGACAGGGAATTGGTGTTGGGACTTTGGGATCTTGGAAATAATTTCTAGGTCGGAGGATGTTTCGGAGCTGTCTGACTGCTTGACAGTTCTGCGTCTCAATCAGCGGGGGTGTTTGCTATGTCTTTCACAACTTGGACTGATAGATTGACTAGAAGATTTACGGGACTGTTTGTGATGTCGAGATATAGTTCTGCCCTTTCGAGTGTGAGATCTGGTCCATTCGGCTATATTGCTTGTAAACTGGGGATCTGAATCGCTATCAGAAGATGAGGAGTCAGTTCGGGTTTGTTGCTTTGGTGGTATGGGGTTGTTCCTAACTCCTCTCGCCGGAGTGTAAGGTGGAGGGTGTTGGGAAGAGGACTGGAGCAAGAGGCCAGGGGGTGCGGGAGGCGCCGTTGGGCGCTGAGTCAGTGGCCACTCATCAATTTCATCATCAGCCTCGGTTAACACAATGCCAGCCATTTTAACTCGTAGTTGATCAATACTTTTCTTAGAGGTCCCAGAGGATCTCTTAGTAAGTTTCTTGTGCGCACATTCTTTCTTTAAGACGTCTACAGTTTTAACATGTGTTCCCTCTGTCAATGCAAGTCCTAATTTAATAGCATTTGTTTGCCAACTTGACGGAAGTGATGCATCTTTTAATTAATTTTTTTTTTAACAATCCCTGTCCTTTTTTTTTACTACCTCTACGCTTCTAGTGCCACCTAGAGGCCATTGATCATCTCCCAATAATTTATTCAGGGCTCCTGATAATTTTCTAAAGTCTTCAGCTCTTTCAGGGAATTCCTCACATAACTTTTGTAGCGGACTATCCGCATCCGTGGTTTTATCTAACAGATTACCCATTTTCACGCTGCTCCTCGTATTACTGTGTCGCTATGCGTTCGTGTCGTCGTGCAATTTAAACAAACTTAAAAATAGACACAGACTTTACAGAAACTAACACTGACTTTAACTAACTCCAAATAACCAAACTTTACTAATGCTAACATTTACCCACGTCGCCGCGCGATTTAGGATACTAAAACTACCACGTTGCCTCGCAGTTCACGTCGCCGCGCAATCCGCGTTGCCTCGCAGTTCACGTCGCCGCGCAATCCGCGTCGACCCGTGGCTCGCGTCGCCGCGCGAGTTAAGATACTTAAAACTTTAAAAGATAAACAAGGACTTCTAACACTTACCCGCGTCGCCGCACGGTTCGCGTCGCCACGCGATTTCAATACAAGATAGACAAAGACTTCTAACACTTACCCGTGTCGCCGCACGATTACAATACTTAAAACTTTACTTAAAACTCTAAACACTTAAGACTTACAAAGACTTACTGACATTAGCACTGACTTTTGCGATTCGCGTTGCTGCACCTCTACGTCACTACGCGTTGGCGTCACTGCGCGTCTACGTCACTGCGCGTTTACGTACTGCGCGTCTACGTCACTGCGCGTTCGCTTTACTGCGCGTTCGCTTCCCTGCGTGTTCGCTTCGGCCCTTCTCCTCTCGGCCGCACGCTCGCGCTGCTGCGCGTCTCGCGTTGTTTGTGCGTCTGCGCCGCTGCGCGTTCGCGTCGGCCCTACCTTCCGAGTTGCTGCGGGGTTTTTTTTTTTAAATTCAATCAGAGCCTAGATGGGCCAAGTGATATACAAGGTCGACGTCGTACCTGAGTTGAACACCTATCCTCTATTTAAATCCCCATTTTTTTTCCTGTGAGCCTAATTTTCTAATTTTAATTTCTTATGAGCCTCAATTAATTTCTTTCAGTTTCCAAATTTCCCTATACTTTCACGTTACTGCGCAGTTTAAATTCAATCAGTCAATGAAAGCCCTAATTTAATGGAGTTTTTCTGTCAACTGGACAGTAGTGATTTTTTTTTTTACTGCAGTGGAATTTTTTTCATAATTTAAAATCTCAGAACATTTTTTTTTTCAGCACCTATTTAGTACGTTACTTTTTTTTGTATAACTAGAGAGAAGTCTGGCACGTAGGCTGTGGACTGCTTTTCGTTATCTCAATTGTTCCAGCCTCAAGGTCGTGTTATTTAATATAATTTTTTTTTTAAAATCCTTTTGAATCCATCTCAGTTGTTTTGCTGTGCCTTCTCTGAATGTTTTCTTTCAACAAGTTTTTCTTTTTTTTTTAACCACCGGGACCATGTAATTTTTTCTTTTTTTTAACAAACCTATCCTTTGTGCATTTCCTGGCTCCGTAACTTATCATCCGAATATACGTAATTCAATAAGGTTCACACTCTTAAACTTCCCACATACAGGACAACACTACGAAGGGTTAAAACAAACTTTCATTCTGTTTGAGATAAAACAAACCACAACTCCCTGGCTTTTTTTTACAGTAAAAATCACAGAAGCATTTCTCATTTAAACAGACATTCACAAGAGTCTCTTTTCTTTCCTATTTATTTTTGGATCCATGATTGATCATCCATCCCTATCTAGCTCTAACTATCTTTCCAAGTCGGCGCTTGGTTTGCGTCATCGCACAATTTCCCTATCTCTATCCCTATTCTAAGTTTGAAAGGTATTCACCAGAATGTCCTGGATCTCGTTCAGACACTACCTGAGAACCAGCGAGTGGCTAAACTTTCCTCAGACTTTTGAAACCGGGGGAAACTGGAGCAGTATTGAAATCATACTCACTCCAGTGGCCACTTTCCCCTCGTCTCGTCCAAGGCTAGTCTGGCTCTTAATTCGCAAGTTTTCGGCAGTCGTCCATTGAGATCCCACTTCTGACACCAAATGTAAATTCCTGGATTCTTTTACTTCAATCTGGTTCAGTAAAATTACTGAGTCGAATACCTCTTGTGCTTTGAACAAAGCAGTCTTTATTACCGGCCAGTAAGACCTAACAGACAGAAGATATACTCTCTGGATAGAGCGTACACACTCCCTACGGATAGGTGAAGTTACATCGTAAAGCGTTAACAGTTATACAGTTTTGAAATCAGATAACAAAATACAAATGGATTGACAGTCTAACTCAGCCACTCATTAGTCAATCTATATGAGATGTTCTTCTTGAAAGCTCAAGTATTGCCTCTAAATGTTTCAATCTAATGGTGTGACTATTTACTGAGACCTTGCAATTCTGCAGATGTATTTCATGTTACAATTAGATATTATTGGCAGGATTA
This sequence comes from Pristiophorus japonicus, assembly GCF_044704955.1. NCBI lineage: Eukaryota > Metazoa > Chordata > Chondrichthyes > Pristiophoridae > Pristiophorus > Pristiophorus japonicus. The sequence goes on along the minus strand of NW_027252668.1, from coordinate 4,522,657 downwards.
GTGACTTGAAACCTTGAGACAGACTGTTAGCTATGCTGATGTTGCACTATTTGCAATCTGACATTCTCCCAGCTATTCTTCCATGGCTTATACATTTTCATATATCCCGTTTACTTCACTGTCCTTAATTCCATATATTCCGTTCAGATATCCACACACCCAGGTCTCATTGCACCTCCCCTTTTCCTAATCTGTCACCATTCAGATAATAGTCTGTCTCTCTGTTTTTACCACCAAAGTGGATAACCTCACGTTTATCCACATTATACTTCATCTGCCATGCATTTGCCCACTCACCTAACGTATCCAAGTCACTCTGCAGCCTGATAGCATCCTCCTCGCAGCTCACACTGCCACCCAACTTAGTGTCATCCGCAAATTTGGAGATACTACATTTAATCCCCTCGTCCAAATCATTAATGTACAATGTAAACAGCTGGGGCCCCAGCACTGCATATTCAGGGAAAATCCCACCCTCACACACCAGAGACAGATATATACAGAGAAAATACCACCTTCACACACCTGAGACAGATATATGCAGAGAAAATCGCACCCTCACACACCTGAGACAGATATATTCAGGGAAAATCACACCCTCACATACCAGAGACAGATATATTCAGGGAAAATCCGAACCTCACATACTAGACAGATATATACAGGGAAAATCCCACCATCACATACCAGAGACAGATATATACAGGGAAAATCCCACCCTCACACACCAGAGACAGATATATACAGGGAAAATCCCACCCTCACATACCAGAGACAGATATATATTGAGAAAATCCCACCCTCGCATACCAGAGACAGAAAAATACAGAGAAAATCCCACCCTCACACACCAGAGACAGATATGTACAGGGAAAATCCCACCCTCACATACCAGAGACCGATAAACACAGGGAAAATCCCACCCTCTCACACCAGAGACCGATTATATTCAGGGAAAATCCCACCCTCACACACCAGAGACAGATATACAGAAACACAGAAAATAGGTGCAGGAGTCGGCCATTCAGCCCTTCGAGCCTGCACCGCCATTCAATGAGTTCATGGCTGAACATGTAACCTCAGTACCCCATTCCTGCTTTCTCGTCATACCCCTTGATCCCCCGAGTAGTAAGGACTACATCTAACTCCTTTTTGAATATATTTAGTGAATTGGACTCAACAACTTTCTGTGGTAGAGAATTCCACAGGTTCACCACTCTCTGGGTGAAGAAGTTACTCCTCATCTCAGTTCTAAATGGATTACCCCTTATCCTTGGACTGTGACCCCTGGTTCTGGACTTCCCCAACATTGGGAACATTCTTCCTGCATCTAACCTGTTTAAACCCGTCAAAATTTTAAACGTTTCTATGAGATCCCCTCTCATTCTTCTGAACTCCAGTGAATACAAGCCCAGTTGATCCAGTCTTTCTTGATATGTCAGTCCCGCCATCCCGGGAATCAGTCTGGTGAACCTTCGCTGCACTCCCTCAATAGCAAGAATGTCCTTCCTCAAGTTAGGAGACCAAAACTGTACACAATACTCCAGGTGTGGCCTCACCAAGGCCCAGTACAACTGTAGCAACACCTCCCTGCCCCTGTACTCAAATCCCCTCGCTATGAAGGCCAACATGCCATTTGCTTTCTTAACCGCCTGCTGTACCTGCATGCCAACCTTCAATGACTGATGTACCATGACACCCAGGTCTCATTGCACCTCCCCTTTTCCTAATCTGTCACCATTCAGATAATAGTCTGTCTCTCTGTTTTTACCACCAAAGTGGATAACCTCACATTTATCCACATTATACTTCATCTGCCATGCATTTCCCCACTCACCTAACCTATCCAAGTCGCTCTGCAGCCTCACAGCATCCTCCTCGCAGCTCACACTGCCACCCAACTTAGTGTCATCCGCAAATTTGGAGATACTACATTTAATCCCCTCGTGCAAATCATTAATGTACAATGTAAACAGCTGGGGCCCCAGCACAGCATATTCAGGGAAAATCCCACCCTCACACACCAGAGACAGATATATACAGGGAAAATACCACCTTCACACACCAGAGACAGATATATGCAGAGAAAATCGCACCGTCACACACCTGATACAGATATATTCAGGAAAAATCGCACCCTCACATACCAGAGACAGATATATTCAGGGAAAATCCGAACCTCACATACTAGACAGATATATACAGGGAAAATCCCACCCTCACACCAGAGACAGATATATACAGGGAAAATCCCACCATCACATACCGGAGATTATATATATAAATATACAGGAAAAATACCACCCTCACACACCAGACAGATACAAAGAGCGAAAATCCCACCCTCACATACCAGAGACAGATACATACAGACAAAATCCCACTCTCACATACCAGAGACAGACCTATACAGGGAAAATTCCACCCTCACTCACCAGAGCCAGATATATACAGGGAAAAGCCCACCCTCACACACCAGAGACAGATATGGCCCTGTACAACTGTAGCAATACCTCCCAAGGCCCTGTACAACTGTAGCAAAACCTCCCTGTCCCTGTACTCAAAACCCCTCACTATGAAGGCCAACATGCCATTTGCTTTCTTCACCGCCTGCTGTACCTGCATGCCAACCTTCAATGACTGATGTACCATGACACCCAGGTCTCGTTGCACTTCTTCTTTTCCTAATCTGTCACCATTCAGATAATAGTCTGTATCTCTGTTTTTACCACCAAAGTGGATAAGCTCACATTTATCCACATTATACTTCATCTGCCATGCATTTTCCCACTCACCTAACCTATCCAAGTCACTCTGCAGCCTCATAGCATCCTCCTCGCAGCTCACACTGCCACTCTACTTAGTGTCATCCGCAAATTTGGAGATACTACATTTAATCCCCTCGTCCAAATCATTAATGTACAATGTAAACAGCTGGGGCCCCAGCACAGCATATTCAGGGAAAATCCCACCCTCACACACCAGAGACAGATATATACAGGGAAAATCCCACTCTCACATACCGGAGACTGTATATATACAGGGAAAATCCCACCTTCATACACCAGAGACAGATATATACATGGAAAATCCCACCTTCACACACCAGATACAGATATATACAGAGAAAATCCCACCCTCACACACCAGACACAGGTATATACAGAGAAAATCAAACTCTCACACACCCGAGACAGATATATACAGGAAAAATCCCACCCTCACACACACGAGACAGATATATTCAGTGAAAATCCCGCCCTCACACACCAGAGACCGATATATTCAGGGAAAATCCCACCATCACACACCAGAGGCAGATACATACAGGGAAAATCCTACCCTCACATACCGGAGATTATATATATAAATATACAGGAAAAATACCTCCCTCACACACCAGACAGATACAAAGAGCGAAAATCCCACCCTCACATACCAGAGACAGATACATACAGACAAAATCCCACCCTCACATACGAGAGACAGATATATACAGGGAAAAGCCGACCATCACACACCAGAGACAGATATATACAGGACAAATCCCACCCTCACATACCAGAGACAGATATATACAGGGAAAATCCCACCCTCACACACCAGACAGATATATACAGGGAAAATCCCACCCTCACACATCAGAGACAGATATATACAGGGAAAGTCCCGCCATCACAGACCAGAGACAGATATGCACAGAGAAAATCCCACCCTCACATGCCAGAGACAGTTATATCCAGGGAAAATCCCACCCTCACACACCAGACAGATATATACAGGGAAAATCCCACCCTCACATACCAGTGACAGATATATACAGGGAAAATCCCACCCTCACACACCAGAGACAGGCATATATAGAGAGAAAATCCCACCCTCACATACCAGAGACAGATATACACAGAGAAAATCCCACCCTCAAATACCAGAGACAGATATACACACAGAAAATCCCACCCTCAAATACCAGAGACCGATTATATACATAGAAAATCCCACCCTCACACACCAGAGACACATATATACAGGGAAAATTCCACCCTCACATACCAGAGATTGATATATACAGGGCAAATCCCACCCTCACACACCAGAGACAGGTGTATACAGTAAAAATCACACCATCACACACCAGAGACAGATCCATACAGGACAAATCCCACCCCCACATACCAGAGACAGATATAAGCATGGAAAATCGCACCCTCACGCACCAGAGACCGATTCTATACAGAGAAATTCCCTCCCTCACACACAAGAGACAGATATATACAGAGAAAATCCCACCCTCACATACCAGAGACAGATATATTCAGGGAAAATCCCACCCTCAAATACCGGAGACTGCATATCTACAGGGAAAATCCCAACCTCACACACCAGAGACAGATATATAGAGGGAAAATCCCACCCTCTGGTACCAGTGACAGATATGTACAGGGAACATCCCACCATCACATACCAGAGACAGATATGCACAGAGAAAATCCCATCTTCACATACCAGTGACAGATATATACTGGGAAAATCCCACCCTCAAGTAGCAGCGCCATATATAGAGAATAAATCCCACCCTTACACACCAGACAGATATATACATAGAAAATCCCACCCTCACATACCAGAGACCGATTATATACAGAGAAAAGCCCACCCTCACACACCAGAGACGGATATATACAGGGAAAATCCCACCCTCACACACCAGAGACATATATATATCGAGAAAATCCCACTCCCGCACACCAGAGACAGATATGCACAGAGAAAATCTCACCCTCACATACTAGACAGATACAGACAGAGAAAATCCCACCCTCACATACCAGAGACAGGTATATACAGGGAAAATCCGACCCTCACACACCAGAGACAGATATATACAGGGAAAATCCCACCCTCACATGCTGGAGACTGTACATATACAGAGAAAATCCCACTCTCACACAACAGAGACAGATATAGGCAGGGAAAATCTCACCCTCACACACCAGAGACAGATATATACAGAGAAAATCCCACCCTCACATCCCAGAGACAGATATATACAGGGAAAATCCCACCCTCACACACCAGAGGCAGATATTTCCAGGGAAAATCCAAGCCTCACACACCAGAGACAGATATATACAGGGAAAATTCCACCCTCATATACCAGAGATTGATATATACAGGGAGAATCCCACCCTCACATATCGGAGACTGTATATATACAGGTAAAATCCCACCCTCACACACCAGAGACAGATCCATACAGGACAAATCCCACCCTCACACACCCGAGACAGATATATTCAGGGAAAATCCCACCATCACACACCAGAGACAGATATATTCAGTGAAAATCCCACCCTCACACACCAGAGACAGATACATACAGGGATAATACCACCCTCACACACCAGACAGATACAAAGAGCGAAAATCCCACCCTCACATACCAGAGACAGATACATACAGACAAAACCCCACCCTCACATACCAGAGACAGATATGTACAGAGAAAATCCCACCCTCCCATACCGGAGACTGACATATACAGGGAAAATCCCACCCTCACTCACCAGAGCCAGATATATACAGGGAAAAGCCCACCTTCACAAACCAGAGACAGATATGGCCCTGTACAACTGTAGCAATACCTCCCAAGGCCCTGTACAACTGTAGCAATACCTCCCTGCCCCTGTACTCAAATCCCCTCGCTATGAAGGCCAACATGCCATTTGCTTTCTTCACCGCCTGCTGTACCTGCATGCCAACCTTCAATGACTGATGTACCATGACACCCAGGTCTCGTTGCACCTCCCCTTTTCCTAATCTGTCACCATTCAGATAATAGTCTGTATTTCTGTTTTTACCACCAAAGTGGATAACTCACATTTATCCACATTATACTTCATCTGCCATGCATTTGCCCACTCACCTAACCTATCCAAGTCACTCTGCAGACTCATAGCATCCTCCTCGCAGCTCACACTGCCACCTAACTTAGTGTCATCCGCAAATTTGGAGATACTACATTTAATCCCCTCGTCCAAATCATTAATGTACAATGTAAACAGCTGGGGCTGCAGTACAGCATATTCAGGGAAAATCCCACCCTCACACACCAGAGACAGATATATACAGGGAAAATCCACCTTCGCATACCAGAGACAGATATATACATAGAAAACCCCACCCTCACATACCAGAGACAGATACATACAGGGAAAATCCCACCCTCACACACCAGAGACAGATTTATACAGGGAAAATCCCACCCTCACAGACCAGAGACAGATATATAAAGAAAAAATCCCACCCGCACACACCAGACAGATATATACACAGAAAATCCCACCCTCACACACCAGAGACAGATGTATACAGGGAAATTCCCACCCTCACACACCAGAGGCAAATACATACAGGGAAAATCCCACCCTCACACACCAGAGACACATATATACAGGGAAAGACCCACCATCACAGACCAGAGACAGATATGCACTGAGAAAATCCCACTCTCTCAAACCAGAGACAGGTAGATACAGGGAAAATCATTCCCTCACATACCAGAGATCGATGTACACAGAGAAAATCCCACCCTCAAATACCAGAGACCGATTATATACATAGAAAATCCCACCCTCACACACCAGAGACACATATATACAGGGAAAATTCCACCCTCACATACGAGAGACAGATATATACAAGGTAAATCCCACCCTCACACATCAGAGACAGAATTATAGAGGGAAAATCCCACCCTAACAGACCAGAGACAGATATAAACAGAGAAAATCCCAACCCTCACACACCAGAGACAGATATATACAGGGAAAATTCCACCCTCACACACCAGAGACAGAACTATACCGGGAATATACCACCCTCGCACACCAGAGACAGATATATATCGAGAAAATCCCACTCCCACACACCAGAGACAGATATATACAGGGAAAATCCCACCCTCACACACCAGAGACAGATATATACAGGAAAAATAACACCCTCACATACCAGAGATTGATATATACAGGGAGAATCCCACCCTCACATATTGGAGATTGATATATACAGGTAAAATCCCACCCTCACACACCAGAGACAGGTGTATATAGTGAAAATCCCACCATCACACACCAGAGACAGATCCATACAGGACAAATCCCACAATCACATACCAGAGACAGATATAAGCATGGAAAATCCCACCCTCATGCACCAGTGACCGATTCGAAACAGAGAAAATCCCATCCTCACACACCAGAGACAGATATATACTGGGAAAATTCCACCCTCACATACCAGAGATTGATATGTACAGGGAAAATCCCACCCTCACATAACGGAGATGTATATATACAGGGAAAATCCCTCCCTCACACACCAGAGACAGAACTATACAGGGAAAATCCCACCCTCACACACCAGAGACAGATATATACCGAGAAAATCCCACACTCACACACGAGAGACAGATATACGCAGAGAAAATCACACCCTCACACACGAGACAGATATATACAGGGAAAATCCCACCCTCACATACCAGAGACGGGTATATACAGGGAGAAATCCCACCCTCACACACCAGAGACAAATATATACAGGGAAAATCCCACCCTCACACACCAGAGACCGTTTAGAAACAGGGAAAATCCCACCCTCACACACCAGAGTCAGAAATATACAGGGAAAATTCCATCCTCACATACCAGAGCCAGATATATACAGGGAAAATCCCACCCTCACACACCAGAGACAGATATATACCGAGAAAATCCAACACTCACACACGAGAGACAGATATACACAGAGAAAATCCGACCCTCACATACTAGACAGATATATACAGAGAAAATCCCACCCTCACACCAGAGACAGATATATACAGGGAAAATCCCACCCTCACAGACCAGAGATGGGTATATACAGGGAAAATCCCAACCTCACACATCAGAGACAGATATATACATGGAAAAACCCACCCTCACACACCAGAGACAGATATATGCAGAGAAAATCCCACCCTCACACACCAGAGATGGGTATATACAGGGAAAATCCCAACCTCACACACCAGAGACAGATATATACAGGAAAAATCCCACCATCACATACCAGAGACCGATTATATACAGGGAGAATCCCACCCTCACACACCAGAGATTGTTTTTCAGGGAAAATCCCACCCACACAGACCAGAGACAGATATATAGAGAGAAAATCCCACTCTCTCATACCAGAGACAGATATATACAGGGAAAATCACGTACCAGTGACAGATATGTACAGGGAAAATCTCACCCTCACATAGCAGAGACAGATATATAGTGAAAAGCCCACCCTCACACACCAGAGACAGATATATACAGGGAAAATCCCACCCTCACACACCAGAGACAGATATATATCGAGAAAATCCCACTCCCACACACCAGAGACAGATATGCACAGAGAAAATCCCACCCTCACACACCAGGGACAGATATATACAGGGAAAATCCCACCCTCACACACCAGTCAGATATGTAGAGGGAAAATCCCACCCTCACATCCCAGAGACAGATATATACAGAGAAAATCCCACCCTCACACACCAGACACAGACATATACAGAGAAAATCCCACCCTCACATACCAGAGACAGATATATACAGGGATCAGCCCACCCTCACACACCAGAGATAGATATTTCCAGAGAAAATCCCACCCTCACACACCAGAGACAGATATATACAGGGATCAGCCCACCCTCTCACACCAGAGACAGATATATACAGGGAAACACTCATACTCACACATAAAATGCTGACCGGTACAAAGTGAAACCCGCATTCCCCTCCCAGAAACTGAAAAATTCAGGGTAAAAACTTTGTAGCAGAAGTTGACAGAAAGCGAGGAAATCCTACAGGTACAGATTATACCCAACACTCACCAGAAATGACAGGTGCAGATTAAATCCCACTCTCACATCCCTGAAAGTGACAGGTACAGATTATACTCCACTCTCATATACCAGCCACAGATTGGCAGGTACAGATGAAATCCCATCCTCACATACCAAGGCCAGAAAAATAGAGAAAAGCCCACCCTCACATACCAGAAAATGATAGATACAGAATAAAACCCATATTCACACACCAGAATCTGACAGGTACAGATTTTGATTAAACCCACACTCGCATACGAGAAATGACAGCTACAGTTTAAACCCACACTCACATACCAGAAATGACAGGTACAGATTAAATCCCACACTCATATACCAGAGACAGACAGCTACAGAATAACCCCACACTCACAAAGTGGAAACTGATGGGTACAGATTTAACACAACATTTGTATACCAGAAACAACCAGGTACAGACTAAATCTAACACTCACACACCTGAAACAGAGGTACCGAATATCCCCCACACTCACTGACAGGTACAGAATAAACATTACACTCACATACTCAGGCAGAAAGGTACAGAATAAACCCCACACTTACATATCAGAACCTGCCAGGTACAGATGAAACCCAACTCTCACAAACCAGAATCAGACAGATGCAGATTAAACTCCACACTCGCATACTAGAGACTGATGGGTATAAAATAAATCCAACACTTGCATACCAGAAATTGACAAGTACAGAATAAAACACACAACTCACATACCAGAAACAGATAGGTACAGATTAAACTCCAGTCAGATATCAAAAACTGACAGGTACAGATTAAACCCCACAATCAAATACCAGAAATGACAGGTACAGATTATACCCAACACTCACATACCAGAAATTACAGATTAAACCCCACTCAGATACCAGCCACAGATGGACAGGTACAGATGAAATCCCACACTATCATACCAGAGGCTGCCCGGTAGAGAATAAAACACGCACTCCCATACAGAAACTGACAAAGTGCAGAATAAACCCACACACATATCACAGAGACAGACAGAAACAGAATGATAATCACATACCAGAATTTGACAGGTGTATAATAAGACCCAAATTCGCCTGCCAGTAACTGAGGTAAAAAAACAACACTCACATATCAGCGACTGACAGCTATAAGAAATAGGAGAAGGCCAAAAGGACTCTGGAGCCTGCTCCACAATTTAATAGGAACATGGCTGAACTGCCCAATATCCAGGCAGTGCTTCTGACAAAGAAATCCAAGGCTGGGTTCAGCAAGAACAAGGAAAGTGGACAAGATTTAATCTAATACCACGTTGGTTCTTTTCAGAGCCACCCACTCTATCTGTGAAAGGGCTGGTTACTGTCTGAAGAAACTGATCTATTGATCACAATCTTATCAGCTGTGCTTCAGTTGGGAGCACCCTCACTTTTGAGTCAGAAAGTTGTGGGTTCAAGTCTCACTCCAGGGTCTTGAGCAGAAAAATCTAGGCTGAAACTCCAGTGCAGTGTTGAGGGAGCGCTACATTGTCGGAGGTGACATCGATCGGATAAGACGTTAAACCGAGCCACCGTCTGCTCTCTCAGCTGGACGCAAAACATCTCGTAACAATATGGGGAGTTATCGCGTGTCTTGGGCAATATTTATCCCTCGATCAACACAACACAACAGATCATTTGACCATTATCATGTTGCTGTTTGTGGGAGCTTGCTGTTCCCAAATTGGCTGCCGCGTTACATTACATCAGTGCCTACTCTTCAAAAAGTATTTCATTGGATGTGAAGCAGGTCATGAAAGGCGCTATATAAATCCAAGTCAGTATTTTTCTACTTAATATTAAATCCCGACGGTTGATAAACTGGGAGTTTCCTGACCAGAAGTCACCCTCAGTCAATCTCGGGTAGAAAGCGGTCAATGTCTGTTGAACATGTAGAAATCGAGATCGGCAAACAGAGCAGCGAGTTTGCTGTTCAGATTCTAAAATATATATATGATAGGAAAAAATGCATGAACCTTCTTCGTAAGATTTTTGCTTGAAAGCAGAACAGAAACACAAAAAGAACAGAGTACAAATCAGGAGGTGTTGCAACTGATGACCTCATTCAAGAATTTGAGATTGTGGCGAGCAACAAATCTGATTGGTCTCTTTAAACATCCAATCAGAGAGATACAGAACAATGGATATTGACAAGCCAATAACAACCATTGCCTTCGCCCATCCCTCATTAGCATAGGGCTGTGGGCGGAGTGTGGGGCTGCCGATATAATACGGGCTCGGAGCAGAGTTTCCCCAAATCTGCGCCTGACTGAACGAGTCGATGGCTGACGAAAAGAAAACAGGTCCCGCCAAGAAAGGCGCCAAGAAAGTAATCAAGAAAACCCCAGCGAAGAGCGGCAAGAGGCGCAGAAAGTCGAGGAAGGAAAGTTACGCCATCTACATCTACAAAGTGATGAAGCAGGTTCACCCCGACACCGGCATCTCCTCCAAGGCCATGGGCATCATGAACTCGTTTGTGAGCGATATTTTCGAGCGCATCGCGGGTGAGGCTTCCCGCCTGGCCCATTACAACAAGCGCCGCACCATCAGTTCCCGGGAGATCCAGACCGCCGTGCGCCTGCTGCTGCCCGGGGAGCTGGCCAAGCACGCCGTGTCGGAAGGGACAAAGGCGGTGACCAAGTACACCAGCTCTAAGTGAGACTGCCCGCTGTCCTGACAGATCAAACCCCAAACACAACGGCTCTTTTAAGAGCCACCCACAGCCTCTCTGAAAGTGCTGCACAAACGCATCTCCCTTTACACTCTGTTTACTGTAATTATTTCCTGAACAAGTATATTTAAAAATGTTTACACTTCCAGCTAGATTTAGTTTTGAATTCTCAGATATCAGTTTCACTGTCCGGTTCCACCTTAGCGTCGCTGGAATTTTCCGCCAACTACAAATACGGTCCCTGGTCGCTGTTTCCCTTTGCTCAGACATGTTCATTTACACCGTCTGCCGAATTAAGAGCTTGTTTAGGGGCTGAGACTCAGATTCCAGTCACACATTCTCTCTCGCATGCCCTTTTCAAGTTTATTTTTCAATTCCTGTTGCGGGTCAGTCCGTTTATTAACCCGAGACTCCCCGAAGTGTAACAACCCAGAATGGGAGTTCTTACAGAGACCAGAACCGGGGCAGTTTGAACACTCTGTCCCTCTTTTTTCACAGAAGGGCTCACTCCCGCCTTTGCGGGGAATCGATCGATAATCTGTGAAACCCAACTTTTACAAAGATTGAGTTGGAATGTGTCCCGTTACAGAATCGGTGGAGATTGATTCCCGCCCATTAGACAGTTTGAAATAGTACCCGAATTTAATCCTGATTGTAACAGCCTGGAACTTGCAAGGGGAATATGTAAAAGACAAAATTAATTAAAACGTGTTGGGAAAACTTTGACTAATGGTGAATTTATATTCACATAAGCCGCTATTTTAAAATTTCTTGGCGGGGTTTTTGAATTAAAAATCGATATTCTGACTGTTGAAGACAGTAATTTCCGCCCTACTTCCATTGGTGGGCTAATCAGATTGTGATTGGTCACCGGAAAAGACCAATGAAATTCACCACCGAGCGACCAATCACAAATTTGCTCCCTGCATTCCTACAGAAGGTACAAGAAAGGCAGATGTGGGAGGAGTTTCTCATTCTTTCTCTGAACGTGTGGATTGTGGAAATGTCTGGGAGAGGAAAAAGCGGCGGAAAAGTTCGGGCCAAGGCCAAGTCTCGCTCCTCGCGGGCCGGACTGCAGTTCCCTGTGGGCCGTGTTCACAGGCATCTGCGAAAGGGGAACTACGCTGAGCGTGTGGGTGCCGGAGCCCCGATCTACATGGCTGCTGTGCTCGAGTATCTGACCGCTGAAATCCTGGAGCTGGCCGGTAACGCGGCCCGCGACAACAAGAAGACCCGCATCATCCCCAGACACCTGCAGCTGGCCATCCGCAACGACGAGGAGCTCAACAAGCTGCTGGGAAAGGTGACCATCGCTCAGGGCGGGGTGCTGCCTAATATCCAGGCTGTGCTGCTGCCCAAGAAAACCGCCAGTGCGCCCAAGGGCAAGTAAAGCGGACAGGATTTAATCTAATAACCCAAAGGCTCTTTTCAGAGCCACCCACATTGTCTGTGAAAGGGCTGCTTTCTGTTCTATGGATCACAATTGTCCCTGATCTAATTTAATACAAAACAGACGTAAGCTGAACGTCAGACCGCCAGTTATTGAACATGTTGGGACAGCCGAATATGAACCGGATGATAAGAGCCGAGTAGAAAGGAATGAGCGGTTGATGAGCTCACTGACTTTTATAGGGGCAATAATTCCACAGGGAGAAATATATACATTCTGAACACATTGATCAATGAGGAATTTTACCCTTTTTTAAAATTTGCGTACAGAAGGATGGAATTCCCGCTCATGGCTAATTTAAAATATTACAAATAGTATCCGACCTGTGCCCACATTAAGAGCTGGGTTAAAGGTGAGATACAGATTACAGGCAGCTCGTCCCCTCTCTGGAATCTATTCCGGTCTGTGCAGTGGGATCAATTCACGATCAGATCTTAGTTAGCGACCCATATTGGGCGGGTGCAGTCGGTATACTGGGCATCTGACTCGCATTGATACCTGGATCAAAGCCAGATAATCACCGCCTGCACTGTATAAAGCCCCAGTTATAGTAACACAAGACGTGCACGATGTGTACACAGGACAGTTTGCGTGGAGCCGGTCGCAGCTCGTTCCTTTGCTCATTTGGTGGCTCTGAAAAGAGCCGTTGTTGCACTTGGTGCGAAAGCTTGGAGCCCGGGCAGGGGGAGTCTAGGCGCGCTCCCCGCGGATGCGGCGGGCCAGCTGGATATCTTTGGGCATGATGGTGACTCGCTTGGCGTGGATGGCGCACAGGTTGGTGTCCTCAAACAGCCCCACCAGGTAAGCCTCGCTGGCCTCCTGCAGGGCCATGACGGCCGAGCTCTGGAAGCGCAGGTCGGTCTTGAAGTCCTGAGCGATCTCCCGCACCAGGCGCTGGAAGGGCAGCTTGCGGATCAGCAGCTCGGTGGATTTCTGGTAGCGGCGGATCTCCCTCAGAGCCACGGTGCCGGGTCTGTAGCGATGAGGCTTCTTCACTCCGCCCGTGGCCGGAGCGCTCTTCCGGGCTGCTTTGGTCGCCAGCTGTTTGCGAGGAGCTTTCCCTCCGGTCGATTTGCGCGCTGTCTGCTTGGTCCTGGCCATCTTAAAAGAGCCTTTGTGTTGTGCTGGGTGGAAAGGGTGGAGTTGTTCAGCCGCCGAATCCATAGAGAGTGCGGCCCTGTCGTTTGAGAGCGTACACCACATCCATGGCAGTGACCGTCTTGCGCTTGGCGTGCTCGGTGTAGGTGACGGCGTCCCTGATGACATTCTCCAGGAAAACCTTCAGCACCCCACGGGTCTCCTCGTAGATCAGGCCCGAGATCCGCTTGACACCGCCACGGCGAGCCAGGCGGCGGATGGCGGGTTTGGTGATGCCCTGGATGTTATCACGGAGCACTTTACGGTGCCGCTTGCCTCCGCCTTTGCCCAGTCCTTTGCCCCCTTTTCCTCGTCCAGACATGATGATTCTTCACTCAAACTGTCGCTGAATGAGGAAGCAACTGCTCCTGGCTCATTTTTCTCCAGCCGGCCCCGACCTGACTGAGAAAGCGCAGAGTGAGAGAGGCGGGAAGGGGAGGAGACAGAGTGAGAGATTGAACAGAGAGCGCGGCAGGGAAGGAGACAGAATCAAGATTGAGAGACAGAGCAGAGCGCCGCCTCTGATCTTCCAGCTCCACCTCCAGCTTTCTGCAACTGCCAATTTCAAATTGTTTTCTCCACAATACAACCGATACACAGCGCTCCGCACAAACCCTTACAGACTCGGAATACATATTCAAGGCTTCCAGGGACCAGAAGCTTTTAAATAAGGTCCTGGTACAATTAACAATCAGGAATATTCCTGCCTATATAGTCCGTTCCCTGTCAATCTCAGACCTTATTCCATCTCCTCTCACAGACCTGTTCAGCAATTTACAAACACCTTATTCCAGCTGATTTGGAGAATCTGGAGTTTGGGGTTTGAGTTGTGAGGCGAGATATCGCCGCCAGTCCCATCGTCTCACAGAGACTCTTCCCCCTGAATCTGTGAAATGACAATGACCAGGAACTGAGACTGGAGCCGGACTCAAATCCCAGTTACAGTGAGGCCGGCCGGACATCCCATTCTCTGTGTTTTATTGTAGGCACTGGGGGAGGGGTGGGTGCCGACACTGGGGGAGGGGTGGGTGCAGACACTGGGCGAGGGGTGGGTGCAGACACTGGGGGCGCGGTGGGGTGCAGCCAATGCCAACGAGTCACCAGGGATCCCGGGGTCATTTTCAATGATTTCTATCTGGAATCTGAGCCCGGGACAGGGATTATTTGATTCCGGGATCAGCTCTTTTCTGAGAGGCGTGGGTGGCTCTGAGAAGAGCCTTTGGGTTGAAATGTTTAGAAGTTGCCTTTTTATTTTTTTTTGGGCGCTGCTTTCTTGGCTTTTGCTGATTTGAACGTTGCCTTGACCCTCGGGTTCTCCACCTTTTTTGGCCGCCTTCACTTTCTTGAGGCTCTTGGGCTTCTTCGCCGCCGCCTTCTTCCCAGCCGGCCCTTTCGCTGTCTTTTTTGTCGTTAGCGCCTTCTTGGTGCTCGTTTTCTTGGCTGCTGCTTTCTTTGCTGGAGATTTCTTGGCTGTTGCTTTCTTTGCTGGAGATTTCTTGGCTGCTGCTTTCTTTGCTGGAGATTTCTTGGCTGCTGCTTTCTTTGCTGGAGATTTCTTGGCTGTTGCTTTCTTTGCTGGAGATTTCTTGGCTGCTGCTTTCTTTGCTGGAGATTTCTTGGCTGCTGCTTTCTTTGCTGGAGATTTCTTGGCTGCTGGCTTCTTCACCTTCTTTCCCACTTTCCCCTGGGGATCTGTATTAGCGATTTTGAATGAGCCCGAGGCGCCCGTGCCCTTGATCTGCTTCAGGGAGCCATTCATCACATTCTTCTTGATACTGGACCTGATCTGGAAGCCGCGCTTCTCCACATCGACGCCTTTGGCCGCCAGAGCCTTCTTTATCGCGGCCAGGGACATTCCCCTGCGATCCTTGCCATCAGCCACAACCTTGAGGATCTGGTCGCCCAACCTGGGACCGGCTGGCCCGGAGCGGGGAGCCGCCTTCTTCTTCTTGCTGGGAGCCTTGGTTTGAGCGACGGCAGCAGGAGGAGCCGTTTCGGCGGCTGCAGTATCAGTCATGTCCGAGACTCTGGAAAATCTCTCTGACAGTCAGAGCTGGGTCAGAAATGAAACGAGAAGCGGCGACACAGAGCAACGTAAAGGCAGCGAGCGGACGAGGAGGAGACATCCTGCTGTCAGCTCCCGGCCCCTCCAGCCTCTGTGTGTTTCTCTCTCCTCACTCACTCTCCGATTCCAATTCAACTCGGGCCCTCCACATTCCCAGACTGGCCTCTTTCTGTCCCGAAGACCGGAATGTTTGCTGCCGAGAAAGTTCCATCCGAATTGAAGGCAGCAATTTCGATTTAAACCCGTTTCATTGCTGCACTGGTCGCGCTCTCTCAGCCGATCGCGGATATTTTCTCTGTTTTTGACTGAAATTTGAAACCAAATCAAACTTTCTGATTCATTCCCACTTCAGACCTGAGCAGGGCAGCAGGGCGATCCTGTGACGGGGAAATCTTTGAATTTTACACAAGAGGGACTCTGAAATCCGGCGATGAGAGCGGACACACAAACACAGTGACATTTGTCTAACCCGCCCGCTCCTTCAACACACTCTCGCTCACACAATGTTGAAATCTGCACATTCACAGCACAAACTGTTCCCAGATTTACAGTTCCCAGCACAGGCTTTCCTCTCCGCTCGGCTGTGCTGCCGATTCTCGGGTCAGTTGTAGTTTCCCAGCTCAGGAAGTGTTAAACACTCTGAGGCCGGCGCTCCTCACAGTGTCTGTTCCCAGATTCAGGGGCAGGAGCCAATCATAGCTGTGGCTGGCTTAACCCATATCTGCTTTTAAGTTGTTATTGTTCTAATGCAGAAATATGTTTGACTAACATGAAAATATAAATTATGAGCTCACCGCCCCTGCAGCCTCTCTTTGTCTCTCTCTCCTCAGAAAATGAGGGACATATATCAGTAACTGGTGCCTATCCATCCCATACTCAACACCCAGAGATGGCTATCAGAGAGAGTGACAGAGAGACAGACACAGTATCAATCTTAAACTACCGAACTGTGTCTCCATATTACTTTCAATAATATTATCACACATTAATGTACAGCACCAGCGGAAAAGACACAGAGACAGATACAGTATCAGTTTTACACTTTGTATCAGTGTTTACATAATACGCTCAGTAACAGTGCCACACCTTCACGTATTGCACCAGAGAGAAACAGAGACATTATCAGTCTTGCACTTCCAACACTGTTTCCACATCACGCTAAATAACAGTATCCCGCCTTCACAAAAAGTACAAGAGAGAGGGATAGCAACAGAGAGGCAGAGAGAGGGGAGAGGGCTGAGCGAGAGACAGGAGAGTGCGAGGTAGGGCGGTGAGACACAGAAAACATGCACAGTATCAGTTCCAGACTGACCTGTGAAGTCCCGTTTTATTCTGAAAGTTCCCATTGGAGAGACAGAAGATGCAGTCTCCTGTCTCACTGATATTGTACCAGAGACAGAAACATTATTAATCCCACACTGCGGGACAGTGTCAGAGAGTGAGAGAAACAATGTCCCACATTTATCACTCGCTTGCCTATTGAACTATCTGCAATCGTGCAACCCAGGGCCATAAGAACATAACAAATCGGAACAGGAGTAGGCCATTTAGCTCCTCGAGCCTGCTCTGTCATTCAATAAGATCACGGCTGATCTGATCATGGACTCAGCTCCACTTCCCTGCGTCCTCCCCATAACCATTTACTCCCTTATCAATCAAAAATCTGTCTATCTCTGCCTTAAATATATTCAATGACACAGCCTTCACAGTTGTCTGGGGCAGATAATTCCATAGATCTATAACCCTCTGAGAGAAGAAATTCCTCTTCAACCCAATTTTAAATGGGCGGCCCCTTATTTTAAGACTATGTAATCTAGTTTTAGTTGCCCCATGTGGAAATATCCTCTCTGCATCCACCTTGTCAAGCCCCCTTATTATTTTATAAGTTTCAATAAGATCACCTCTCATTCTTCTGATCTCCAATGTGTACAGATCCAACCTACTCAAACGTATCCTCATAACTCAACTCCCTCATCTCCGGAATCAACCGAGTGAACCTTCTCTGAATAGCCTCCAATGTAAGTATATCCTTCCTTAAATACGTAGACCAAAACTGTACACGGTACTCCAGGTGTGGCATTACCAATACCCTGTACAGCAGGACTTCTCTGCTTTTAGACTCTATCCTTCTTGCAATAAAGGACGACATTCCATTTGACTTCCTGATTACTTGCTGTACCTGCATGCAAACTTTTTGTGTTTCATGTACAAGGACCCCCAGGGCTCTCTCTACTGCTGCACATTGCAATTTTTCTCCATTTAAATTATAATTTTCTTTTCTATTATTTCTGCCAAAATGGATAACCTCTAATTTTCCCACATTATACTCCATCTGGAGGTGGACCTGAGTCTATGATCGGATCAGCCATGATTGTATTAAATGGTGGAGCAGGCTCGAGGGGCCATATGGCCTACTCCTGCTCCTATTTCTTATGTTCTTATGTTCTTATCTGCCAAATGTTTGCACACTCACTTAGCCTGCCGACATCCCTTTGCATATCTACTGTGTCCTCATCACAATTTGCTTTCCCACCCATCTTTGTATCATCAGCAAACTTGGCTAAATTAAATTTGGCCCCTTCATCCAAGTCATTAATATAGATTGTAAATAGTTGAGGACCCAGCACCGATCCCTGTGGCACCCAACTCATCACTGTTTGCCAACCATAAAATGACCCATTTATCCTGACTCTCTGTTTGCTGTTAGTTAGCCAATTCTCTATCCATACTAATATATTGCTCCCAATCCCATGAGATTTTATCTTGTGCAGTAACCTCTTAAGTGGCACCTTATCGAATGCCTGCTGGAAATCCAAATACACCACATCCACAGGTTGCCCCTTATCTACCGTGCTTATTGCATCCTCAAAGACCTGCAGAAAATTTGTCAAACATGATTTCCCTTTCATAAAACCATGCTGACTCTGTTTGATTGAATCATGCTTTTCCAAATGTCCTGCTACTGCTTCCTTAATAATGGACTCCAGCATTTTCACAACAACAGATGTTCGGCTAACTGGTCTATAGTTTCCTGCTTTTTGTTTGCCTCCTTTTTTAAACATTTGCAATTTTCCAATCTGCTGGGACCTCCCCAGAATCCAGGGAATTTTGGTAGATTACAAACAATGCATCCACTATCTCTACAGCCACATTTCTTAAGACCACAGGATGTAAGCCATCAGGTCCAGGGGACTTGTCCGGCTTTAGTCCCATTATTTTACCGAGTACTACTTCATTAGTGACAGTGATTGTAATAAGTTCCTCCCTACCTATAACCTCTTGATTGTGTACTTCGATATTACTCACAGTGAGAGTGTTTAAACTAATCTCGGACTCTTTCTGTCAGATATTAACTCCTGCACGGTCCCAGCAAACACTCCCACACCCTCGTCCCTCCGATGTTTCTGCAGGATTGCTTTGCGAAGACGGGCTCATGTGGAGAGAAAAACCCTGCAAAGAATGATCCCAAATTGAGCATCTCCGAGGGACAAGGCTCCCAGCTTTAATCATTCTCTGTCCTTTCCCCCCAGGCCCAGTTCCTTTGTCAGATTCTGATAAAAGTAAATTGGGAAGGTGCACTTTGATTTTTACAGGCTGAATTATTGCAGAGAGCTGCGCATGCGCGACGCAGCCCCGCCCCCTGTGTCGATTCCCAGTGAGCAGAAGAGCGCATGCGCCCTCCCCTCCCCCAGTCCTGCCTGTGATCGCCATTCACTCAGTGAGCGGAAGAAGATGGTTTCAAACAGCCGGGAATGGAGAACCCGCGGCCCCGGGGTAAGGCAGCGAGCAGTAGCCTCCTTACAGCAGCGCAGCGCTTTGGGAGCGTGTCCGCAGATGGGCTCAGAGAGCGGCACTGAGTCCGGGGGGAGTTGAGGGGGAGTCGGGGGCTGTGTGAAAGGGGCGGAGTGAAGCAAGAACCAGTGTCAGTGCGTGGTGTGAGTGGGGGGGAGGGAGAGGCCATTCTTGGGCTGTGTGTGGACAGTGTGTGTCCAGGGGGAAGGGAAACAGAATGGGCAGAATCTGCTGTTTACAATCATTGCTGCTTTCTCTCTCCTAACCAGGAGCGAACGTTCCTGGTTTAGTTCCATCGGGGGCTGTTTGTTTGTTAGAGGCAGAGTGGAGCAGGAACTAGTTCCGGAACATGGAGTGAGTGGGGGAAGGGAGACGTCATTCTCGGGCTGTGTGTGGACAGTCTCTTACTTTCCACTTGAGGATAAAATGGTCCTCTGATGACTCTGGTTGTAAGCAGTACTTACAGTAGCATCTCATGGTTCTCCGCAGGCCGTTGCACATGAACCAATGAACGTTACTTGGTAGAGTTTGCTTGATGGCTCCTGCATAAGGATGACACTCGTTAATCGTTTGCACTTCAGTCCCCCGCTCCTGATCTTTGGGCCCCCTGTGCGGAGGAGAGCGGGCAGATCGGAAGGCCGCCTCATAGGGCTGATTCTGGGCATGGCCAAGGTGGCCATTAACCGGTCCAGGCAGCGGGCGGTCGAGAGGGTGTTCAGCCCGACTGCCTGCCTCTCTTCCACGGTTACGTTCGAGCCATGGTTGTCACTGGAGATGGAGCACGCAGTGTTCACCGGTACGCTCGTGGCCTTCTGTGAGAGATGGACGCCAGAGGGACTGGAGTGCATCATCATCCCCGGGAACCAAATTTTAATTTGATCCATTTAATGCCAAAGTTTAATTTGTCTGTTTTAATGTCCCTTTAATAAGGGCGCACTTGATTTATTGTTTTCCTAAAATAGTTGTGTATACAGCGTGAGGTAACAGTGAAAGTAAATCACCTCGCTCTTTCAAATCATTGCTGCTTTCTTTCCCCAAATCAGTAGTGAATGTTCCTGATTCAGTTCCAATCTCACCGTATCTGTTGTTGTTGAACAGTGAACAGTGGAAACACAGCCTGACGGTGAGGATGTGAGGCGTTTCACAAAGTGCATCTATTGCAGGCACCAGGTGAGGAGTGTGGGAGAAGACATTTCAAGCATCGGTTATTTTGTTTTGGTGCATTGAGTTGTCCAGAACCGTGTTGCTGGTGATCGAGAGACTGTCGCTGCCTCAGATGCATCAGGATCTGGGCTCTGTGACATTCTGTTAACTACACAGGCCCTCAACTCAGTTTCAATAGACTGAAAACAATTGTTGTACAGCCCAGGTATTATAGTTATATTCCAGGAAAAGATTCAGAATTTTACAAGTAGTCCCATGGGAGTAAGAGATATAAACCTGGACTGTTCGAATCGGGTGGTCCTATTCATGGACCAGTGCTGGGTTTGGGTTGTGTCTGGATGCTGATAACTTACTATAGAACCGTCCTACACACCTGGTGTGCAGAATCTGAGTGCCACTGTACTGCAGTGAGGTCAGACAATGACACTGTTTGTATCGCGGTTTCCACCTCCAGATACTTTACTTTATTATAAACAAACATGTTAATTATAACTTTATTTTTTATATTCTCCCACTCACCTGTCCATATCATAACCAATATTGTTCTCGTATTATTATTCTCAGAGAGAAGTACTTCACTGAGCCTGAATAAATGTGATCTTTCCTCCACCCGGAACACAAGGAACAGTGCTGTCAGCTCCTTCTCACTCACAGTAAGTATATTATCACTTACAGAGCGCAGAGACACAAAACTGGTCTCAATCCTATTGTCATAGGCAGCAGAAGCTGTCAGTCCCACAGTGATCCGAATTTCCAGAGTTACATTATGAATCCCACAATCATTTGGAGCAGTACAATAAGATGTTGTTTCAAAGTCCAAACATATCGCACTGAGAGACAGATCCATTTTCACTCACTTACTCACAAACACAGGAACAGATAGACACTGACACAGTGTCAATCCACACTGCTGGCATACACGGACTGTCAACCAGTGCAGGCAGCTCCTTCCCACACACAGTAAGTACATTATCACTCACAGAGCGCAGAGACACAGAACTGGCCTCAATGCTATTATCACAGGCAGCAGAAGCAGTCAGTCCCACAGTAGTCCACAGTACAAGAGTTACATTGTGAATCTTACATGGAGCAGTAGAATCAGATGCTGCTTCACCATTGAAACAGATCAAACTGACCTGTAGATTAAACACCCGCACACACTTGCCAGAAACTGGCAGGTAGAGAATAAAACTCACAATCACATGCCTTAATATATAAGTTAGAAAGTAAAAACAATACCCTCATATCAGAAGCTACGGGTACAGAGCAAAAGCAATAATCACGTATCAGGAAAGGAGAGATTCAGTATTAAGCCATCTCGAATATACCAGAAAATGACAGATGCAGAGTGAAACCCACACACACCTATCAGAAAGGTAAAACCTTTACTCACATATCAGACAAATTCAGGTAGAACATAAAACAGATATTCACGTTCACATACCAGAGACGGGCAGATACAGAGTAAATCCCCGCTCATATAGCAGGAACTGACAGGTACAGTCTAAAACATACACCCAAATTGCAGGAGCTAATAGGTGCAGATTAAACCCAGACAAACACACCAGAAACTGAGAGGCACAGATTAAACCCCCACACACATACCTAAATCTGACAGTTACAGAAATATACACACACTCGCATATCAGAGACACATACAGTTTAAAGCCCATATTCATGTATCATACATAAAAGCTGACCGTTACAGGTTAAACTACCACTCATAAGCCAGAATCGGACAGTTACAGATTAAACCCAGACTCACATATCAGAAACTGACAGGTTCAGAATAAAATCCACAATCACATACCAGAAACTGACCAGTACAGATTAAAACAATACTCATATACCAGAAACTGACAGGAACAGATTAAAACACACACTCAGATACGAGAAACTGACAGGTACAGAATAAACCCCACTCTCACATACCAGAAACTGACAAGTACAGATTATAACACACATTCACATACAATAGACTGATAAGTACAGAATAAAACACACCCTTATATATCAGAAACTGACTGGCAGAGATTAAGCACCAGACTCATCTACCAGAATCTGAGATGTACAGATGGAAACCCACTCTCACATACCAGAAACTGACAAGTACAAATTAAATTAACACTCATATATTAGAAACCGACAGGTATAGATTAAGCCCACACTTGCATCTCAGAAGCTGACAGTTACAGAATACCACCCATACTCACATACCAAAAACTGACAGGTACAGGATAAAACACAGTCAAATACCAGAAACTGATATATAGATTAAACCCACACTCATATACCACATATTAACAGGGACAGATAAAATATACACTCATATTACCAGAAACTGACAGGTACAGATGCAACCCACACTCATACCCTGAAACTTACTTGTAAAACCCACATTCACATGCCAATAACTGACGGGTACTGATTATACCCCACACTCATATACCAGGTACTTTCAGGTACAGAATAGATACCCACACTCAAATACCAGAAAGTGACACGTATAGATGTAAGCCACACATATATACCAAGAAGTGATAGGTATAGATTAAACTCCACACTCATATATACCAGAAAATGACAAGTACAGAATAAAACCCACACTCGCATCTAAGAGTCTAACAGATACAGACTAAAACCCACATTCACAACCCAAAAATTGACAGCTAAAATAAAGTAAGAAATAAGGGTCATACAGCCCCTCGAGCCAGCTCTATCTTTCAATAATACCTGAACTGAATTTCCATCTCGGCTACATTTACCCACCTTATCCCCATAACCCTGAGTGCCCAAAAACCTCCAGATCTCAGTCTCGAATACAGTCATCGACTGAGCATCCGCAGCCCTCTGCAGTAGAGAATTCCAAAGATTCACACCCCTCTGAGTGAACAAGTGTCTCCTCATCTCAGTCCTAAATGGCCGAGCCCTTATCGTGAGTCTAATGCTCCTAGTTCTACACTCCAGCCAGGGGAAGCAGCATCTCAGCATCTACCTGTAAATCCCCCTCAGAATCTGATGTTTCATTGAGATCACCTCTCATACTTCTCATCTCCAAGGGTATAGGCCCAAAACTTTTAGCTTCCTGATTGCTTCCTGTTCCTGCAAATTAACTTTCTGTGATGTGTTTACTGAGACATTCAAATCCCTCACAATAACAGCATCTCAGGAATCAACCTCGTGAACCTTCTCTGAACTGCCTCTAATGGAGGTATATCCCTCCTTAAATAAGACCAAAACTGTACGCAGTATTTCAGGTGTGGTCTCACCAATGCCCTGTACAGTTGTAGCAGCACTGCTCTGCTTTTATACTCTATCCCCCTTTGCAATAAATGCCAACATTCCATTGGCCTTCCTAATTACTTGCTGTACCTGCATACTAACTTTTTGTGTTTCATGTACAAGGACCACAGATCCCTCTGTACCTCAGTATTTTATAATTTCTCCCCATTTAAATAATAATTTGCTTTTTTATTTTTCCCACCAAAGTGGAAAACCTCACATTTTCAAACATTATACTTCATCTGCCAAATTTTTGCCCACTCACTTAGCCTGTCTATATCCTGTTGCAAATTCTTTGCCACCTCATCACAATATGCTTTCCCATCAACCTTTCTGTCATCAGCAATTTGGCTACGTTACACTCGGTCCCTTTATCCAAGTCATTAATATTATGCAATTAATTAATTAATTAATATATTATAAAAAGTTGAGGCCCCAGCACTGATCCCTGTGGCACTCCACTAGTTACAGTCACAGTGTGCCAACCTGAAAATGACCCGTTTATCCCGACTTATTCTTTAGCCAATCCTCTCTGCATGCTGATATATTACCCCTGAGCGCTTATCTTGTGCAGTGACCTTTTATGTAGCACCTTGTCAAATGCCTACTGGAAATCCAAATACACTGTACGCCACATCTACTGGTTTCCCTTTATCTACCCTGCTCATTAAATCCTCAAAGAACTCCAGCAAATTTGTCAAACATGATTTCTCTTTTATTAAACCATGCTGACTCTGCTTGACTGTATTATGATTTTCTAAATGTCCTGCTATTGCTTCCTTAATAATGGACTGCAGCATTTTCCCAATGACCGAAGTTCGGCTAACTGGTCTATAGTTTCCTGCTTTCTGTCTCCCTCCTTTCTTAAATAGGGGCATTATGTTTGCGGTTTACCAATTTGATGGGACCTCTCCAGAATCCAGGCAATTTTGGTAAGGTTACAATCAATGCATCCAATATCTCAGCATCCATGCCTTTTAAGACCTTAGAACGCAGGCCATCAGATCCAGGGGACTTGTCCACCTTTACACCCATTAATTAGCCTAGTACTTTTTATCTAGTGATCACGATTGCTTTAAGTTTACCCCCTCCAAATAGCCCCTTGATTATCAGTTATTGGGATGCTTTTAGTGTCTTCTACCATGAAAAACAATACAAAATATTTGTTCCAAGTCTCTGCCATTTCTCTGTTTCTTATTATTAACTGCCCAGTCTCATTGTCCAAGAGACCAACTTTTACTGTAGCTATACCTGTAGAAGCTCTTACTGTCTGTTTTTATAATTCTTGCTAGTTTACTCTGGTAATCTATCTTCTCTCTTTAGTATTTTTAGTCATCCTTTGCTGGTTTCTAAAAATTTTCCAATCCTCTGGCCTTCCATTATTCTTTGCAACATTGTATGCCTTTGTTTTCAATTTGATACCATCCTTTACTTCCTCGGTTAGCCATGGATGGTTCATCCTTCTCTTAGAGTCCTTCTTTCTCACTGGAATATATATTTGTTGACAGATATGAAATATCTCCTTAAATGTTTGCCACTGCTCATCTAACATCTTACCCTTTAGTCTATTTTCGCAGTCCACTTTAGCCAACTCTGCCTTCATACCTTTGTAATTGCCTTTATTTAAGTTCAGGACACTAGTTTGAGATTCTCACCCTCAAACTGAATTTGAGATTCTGAAAAGCTATGATTACTCTTCCCAAGAGTATCCTTTAGTATGAGATTATTAATTAATTCAGTCTCATTACATATTACCAAATCTAAAATAGTCTGCTCCCTGGTTGGTTCCACAACGTATTGTTCTAAGAAACCAACCCGAATACACTCAATGAACTCTTCCTCGGGACTACATTTACCAATTTGATTTATCGATCAATATTAAGATTAAAATCACCCATGATTATTGTCATATCTTTCTTGCAAGCCTCCATTATTTCTTGATTTATAGTCTGTGGTACAGTGTATCTAGTGTTAGGGGCCTATAGATCGCTCCCACCAGTGACTTATTTTCCTTATTATTTCTTATCTCCGCCCACACTCCCATACCAGAGACGCAGATACAAAATAAAATTGAATCTCACATACCAGAAACTGACAGATAAAATAAAACCTGCACTTAGATACTGACAGATACAGAGTAAATGCCACATTCGTGTTCTAGCGAAAGATACATACAGTGTAAATTACTAACTCACTTACTTGAAATTAACATTTGCAGAATAAATCACCCAATCACATACCAGAAAGTGACATGTACAAAGTAAAACCCACACTCACATAGCAGATACTGACAGATAGAGTAAAGACCATCCTCACTTACCAGTTATTGACTGGAACAGGGTTATAACATCTCGCCCATCCCTGAAACTGACAGATACAAAGGAAAAACAACTTCCAATTCAGCAGAAACTGGCAGTTATAGGGTAGGACACTCACTAACATATCAGAACATAACAAGGAGAGAATAAAACCCAGACTCCCATAACAGATATAGAGAAAAGCAGTGTCAGTCCGTGGGGGGAGGGAGAGGCCATTCTCGGGCTGTGTGTGGACAGTGTGTGTCCAGGGGGAAGGGAGACAGAATGGACAGAATCTGCTGTTTACAATCATTGCTGCTTTCTCTCTCCTAACCAGGACTGAACGTTCCTGGTTTAGTTCCGTTGGGGGCTGTTTGTTTGTCAGAGGCAGAGTGGAGCAGGAACTAGTTCCGGAACATGGAGTGAGTGAGGGAAGGGAGAGGCCATTCTCGGGCTGTGTGTGGACAGTCTCTTACTTTCTACTTGAGGATAAAATGGTCCTCTGATGACTCTGGTTGTAAGCAGTTCTTACAGTAGCATTTCATGGTTCTCCACAGGCCGTTGCACATGAACCAATGAACGTTACTTGGTAGAGTTTGCTTGGTGGTTCCTGCATAAGGATGACACTCGTTAATCATTTGCACTTCAGTCCCCTGCTCCTGATCTTTGGGTCCTCTGTGCGGAGGGGAGCAGGCAGATCGGAAGGCCTCCTCGTAGGACTGCTCCTGGGCATGGCCAAGGTGGCCATTAACCGGTCCAGGCAGCGGGCGGTCGAGGGAGTGTTCAGCCCGACTGCCTGCCTCTCTTCCACGGTTATGTTCGAGCCAGGGTGTCCCTGGAAATGGAGCACGCGGTGTTCACCGGTACGCTCGTGGCCTTCCGTGAGAGGTGGGCGCCAGAGGGACTGGAGTGCATCATCACCCCCGGGAACCAAATTTTAAATAGATCCATTTAACACCAAAGTTTAATTTGTCTGTTTTAATGCCCCTTTAATAAGAGAGCACTTGATTTATTGTTTTACTAAAATAGTTGTGTATACAGCGTGAGGTAACAGTGAAAGCAAATCACCTCGCTCTTTCAAATCATTGCTGCTTTCTTTCCCCAAATCAGTAGTGAATGTTCCTGATTCAGTTCCAATCTCACCGTGTCTGTTGTTCTTGGACAGTGAACAGTGGAAACACAGCCTGACGGTGAGGTTGTGAGGAGTTTCACAAAGTGCATCTATTGCAGACACCAGGTGAGGAGTGTGGGAGAAGACATTTCAAGCATCGGTTATTTTGTTTTGGTGCAGTGAGTTGTCCAGAACCGTGTTGCTGGTGATCAAGAGCCTGTCGCTCCCTCAGATACATCAGGATCCGGACTCTGTGACATACTGTTAACTACACAGGCCCTCGGTTTCAATAGACTGAAAACAATTGTTGTACAGCCCAGGTACTATGGTTATGTTCCTGGAAGTGATTCAGAATTTTACAAGTAGTCCCATGGGAGTGGGAGATATAAACCTGGACTGTTCCAATCGGGTGGTCCTATTCATGGACCAGTGCTGGGTTTGGGTTGTGTCTGGATGCTGATAACTTACTATAGAACTGTCCTACACACCAGATGTGGAGAATCTCAGTGCTACTGTACTGCAGTGAGGTCAGACAATGACACTGTTTGTATCGTGGTTTCCCCTCTCCAGATACTTTACTTTATTATAAACAAACATGTTAATTATAACTTTATTTTTTATATTCTCCCACTCACCTGTCCATATCATAACTAATACATTGTTCTCGTATTATTACTCTCAGAGAGAAGTACTTCACTGAGCCTGAATAAATGTGATCTTTCCTCCACCCGGAACACAAGGAACAGTGCTGTCAGCTCCTTCTCACTCACAGTAAGTATATTATCACTTACAGAGCGCAGAGACACAAAACTGGTCTCAATCCTATTGTCATAGGCAGCAGAAGCCGTCAGTCCCGCAGTGATCCGAATTTCCAGAGTTACATTGTGAATCTTACATGGAGCAGTAGAATCACCATTGAAACAGATCAAACTGACATGTAGATTAAACACCCGCACTCACTTGCCAGAAACAGGCAGTTAGAGAATAAAACACACAATCACATCCCTTAAATTAGAAGTTATAAAGTAAAAACTGTACTCGTATATCAGAAGTTGACGGGTACAGAGCAAAATCAATAATCACGTATCAGGAAAGGAGAGATTCAGTATTAAGCCACCTCGAACATACCAGAAAATGACAGGTGCAGAATAAAACCCACACTCCCGTACCATAGACTGACAGATACAATATACAACCCACACCCACATAGATGAAAGTGACATATAGAGTAAACTCCACACCAGAGAGTGACATGTCGATTGTAAATCCCAGAGTCACATGTCAGAAAACAGAGGTAAAAAGTAAAACTGATACTTGCATTGCAGAATTTGACAGTTTCTGAGCTAAAGACATATTGCCATCTCATAAACTGGCAGATGCAGAGTGAAACCCACACACACCTATCAGAAAGGTAAAACCTTTACTCACATATCAGACAAATTCAGGGAGAACATAAAACAGATATTCACGTTCACATACCAGAGACGGGCAGATACAGAGTAAATCCCCGCTCATATAGCAGGAACTGACAGATACAGTCTAAAACACAGACCCAAATTGCAGGACGAAGAGGTTCAGATTAAACCCAGAGTAACACACCAGAAACTGAGAGACACAGATTAAACCCCCACACACATACCTAAATCTGATCGTTAGAGAAATATACACGCACTCGCATATCAGAGACACATACAGTATACATTCATGTATCATACATAGAAGCTGACAGGTACAGGTTAAACCAGAAACTGACAGGTACAGATTAAATGCACACTCACATATCAGAAACTGACCGATACATGTTTAAATCAAAACTCACAAAACAGAAAATGAAAGGTATCAGATATCTCATATCCGAGATTGACAGGTACAGAATAAAATACACACTCAAAACTGAAACTGACAAGTACTGAATAAACCCACACTGGCAAATTAGAGACTGACTTGAACAGAATGAACCCACACACACGTACCAGAAACTGACCGGTACAGAATAAAACCCACACTCACATCCAGAAACTGTCAGGTATAGATGCAAGACACACTCACATACCTGAAACTTCTACAGATTAAAACACACATTCACATAACGGAGACTAAAAGGTACAGATTAAACCCCACACTCACATACGAGAAACTGACAGGTACAGAATAAATCCCACACTCACATCCAGAAACTGATAGGTACAGAATAAAACCCACACTCGCATCCAGAAACTGTCAGGTATAGATGCAAGACACACTCACATACCTGAAACTTCTACAGATTAAAACACACATTCACATAACAGAGACTAAAAGGTATAGATTAAACCCCACACTCACATACGAGAAACTGACAGGTACAGAATAAATCCCATACTCACATCCAGAAACTGACAGGTAGAGGATAAAACACAGTCAAATACCAGAAACTGACATATACAAATTAAACCCACATTCATACCACAGATTGACGGACAGATAAAATACACACTCATACCAGAAATTGAAGGTACAGATTAAGCACCACACTCATCTACCAGAAACTGACAGGTACAGATTAAAACCCACTCTCAGACACCAGAAATTGACAGGTACAGATGCAACGCACACTCACATACCTGAAACTTACTTGTACAGATTAAAACACACATTCACATAGCAGAGACTGAAAGCTACAGATTAAATCACACACTCATATACCAGAAACTGACATATACAAATCTCCTGCACCTATTTTCTATGTTTCTATGGGGTGTGGCGGGAGGGCGGGAGTGGGGTACTGAGGTTGGATGTTCAGCCATGAACTCGTTGAATGGCGGTGCAGGCTGGAAGGGCCGAATGGCCTACTCCTGCACCTATTTTCTATGTTTCTATGTTTCTAAACCCACACTTATATACCACAGATTGACAGGGACAGATAAAATACACACTCATATACCAGAAACTGACAGGTGCAGATTAAACCCCACACTCGCATACCAGAAACTGATAGGTATATATTAAACCCCACACTCACATACCAGAAACTGATAGGTATATATTAAACCCCACACTCACATAGAGGATATAACGAGCATGGTGGATAGAGGTGTACCGATGGATGTGGTGTATTTAGATTTCTAAAAGGCATTCGATAAGGTGCCACACAAAAGGTTGCTGCAGAAGATAAAGGTACGCGGAGTCAGAGGAAATGTATTAGCATGGATCGAGAATTGGCTGGCTAACAGAAAGCAGAGAGTCGGGATAAATGGGTCCTTTTCGGGTTGGAAATCAGTGGTTAGTGGTGTGCCACAGGGATCGATGCTGGGACCACAACTGTTTACAATATACATAGATGACCTGGAAGAGGGGACAGAGTGTAGTGTAACAAAATTTGCAGATGACACAAAGATTAGTGGGAAAGCGGGTTGTGTAGACGATACAGAGAGGCTGCAAAGAGATTTAGAGAGGGTAAGTGAATGGGCTAAGGTTTGGCAGATGGAATACAATGTTGGAAAATGTGAGGTCATCCACCTTGGAAAAAAAAACAGTAAAAGGGAATATTATTTGAATGGGGAGAAATTACAACATGTTGCGGTGCAGAGGGACTTGGGGGTCCTTGTGCATGAATCCCAAAAAGTTAGTTTGCAGGTGCAGCAGGTAATCAGGAAGGCGAATGGAATGTTGGCCTTCATTGCGAGAGGGATGGAGTACAAAAGCAGGGAGGACCGACTGCAACTGTACAGGGTATTGGTGAGGCCGCACCTGGAGTACTGCGTGCAGTTTTGGTCACCTTACTTAAGGAAGGATATACTGGCTTTGGAGCGGGTACAGAGATGATTCACTAGGCTGATTCCGGAGATGAGAGGGTTACCTTATGATGCTAGATTGAGTAGACTGGGTCTTTACTCGTTGGAGTTCAGAAGGATGAGGGGTGATCTTATAGAAAAATTTAAAATAATGGAGGGGATAGACAAGATAGAGGCAGAGAGGTTGTTTCC
Organism: Pristiophorus japonicus; assembly: GCF_044704955.1. Lineage (NCBI taxonomy): Eukaryota > Metazoa > Chordata > Chondrichthyes > Pristiophoridae > Pristiophorus > Pristiophorus japonicus. The sequence goes on along the minus strand of NW_027252668.1, from coordinate 4,490,773 downwards.
ACTGGTCGGGGAGACTAGAACTAGGGGGCACAGCCTCAAAATACAAAGGAGCCAATTTAAAACCGAGTTGAGAAGGAATTTCTTCTCCCAGAGGGTTGTGAATCTGTGGAATTTTCTGCCCAGGGAAGCAGTTGAGGCTAGCTCATTGAATGTATTCAAATCACAGATAGATAGATTTTTAACCAATAAGGGAATTAAGGCTTATGGTGAGCGGGCGGGTAAGTGGAGCTTAGTCCATGGCCAGATCAGCCATGATCTCGTTGAGTGGCGGAGCAGGCTCGAGGGGCTAGATGGCCTACTCCTGTTCCTAATTCTTATGTTCTTATGAAATACCACACTCATCAGAAACTGACAAGTACAGAATAAACCCCACTCTCACATACCAGAAATGGACAAGTACAGATTGAATCCCACACTCACATACCAGAAACGGACGGGTACCAAATAGACCTACACTCAAATACCAGAAAATGACAGGTACAGATGTAACCCACACTCCTATACCAAACACTGATAGGTACAGATTAAAGACCACACTGAAATGCCAGATTCTGACCGCTAGATAGGAAAACCATGCTCACATACCAGAAACTTTCAGGTACAGAATAAACCCCATACTCCCATAACAGAGACTAACAGGTACAGATTAAACCCCACACTCACATACCAGAAACTGACAGATACAGATTAAATCCTCCTCTTACATGCCACAAACTACAGGTACAGAATAAACCCCATGCACCCACATACCAGAAACAGACAAGTACAGATTGAAACAGTTGTACAGACCTTGGTCAGACATTATCTGAAGCGTTGTACTCGGGAAGGATATATTGGCTTTGGAATGGGTACATTACAGATTCACCAGAATGATGCTCGTGCTTAAGGGTTAAATTATGAAGAAAGGTTACATAAACTTAGTGTGCATTCCCTTGAGTTTAGACGGTTGAAGTATTTGATAGGGTAGATACAAAATAACTATTTCCTCTGATGGAGTCTCGATCAAGGGTGAACAATCTTGCATTTAAAACATTTTATTTATTCACGGTATGTGGGCATCGTTAGCAAGGCCAGAACTGCGTACAGTTTTGGTCTCCTTATTTAAGGAGAGATATACTTGCGTTGGAGGCAGTCAGAGAAGGTTCACGAGGTTGATTCCGGAGATGAACAGTAGCTACACTGTTGGATGGAGTATAAATCAAGAAATAATGGAGTCTTGATTATTGTCGTTCCTTTTTTACATGTGTGATTTTAACCTTCATATTGATTGGACAAAGCAAATTGGCCAGGGTAGCCTTGAGGAAGAGTTCATAGAGTGTATTCGGGATAGTTTCCTTGAACCAACCAGGGATCAGGCTATCTTAGCTCTGGTACTGTATAATGAGACAGGATTAATAAATGATCTTCCAGTAAAGGATCCTCTAGGAATGAGTGACCATAGCACGGTTGAATTTCAAATTCAGTTGGAGGGTGAGAAAGTTGGATCTCAAACCAGTGTCCTAAGCTTAAATAAAGGAGACTATAAAGGTATGAGGATAGAGTTGGCTAAATTGATCTGGGAAAATAGATAAAAAAATGGGACGGTTGATGAGCAGTGGCAGACATTTAAGGAGATATTCCATAACTCGCCAAAAAAATATATCCCAATGAGAAGGAAAGACTGTAAGAGAAGAGATAACCATCCTTGGCGAAATAAGGGATGGTATCAAATTGAAAACGAGGGCCAAGACTAGTGGGAGGCCAGAGGATTGAGAAACTTTTAAAAGCCAGCAAAGAACGACTAAAAAAAATGAGAGAGAGGGAAGATAGATTATGAAAGTAAACTAGCAAGGAACATAAAAACAGATAGATAGTAAGAGTTTCTACAGGTATATAAAAAGGAAAAGAGTGGCTAAAGTAAATTTTGGTTCCCGAGAGGATGAGACTGGGGAATTAATATTGGAGAACAGGGAAATGGCAGACGTTGAACAAATATTTTGTGTCAGTCTTCATGGTGGAGGATACTGAAGACGACCCAATAGTGGATAGTCAAGGGACTATGGGGAGAGAGGAGCTCAGTACAATCACTGTCACTAAAGTGGTGCTCGATGAAGTGATGGGACTAAAGGCAGACGAGTCCCCTGGATCTGATGGCTTACATCCTAGGGTCTTAAAAGAAGTGGCTACAAAGATAGTGGATGCATTGGTTCAGTGCTGGGATCCCAGCTATTTACAATATACATCAATGATTTAGATGAAGGAATTGAATGTAATATCTCCAAGTTTGCAGATGACACTAAGTTGGGTGGCGGTGTGAGCTGTGAGGGGACGCTAAGAGGCTGCAGGGTGTCTTGGACAGGTTAGGTGAGTGGGCAAATACATGGCAGATGCAGTGTAATGTGGATAAATGTGAGGTTATCCACTTTGGTGGCAAAAACAGAAGTCAGAATATTATCTGAATGGTGACAGATTAGGAAAAGGGGAGATGCAACGAGACCTGGGTGTCATGGTACATCAGTCATTGAAGTTTGGCATGCAGGTACAGCAGGCGGTGAAGAAGGCAAGTGGTATGTTGGCCTTCACAGCTAGAGGATTTGAGTATAGGAGCAGGGAGATCTTACTACAGTTGTACAGGGCCTTGGTGAGGCCTCACCTGGAATATTGTGTTCAGTTTTGGTCCCCTAATCTGAGGAAGGATGGTCTTGCTATTGAGGGAGTACAGCGAAGGTTCACCAGATTGATTCCTGGGATGGCAGGACTGACATATGAGGAGAGACTGGATCAATTGGGCTTGTATCCACTGGAGTTTAGAACAATGAGAGGGGATTTCACAGAAACATGTAAAATTCTGACGGGATTGGACAGGTTAGAGGCAGGAAGAATATTCCCATTGCTGGGGAGTTCCAGAACCAAGAATAAGGGTTAGTAAGCCATTTAAGACTGAGATGAGGAGCAACTTCTTCACTCAGAGTGGTTAACCTGTGGAATTCTCTACTGCAAAAAGTTATTGAGGCCAGTTCATTAGATATATTCAAAAGGGAGTTAGATATGGCCCTTATGGCCAAAGGGATCAAGGGGTATGGAGAGAAAGCAGGAAATGGGTACTGAGGTTCAAAGATCAGCCATGATCTTATTGAATGGCGGTGCAGGCTCGAGGGGCCGAATGGCCTGCTCCTGCACCTAATTTCTATGTTTCTATGAAACACACATTCACATACTGACAATAGACTGACAAGTACAGAATAAAACATACATTCACATATCAGAAACTGACAAGCAGAGATTAAGCACATACCAGAAACTGACAGGTACAGAATAAACCCCACACTCACATACCAGAGACTAACAGAGGTATAGATTAAACCCCACACTCGCATCGAAGAGACAGATAGCTATAAAGTAAATCCCACACTCACATATTAGAGTCTAACAGATACAGACTAAAACTCACATTCACAACCCAGGGAGTGACAGCTAAAATAAAATAAGAAATAACAGTAATAATACGTCATGCAGCCCCTCGAGCCAGCTCTATCTTTCAATAACACCTGAACTGAACTTCTATCTCAGTTCCATTTACCCACCTTATCCCCATAACTCTTAGTGCCCAAAAACCTCCCGATCTCAGTCTCAAATACAGTCATCGACTGAGCATCCGCTGCCCTCTGCAGTAGAGAATTCCAAAGATTCACACCCCTCTGAGTGAACAAGTGTCTCCTCATCTCAGTCCTAAATGGCCGAGCCCTTATCGTGAGTCTTTCGCTCCTAGTTCTACACTCCAGCCAGGGGAAGCAGCCTCTCGGCATCTACTCTGTAAATCCCCCTCAGAATCTGATGTTTCATTGAGATCACCTCTCATTCTTCTCATCTCCAAGGGTATAGGCCCAAAACTTTTACCTTCCTAATTGCTTCCTGTTCCTGCACATTAACTTTCTGTGATGTGTTTACTGAGACATTCAAATCCCTCACAATAACAGCATTGACTAGTCTCTCACCTTTTAATAAATATTCTGCTTTTCACACTCCCATAACAGAAACTGACAGGTACAGAGTAACCCCCCACACTCACATACCAGAACATGACATGTACAGAATAAGACCCAGAGTCTCATAACAGAAACTGACAGATACAGAGAAAAGACCATACTCACAAACCCGAGACAGACAGTTACAGAGTGAAACACACACTCACATATGGCTGATAGGTATGAAATAAAATCCACACTCACATCCCAGAAACTGACAGATAGAAAGAAGAAAAAACAGTCACACACCAGAGACTGACAGATAAAGACTAAAACCCACACTCGCGTACCAGAAACTGACATATACAAATTAAACGCACACTCCTATACCATAGATTGACAGGGACAGATAAAATACACACTCATGTACCAGAAACCAATAGGTGCAGATTAAACTCCACACTCACATATCAGAAACTGATAGGTATAAACCGCTCACTCACATACCAGAAACTGACAGGTATATATTAGCAACTGAAAGGGACAGAGATAGATACATACTCCCATACCAGAGATTGACAGCGCACAGATAGATACATACACCCATACCAGATACTGACAGCACAGAGATAGACACATGCACTCATACCTGACACTGACAGCGCATGGATAGATACATACGCCCATACCAGAGACTGACAGGTACACAAATAGATACATACTTCGACACCAGCGACCGACAGGCACAGAGATGGATACATACTCCCATAACAGAGATTGACATTCACATAACTGGAAACATCCTTACCAGACACTAACTGGCACAGAGAAAGATACATACACCCATACCAGACATTGGCAGCACACATATAGATATATACGCCCATATCAGAGACTGACAGGCACAGATAGATGCATACTCCCATACCATGCACTGACAGGCACAGAAATAGATACATACTCCCATACCAGAGATTGACTGGCACACAGATAGATATATACTCCCATAACAGTATCTGTCAGGTACGGTGATAAATACATACTCCCATACCACAGACTGACAGGCACAGATAGATACATACACCCATACCAGACGCTGGCAGCGCAAGGATAGATACATACATCCTGGGACATTGGAACCAGTTCTGGGGGAGGTGGGACCAGTACAAATCGGACGGTCTGCACCTGGGCAAGATCGGAACCAATATCCTAGGGGGAGTGCTTGCTAGTGCTGTTGGGGAGGAGTTAATCTAATGTGGCAGGGGGATGGGAACCTATGCAGGGAGACAGAGGGAAATAGAAGGGGGGCAGAAGCAAAGGATGGAAAGGAGAATATTAAAAGTGGAAGGCAGAGAAAATAATCTGTGAAACCCAACTTTTACAAAGATTGAGTTGGAATATGTCCCATTACAGAATCGGTGGAGATTGATTCCCGCCCATTACAGTTTGAAATAGTACCCGAATTTAATCCTGATTGTAACAGCCTGGAACTTGCAAGGGAAATATGTAAAAGACAAAATTAATTAAAACGTGTTGGGAAATCTTTGACTAATGGTGAATTTATATTAACATAATCCGCTATTTTAAAATTTCTTGGCGGGGTTTTTGAATTAAAAATCGTTATTCTGACTGTTGGATACAGTAATTTCCGCCCTACTTTCATTGGTGGGCTCAACAGAGTGTGATTGGTCATCTGAAAAGACGAATGAAATTCACCACCGAGCGACCAATTACAAGTTCACACCCCACATTCCTCCAGAAGGTATAAGAAAAGCAGTTATCGGAGAAGTTTCTCATTTTTTCTCTGAACGTGTGGATTGTGGAAATGTCTGGGAGAGGAAAAAGTGGCGGTAAAGTTCGGGCCAAGGCCAAGTCTCGCTCCTCGCGGGCCGGACTGCAGTTCCCTGTGGGCCGTGTTCACAGGCATCTGCGAAAGGGGAACTACGCTGAGCGTGTGGGTGCCGGAGCCCCGGTCTACATGGCTGCTGTGCTCGAGTATCTGACCGCTGAAATCCTGGAGCTGGCCGGCAACAACAAGAAGACCCGCATCATCCCCAGACACCTACAGCTGGCCATCCGCAACGACGAGGAGCTCAACAAGCTGCTGGGAAAGGTGACCATCGCTCAGGGTGGAGTGCTGCCTAATATCCAGGCTGTGCTGCTGCCCAAGAAAACCGCCAGTGCGCCCAAGGGCAAGTAAAGCGGACAGGATTTAATCTAATAACCCAAAGGCTCTTTTCAGAGCCACCCACAGTATCTGTGAAAGGGCTGCTTTCTGTTTTGTGGATCACAATTGTCACTGATCTAATTTTATACAAAATCGACGGAAGCTGAACGTCAGACCGCTAGTTATTGAACATGTTGGGACAGCCGAATGTGAACCGGATGATAAGAGCCGAGTATAAAGGAATGAGCGGTTGATGGGCTCACTGACTTTTATAGGAGTAATAATTCCATAGGGAGAAATATATACATTCTGAACAGATTGATCCATGAGGACTTTTATCTTTTTTTTAAATTTGCGTACAGAAGGATGGAATTCCATCTCATGGCTAATTTAAAATATCCCAAATAGTATCCGACCTGTGCCCGCATTAAGAAACATAGAAACATAGAAAATAGGTGCAGGAGTAGGCCATTCGGCCCTTCTAGCCTGCACCGCCATTCAATGAGTTCATGGCTGAACATTCAACTTCAGTACCCCATTCCTGCTTTCTCGCCATACCCCTTGATCCCCCTAGCAGTAAGGACCTCATCTAACTCCTTTTTGAATATATTTAGTGAATTGGCCTCAACAACTTTCTGTGGTAGAGAATTCCACAGGTTCACCACTCTCTGGGTGAAGAAGTTCCTCCGCATCTCGGTCCTAAATGGCTTACCCCTTATCCTTAGACTGTGACCCCTGGTTCTGGACTTCCCCAACATTGGGAACATTCTTCCTGCATCTAACCCCGTCAGAATTTTATATGTTTCTATGAGGTCCCCTCTCATTCTTCTGAACTCCAGTGAATACAAGCCCAGTTGATCCAGTCTTTCTTGATAGGTCAGTCCCGCCATCCCGGGAATCAGTCTGGTGAACCTTCGCTGGTTAAAAGGTGAGATACAGATTACAGACAGCTCGTCCCCTCTCTGGAATCTGTACCGGTATGTGCAGTGGGATCAATTCACTATCACATCTCCCACTTAGTTAGCGACCCACATTGGGCTGGTGTAGTCGGTATACTGGGCATCTGACTCGCATCGATACATGTATGAAAGCCGCACCGTCAGATAATCACCGCCTACACTACATAAAGCCCCAGTTATAGTAACACTACAAGACGTGCACGGTGTGTACACGGGACAGTTTGCGTGGAGCGGGTCGCAGCCCTTTCCTTTGCTGATTTGGTGGCTCTGAAAAGAGCCGTTGTTGCACTTGGTGCGAAAGCTTGGAGCCCGGGCAGGAAGAGTCTAGGCGCGCTCCCCGCGGATGCGGCGGGCCAGCTGGATATCTTTGGGCATGATGGTGACTCGCTTGGCGTGGATGGCGCACAGGTTGGTGTCCTCAAACAGCCCCACCAGGTAAGCCTCGCTGGCCTCCTGCAGGGCCATGACGGCCGAACTCTGGAAGCGTAGGTCGGTCTTGAAGTCCTGAGCGATCTCCCGCACCAGGCGCTGGAAGGGCAGCTTGCGGATCAGCAGCTCGGTGGATTTCTGGTAGCGGCGGATCTCCCTCAGAGCCACGGTGCCGGGTCTGTAGCGATGAGGCTTCTTCACTCCGCCCGTGGCCGGAGCGCTCTTCCGGGCTGCTTTGGTCGCCAGCTGTTTGCGAGGAGCCTTCCCTCCGGTCGATTTGCGCGCTGTCTGCTTGGTCCTGGCCATTTTCTGAACGGATCTCAGCACAATCTGGGACACACGGACTGGGAATGGTCCTTTTAAAGTGTCTATCAGGGCCCGCCCCTGGGCTGTGATTGGTCACAGCCCGACCGCCAATCATGTTTCAACCAATCACCGAGAGCGAAAGGAAAGGGCGGGGATTACTGGGCCATGATTGACTGAAATGAAACTGACAGTTCGTCAATTTCAAACAGCCCGCCAATTTCAGAGTCTCAACGAACAGAGATTAAAGAAACTAATTTCCCGCCAGCAATTTAAGAATCCGGCTCTTTATAACCTCGATGGTGCCCCATTATAAATCACCAATCCCATTCTCTTTAACATTCCGGTTTTAATTCTGTCCCATTCCCTGATGGGTCTGTAGCGGGCGGGAATAATTCCCCGGTCACTGCATCCTGTAAACACAAAGTCCCGCATCCATCCCGCCAGTGCCGTCCCGTTTCATCAATTGTCACACAAAGCTCACAACATTACAGGATTATCTGTGAGGGGAGACTGTAATGTCGGTTAAAGGAGACTGTGTATCCCCGCCCGCTCATTGTGACCGGGACACCCGGAGTTTCTGATCTCATATTAAACTATTGTTCTAAAATATTTAATAGTTCCCATATTCCTACAGCGACTGCACTGCAAAAGTACTTTATTGGCTTTGAGAAGTCCGATGGCCGTGTAAGGCGCTATATATATCAAAGTGTTTCCTTTAATTAAATAGCTGAAATAATTTCCCACCCAAACTGTCCACACTCCCATCCCCAGGTCACTGCTCTCTCTGTGAGGAGGTGGGTGGCTCTTAAAAGAGCCTTTGTGTTGTGCTGGGTGGAAAGGGTGGAGTTGTTCAGCCGCCGAATCCATAGAGAGTGCGGCCCTGGCGTTTGAGAGCGTACACCACATCCATGGCAGTGACCGTCTTGCGCTTGGCGTGCTCGGTGTAGGTGACGGCGTCCCTGATGACATTCTCCAGGAAAACCTTCAGCACCCCGCGGGTCTCCTCATAGATGAGGCCCGAGATTCGCTTGACACCGCCACGGCGAGCCAGGCGGCGGATGGCGGGTTTGGTGATGCCCTGGATGTTATCACGGAGCACTTTCCGGTGCCGCTTGGCTCCTCCTTTGCCCAGTCCTTTGCCTCCTTTACCTCGCCCAGACATGGTGATTCTTCACTCAAACTGTCGCTGAATGAGGAACCAACTCCTCCTGGCTCATTTTTGAGAGAGCCGGCCCGACCTGACTGAGAAAGCGCAGAGTGAGAGAGGCGGGAAGGGGAGGAGACAGAATCAAGATTGAGATTGAGAGACAGAGCAGAGCGCCGCCTCTGATCTTCCAGCTCCACCTCCAGCTTTCTACAACCGCCAATTTCAAATTGTTTTCTCCACAATACAACCGATACACAGTGCTTCGCACAAACCCTTACAGACTCGGAATTCATATTCAAGGCTTCCAGGGACCAGAACCTGTTAAATAAGGTCCCGGTACAATTCACAATCAGGAATATTCCCGCCTATATAGTCCGTTCCCTGTCAATCTCAGACTTCATTCCATCTCCTCTCACAGACCGGTTCAGCACTTTACAAACACCTTATTCCAGCTGATTTTGAGAATCTGGAGTTTGGAGTTTGAGTTGTGAGGCGAGATATCGCCGCCAGTCCCATCGTCTCACAGAGACTCTTCCCCCTGAATCTGTGAAATGACAATGACCAGGAACTGAGACTGGAGCCGGACTCAAATCCCAGTTACAGTGAGTCCCGGGCCGGACATTCCATTCTCTGTGTTTTATTGTAGGCACAGGGGGAGGGGTGTGTGCAGACACTGGGGGAGGGGTGGGTGCAGACACTGGGGGGGTGGGTGGGTGCAGACACTGGGGGTGGGGGGTGGGTGCAGACACTGGGGGAGGGGTGGGAGCAGGCACTGGGGAGGGGTGGGTGCAGACACTGGGGGAGGGTGCAGGCACTGGGGGAGGGGTGGGTGCAGGCACTGGGAGAGGGGTGTGTGCAGACACTGGGGGAGGGGTGGGTGCAGATACTGGGGTAGGGGCGGGTGCAGACCCTGGGGTAGGGGCGGGGTTGGGTGCAGCCAATGGCAATGAGTCACGAGGGATCCCGGGGTCATTTTCAATGATTTCTTTCTGGAATCTGAGCCCGGGACAGGGATTATTTGATTCCGGGATCAGCTCTTTTCTGAAAGGCGTGGGTGGCTCTGAGAAGAGCCTTTAGGTTTAAATGTTTAGAAGTTGCCTTTTTATTTACTTTTTGGGCGCTGCTTTCTTGGCCTTTGCTGATTTGGACGTGGCCTTGACCCTCGGGTTCTCCACCTTTTTGGTCGCCTTCATTTTCTTGGGGCTCTTGGGTTTCTTCACCGCCGCCTTCTTCCCAGCCGGCCCTTTCGCTATCTTTTTTGCTGTTGGTGCCTTCTTGGTGCTCGTTTTCTTAGTTGCTGCTTTCTTTGCTGGAGATTTCTTGGCTGCTGCTTTCTTGGCTGCTGGCTTCTTCACCTTCTTTCCCACTTTCTCCTGGGGATCCGTCTTAGCGATTTTGAAGGAGCCCGAGGCGCCCGTGCCCTTGATCTGCTTCAGGGAGCCATTCATCACATTCTTCTGATTACTGAATCTGATCTGGGACCTGCGCTTCTCCACATCCACACCTTTGGCCGCCAGAGTCTTCTTTATCGTGGCCAGGGACATTCCTCTGCGATCCTTGCCATCGGCCACAACCTTGAGGATGTTGGTCGCCCAGACACAGACAGATACAGTATCAGTTTTACACTTTGTATCAGTGTCTCCATAATACGCTCAGTAACAGTGCTACACCTTCATGTATTGCACCAGAGAGAGAAACAGAGACATTATCCGTCTTGCACTTCCAACAGTGTTTCCACATCACGCTAAATAACAGTATCCCGCCTTCACAACCAGTACAAGAGAGAGCGAATAGCAACAGAGAGGCAGAGAGAGAGGGGAGAGGTCTGAGCGAGAGACAGGAGAGTGCGAGGTCGGGCGGTGAGACACAGAAAGACATGCACAGTATCAGTTCCAGACTGACCTGTGAAGTCCCGTTTTATTCTGGAGAGACAGAAGATGAAGTCTCCTCTCTCACTATATTGTACCAGAGACAGACACATTATGAATCCCACACTGCGGGACAGTGTCAGAGAGTGAGAGAAACAGTGTCCCACATTTATCACTCGCTTGGCTGTGATCAGAGCAGGAGTAGGCCATTTGATCCCTCGAGCATGCTCTGCCATTCAATAAAATCATGGCTGATCTGATCATGGACTCAGCTCCACTTCCCTGCCCGCTCCGCATAACCCTTTTGTTATATCTGTATACTTGTATTTACTCTGTACAGCCACCAGAGGGCTAAATTAAACTCGATCCCATCATCCAGGTCATTAATATTGATTGTAAATAGTTGAGTACCCAGCACCAATCCCTGCGACACCCCACTAGTTACTGTTTGCCAACCGGAAAATGACCCATTTATCTCGACTCTCTGTTTTCTGTTCGTTAGCCAATCCTCTATCCAAGCATATATTATTCCCAATCCCATAAGCTTTTATCTTGTGCAGTAACCTCTTATGTGGCACTTTATCGAATGCCTTCTGAAAATCCAAATACACCACATCCACAGGTTCCCCCTTATCCACTCTGCTCGTTACATCCTCAAAGAACTCCAGCAAATTTGTCAAACATGATTTCCCTTTCATAAAACCATGCTGTTTGAATGAATCATGCTTTTCCAAATGTCCTGCTACTGCTTCATTAATAATGGACTCCAGCATTTTCCCATTGATAGATGTTAGGTTAACTGGGTGATAGTTTCCTGCTTTTTGTCTGCCTCCTTTTTTAAATAAGGATGTTACATTTGCGGTTTTCCAATCTTCTGGGACCATCCCACAATCCAGGGAATTTTGGTAGATTACAAACAATGCATCCACTATCTCTACAGCTACATTTCATAAGACCACAGGATGTAAGCCATCAATTCCAGGCGACTTGCCCGTCTTTCGTCCCATTATTACACCGAGTACTACTTCATTCGTGATAGTGATTGCAATAAGTTCCTCCCTACATATAACCTCTTGATTATCCACTTCGATATTACTCTCAGTGACCGAGTGTTTGACTCTAATAGAAACATAGAAACATAGAAAATAGGTGCAGGAGTAGGCCATTCGGCCCCTCCAGCCTGCACCGCCATTCAATGAGTTCATGGCTGAACATACAACTTCAGTACCCCATTCCTGCTTTCTCGCCATACCCCTTGATCCCCCTAGTAGTAAGGACTTCATCTAACTCCTTTTTGAATATATTTAGTGAATTGGCCTCAACAACTTTCTGTGGTAGAGAATTCCACAGGTTCACCACTCTCTGGGTGAAGAAGTTTCTCTAACTAAACTAATCTCGAACTATTTCTGTCAGATATTAACTCCTGCACGGTCCCAGCAAAAACTCCCACTCCCTCGTCCCTCCGATGTTTTTGCAGGATTGCTTTGTGAAGATGGCTGAATAGGGAGAAATTACAACATGCTGCGGTGCAGAGGGACCTGGAGGTCCTTGTGCATGAAACTCTTTTTGGAGCCCTTGTGCATGAAACTCTATTAGAGTCTACCTGCAAAACATAAAACATTAAACCGTGCCACCCGACCTGGGTGACACACCAGACATTTACAAGGCCCTTTTTTTCCTTTTTTTGGGTTATTTTTTTTGTGTTTTTCTTTTTTTTTGTAGTTTTTTTTTTGGGCACTAAAATCACAATTTTTCCCCAGTGCCCCCTATAAAAGGGAAGGGGACACTAAAAGCACCGGCAATTAAAACAAATTAAACTTTAAAACGTAAATCAAATTGCATGAAACTCTTTTGAGTTTACCTGAAAATAACCATAAACATTAAAACCATGCCACCCGCCTGGGTGACACAGCATACATTTTCAAGGCCCCTTTTTTTTTTCTTTTTTTCCTTTTTTTTTTGTTTTTTTTTTGGGGCGCTAAAATCAAATTTTTCCAGTGCCCCCTATAAAAGGGGAGGGGGTCACTAAAAGCACCGGCAATGAAAACAAATTAAACTTTAAAACGTAAAATCAAATTAAAATTTGGTTGCCGGGTGTGATGATGCACTCCAGTCCCTCCGGTGCCCACCTCTCGCGAAAGGCCGCGAGCGTACCAGTGGACACCGCGTGCTCCATCTCCAAGGACACCCTGGACCGGATGTAAGAGCGGAAGAGAGGCAGGCAGTCAGGTTGAACGACCCCCCTCGACCGCCCGCTGCCTGGACCGGCTGATGGCACCCTTGGCCGTGCCCAGGAGCAGTCCTACGAGGAGGCCTTCGGACCTACCCGCTCCCCTCCGCACAGGGTGCCCAAAGATCAGGAGAGTGGGACTGAAGTGCAGCCAGAATTTCAGGAGCAGCCCCTTCAAATAATGGAACAGGGGCTGCAACCTCGTGCACTCGATAAAAACATGGAACACGGACTCCTCCAGACCGCAGAAATTGCAGGCGGCCTGGGAGTCCGTGAACCGGCTTAAAAATTTGTTGCACGGCACTGCTCCGTGCACCACCCTCCAGGCCAAGTCCCCGATGAATAGTGGGAGGACCCCTGCGTAGAGTGCCCTCCATCGGGGACCCCCGCCTCCTCCGGACGGCAAGATGGTATGCCATGGCGTGTCCGGACGGCCGGCGAGGATGGCAAAGTTGAGAGTGTGCAGGAGCAGCACGTACAGGAAACCCCTCCGCGCGGAATTGAAAGGCACGGAGGGAATTTCCCCGAGGCGGCTCAAGTTGTGAGGCGCCGGCCCCCGAGGGAGGTTCCGGGGTTTGGCGCCGATGAGGAATTCCGTCCGGACGGGGGTCAGTTCGGACGGGATCTCCCCACGTGCTTGAGCCTCCTCGATGCACCTAACGGAGTCAGGGCCCAGAGCTGTTTTTAGCGACTCGATGGCATCGGCCGCGTGGCGGACGTTGGCAGAGTTTAGGCGCCGCGCCAGCGTGTCTGGCGCCATCCAGCCCGCTCCTCCACCATCGAGCAGGTCCCTGACCCTGGTCACCTCACCAGCCACAGCCCTCTCTTCCGACCGCCACATAAACCCTCGGTCGTGGAGGTACGGATTCCCGAGCAGCGGCTCCTGCAGGACGGCCGCCACTCCAGCCGGCGGAGAGCTGCGCATGGTGGAGATTTTGTTCCAGACCCTGATGAGTTCCCTGTAAAAGACAGGCAGCTCCCGGAGGGCGGTCCTGGCACCCCCCAAGTTCACAAACAGGAGCTGCGTGTCATAATTGAGGTCGCGCTGCTGGCGGAAGAAATACCTCGCCAGAGCACACCACCTAGGAGGGGGCTCGACGTAAAGGTATCTCTGCAGGGTCTGAAGACGGAAAGTCGCGAGCTGGGCGCTGACGCACACCAACGACTGACTGCCCTCCTCAAGCGGGAGACTCAAGACCGCAGCAGAGACCCAGTGCTTCCTGTTGTTCCAGAAGAAGTCCACCAGCTTCTTCTGTATCTTGGCGACAAACGCAGGGGGAGGGGTCAAAGTGACCAGCCGGTACCACAACATTGCGGCCACCAGCTGGTTTATGACTAGCGCTCGACCCCTGTAGGACAGCACTCGGAGCAGTCCTGTCCAGCGCCCTAGGCGAGCGGTGACCTTGGCCTCCAGCTCCTGCCAGTTCGCCGGCCAGGCTCCCTCGTCGGGGCTAAGGTAGACTCCCAGATAGAGGAGATGGGTCGTGCTCCAGGCAAAAGGCCTGAGCTCCTCCGGCAGGGAGTCCACCCGCCACTGATCCACCAGGAGTCCGGAACATTTCTCCCAGTTGATCCTGGCGGAGGACGCAGCCGAGTAAATCTCCTGGCACTCACGCATCCTCCGCAGGTCAGCGGGATCCTCTACCGCGAGGAGCACATCATCGGCGTAAGCCGAGAGGACGAACTCCACGCCCGGCCCTTGCAGAGCCAGTCCCGTCAACCTCGTCCGCAAGAGGCGCAGGAAAGGCTCCAAGCAAACGGCGTATAACTGGCCGGACATGGGGCATCCCTGGCGCACCCCTCTCCTAAAGCGAAGGGGCGCCGTCAAGGACCCGTTAACCTTAATCAGACACTCCGCGGCGGCGTACAAAAATCGGATCAAATTGCATGAAACTCTTTTGAGTTTACCTGCGAAAACATAAAACATTAAACGGTGCCACCCGACCTGGGTGACACTCCAGACATTTACAAGGCTCTTTTTTTTTTCCCCCCTTTTTTTTTTATTTTTGTGTTTTTCTTTTTTTGGTTTTTTT
Source organism: Pristiophorus japonicus (assembly GCF_044704955.1). Lineage (NCBI taxonomy): Eukaryota > Metazoa > Chordata > Chondrichthyes > Pristiophoridae > Pristiophorus > Pristiophorus japonicus. The sequence continues at coordinate 4,475,690 of NW_027252668.1, read as the reverse complement.
TTTTGGGGCACTAAATTCACAATTTTCCCCAGTGCCCCCTATAAAAGGGAAGGGGGACACTAAAAGCTCCGGCAATTAAAACAAATTAAACTTAAAAACGTAAAATCAAATTAAAATTTGGTTGCCGGGCGTGATGATGCACTCCAGTCCCTCCGGTGCCCACCTCTCGCGGAAGGCCGCGAGCGTACCGGTGGACACCGCGTGCTCCATCTCCAAGGACACCCTGGACCGGATGTAAGAGCGGAAGAGAGGCAGGCAGTCAGGTTGAACGACCCCCTCGACCGCCCGCTGCCTGGACCGGCTGATGGCACCCTTGGCCGTGCCCAGGAGCAGTCCTACGAGGAGGCCTTCGGACCTACCCGCTCCCCTCCGCACAGGGTGCCCAAAGATCAGGAGAGTGGGACTGAAGTGCAGCCAGAATTTCAGGAGCAGCCCCTTCAAATAATGGAACAGGGGCTGCAACCTCGTGCACTCAATAAAAACATGGAACACGGACTCCTCCAGACCGCAGAAATTGCAGGCGGCCTGGGAGTCCGTGAACCGGCTTAAAAATTTGTTGCACGGCACTGCTCCTTGCACCACCCTCCAGGTCAAGTCCCTGATGAATAGTGGGAGGACCCCTGCGTAGAGTGCCCTCCATCGGGGACCCCCGCCTCCTCCGGACGGCAAGATGGTACGCCATGGCGTGTGCGGACGGCCGGCGAGGATGGCAAAGTTGAGAGTGTGCAGGAGCAGCCCGTACAGGAAACCCCTCCGCGCGGAACTGAAAGGCGCGGAGGGTATTTCCCCGAGGCGGCTCAAGTTGTGAGGCGCCGGCCCCCGAGGGAGGTTCCGGGGTTTGGCGCCGATGAGGAATTCCGTCCGGACGGGGGTCAGTTCGGACGGGATCTCCCCACATGCTTGAGCCTCCTCGATGCACCTAACGGAGTCAGGGCCCAGAGCTGTTTTTAGCGACTCGATGGCATCGGCCGCGTGGCGGACGTTGGCAGAATTTAGGCACCGCGCCAGCGTGTCTGGCGCCATCCAGCCCGCTCCTCCGCCATCGAGCAGGTCCCTGACCCTGGTCACCTCACCAACCACAGCCCTCTCTTCCGACCGCCACATAAAACCTCGGCCGTGGAGGTACGGATTCCCGAGCAGCGGTTCCTGCAGGACGGCCGCCACTCCAGCCGGCGGAGAGCTGCGCTTGGTGGAGACTTTGTTCCAGACCCTGATGAGTTCCCTGTAAAAGACAGGCAGCTCCCGGAGGGCGGTCCTGGCACCCCCCAAGTTCACAAACAGGAGCTGCGTGTCATAATTGAGGTCGCGCTGCTGGCGGAAGAAATATCTCGCCAGAGCACACCACCTAGGAGGGGGCTCGACGTAAAGGTATCTCTGCAGGGTCTGAAGACGGAAAGTCGCGAGCTGGGCGCTGACGCACACCAACGACTGACCGCCCTCCTCAAGCGGGAGACTCAAGACCGCAGCAGAGACCCAGTGCTTCCTGTTGTTCCAGAAGAAGTCCACCAGCTTCTTCTGTATCTTGGCAACAAACGCAGGGGGAGGGGTCAAAGTGACCAGCCGGTACCACAGTATTGCGGCCACCAGCTGGTTTATGACTAGCGCTCGACCCCTGTAGGACAGCACTCGGAGCAGTCCTGTCCAGCGCCGTAGGCGAGCGGCGACCTTGGCCTCCAGCTCCTGCCAGTTCGCCGGCCAGGCTCCCTCGTCGGGGCTAAGGTAGACTCCCAGATAGAGGAGATGGGTCGTGCTCCAGGCAAAAGGCCTGAGCTCCTCCGGCAGAGAGTCCACCCGCCACTGACCCACCAGGAGTCCGGAACATTTCTCCCAGTTGATCCTGGCGGAGGACGCGGCCGAGTAAATCTCCTGGCACTCACGCATCCTCCGCAGGTCAGCGGGATCCTCTATCGCGAGGAGCACGTCATCGGCGTAAGCCGAGAGGACGACCTCCACGCCCGGCCCTTGCAGAGCCAGTGCCGTCAACCTCGTCCGCAAGAGGCGCAGGAAAGGCTCCACGCAAACGGCGTATAACTGGCCGGACATGGGGCATCCCTGGCGCACCCCTCTCCTAAAGCGAAGGGGCGCCGTCAAGGACCCGTTAACCTTAATCAGACACTCTGCGGCGGCGTACAAAAATCGGATCAAATTGCATGAAACTCTTTTTGGAGTTCACCTGCAAAACATAAAACATTAAACGGTGCCACCCGACCTGGGTGACACTCCAGACATTTACAAGGCCCTTTTTTTTTCCCCCCTTTTTTTTTCTTTTTTTTTTGTGTTTTTCTTTTTTTTTTGTTTTTTTTTTGGCACTAAAATCACAATTTTTCCCCAGTGCCCCCTATAAAAGGGAAGGGGACACTAAAAGCACCGGCAATTAAAACAAATTAACTTTAAAACGTAAAATCAAATTAAAATTTGGTTGCCGGGCGTGATGATGCACTCCAGTCCCTCCGGTGCCCACCTCTCGCGGAAGGCCGCGAGCGTACCGGTAGACACCGCGTGCTCCATCTCCAAGGACACCCTGGACCGGATGTAAGAGCGGAAGAGAGGCAGGCAGTCAGGTTGAACGACCCCCTCGACCGCCCGCTGCCTGGACCGGCTGATGGCACCCTTGGCCGTGCCCAGGAGCAGTCCTACGAGGAGGCCTTCGGACCTACCCACTCCCCTCCGCACAGGGTGCCCAAAGATCAGGAGAGTGGGACTGAAGTGCACCCAGAATTTCAGGAGCAGCCCCTTCAAATAATAAAACAGGGGCTGCCACCTTGTGCATTCCATAAAAACATGGAACACGGACTCTTCCAGACCGCAGAAATTGCAGGCAGCCTGGGAGTCCGTGAACCGGCTTAAAAATTTATTGCACGGCACTGCTCCGTGCACCATCCTCCAGGCCAAGCCCCCGATGAATAGTGGGAGGACCCCTGCGTAGAGTGCCCTCCATCGGGGACCCCCGCCTCCTCCGGACGGCAAGATGGTACGCCATGGCGTGTCCGGACGGCCGGCGAGGATGGCAAAGTTGAGGGTGTGCAGGAGCAGCCCGTACAGGAAACCCCTCCGCGCGGAACTGAAAGGCACAGAGGGGATTTCCCCGAGGCGGCTCAAGTTGTGAGGCGCCGGCCCCCGAGGGAGGTTCCGGGGTTTGGCGCCGATGAGGAATTCCGTCCGGACGGGGGTCAGTTCGGACGGGATCTCCCCACGTGCTTGAGCCTCCTCGATGCACCTAACGGAGTCAGGGCCCAGAGCTGTTTTTAGCGACTCGATGGCATCGGCCGCGTGGCGGACGTTGGCAGAATTTAGGCGCCGCGCCAGCGTGTCTGGCGCCATCCAGCCCGCTCCTCCGCCATCGAGCAGGTCCCTGACCCTGGTCACCTCACCAGCCACAGCCCTCTCTTCCGACCGCCACATAAAACCTCGGCCGTGGAGGTACGGATTCCCGAGCAGCGGTTCCTGCAGGACAGCCGCCACTCCAGCCGGCGGAGAGCTGCGCTTGGTGGAGACTTTGTTCCAGACCCTGATGAGTTCCCTGTAAAAGACAGGCAGCTCCCGGAGGGCGGTCCTGGCACCCCCCAAGTTCACAAACAGGAGCTGCGTGTCATAGTTGAGGTCGAGCTGCTGGCGGAAGAAATACCTCGCCAGAGCGCACCACCTAGGAGGGGGCTCGACGTAAAGGTATCTCTGCAGGGTCTGAAGACGGAAAGTCGCGAGCTGGGCGCTGACGCACACCAACGACTGACCGCCCTCCTCAAGCGGGAGACTCAAGACCGCGGCAGAGACCCAGTTTTTCCTGTTGTTCCAGAAGAAGTCCACCAGCTTCTTCTGTATCTTGGCGACAAACGCAGGGGGAGGGGTCAAAGTGACCAACCGGTACCACAGCATTGCGGCCACCAGCTGGTTTATGACTAGCGCTCGACCCCTGTAGGACAGCACTCGGAGCAGTCCTGTCCAGCGCCCTAGGCGAGCGGCGACCTTGGCCTCCAGCTCCTGCCAGTTCGCCGGCCAGGCTCCCTCGTCGGGGCTAAGGTAGACTCCCAGATAGAGGAGATGGGTCGTGCTCCAGGCAAAAGGCCTGAGCTCCTCCGGCAGGGAGTCCACCCGCCACTGACCCACCAAGATTCCGGAACATTTCTCCCAGTTGATCCTGGCGGAGGACGCGGCCGAGTAAATCTCCTGGCACTCACGCATCCTCCGCAGGTCAGCGGGATCCTCTATCGCGAGGAGCACGTCATCGGCGTAAGCCGAGAGGACGACCTCCACGCCCGGCCCTTGCAGAGCCAGTCCCGTCAACCTCGTCCGCAGGAGGCGCAGGAAAGGCTCCACGCAGATGGCATATAACTGGCCGGACATGGGGCATCCCTGGCGCACCCCTCTCCTAAAGCGAAGGGGCGCCGTCAAGGACCCGTTAACCTTAATCAGACACTCCGCGGCGGCGTACAAAAATCGGATCAAATTGCATGAATCCCAAAATGTTAGTTTGCAGGTGCAGCAGGTAATCAGGAAGGCGAATGGAATGCTGGCCTTCATTGTGAGAGGGATGGAGTACAAAAGCAGGGAGGTCTTGCTGCAACTGTATAGGGTATTGGTGAGGCCGTATCTGGAGTACTGCGTGCAGTTATGGTCACCTTACTTAAGGAAAGATATACTAGCCTTGGAGAGAGTGCAGAGACGATTCACTAGGCTGATTCTGGAGATGAGGGGGTTACCTTATGATGATAGATTGAGTAGACTGGGTCTTTACTCGTTGGAGTTCAGAAGGATGAGGGCTGATCTTCTAGAAACATTTAAAATAATGAAAGGGATAGACAAGATAGAGGCGGAGAGGTTGTTTCCACTGGTCGGGAAGACTAGAACTCGGGGGCACAGCCTCAAAATACGGGGGAGCCAATTTGAAACCGAGTTGAGAAGGAATTTCTTCTGCCAGAGGGTTGTGAATCTGTGGAAATCTCTGCCCAAGGAAGCAGTTGAGACTAACTCATTGAATGTATTCAAATCACAGATAGATAGATTTTTAACCAATAAGGGAATTAAGGGTTATGGGGAGCGGGCGGGTAAGTGGAGCTGAGTCCACGGCCAGATCAGCCATGATCTTTTTGAATGGCGGAGCAGGCTCGAGGGGCTAGATTCCTAATTCTTATGTTCTTATGTTATGTAAACACCCTGCACGGATGATCCCAAATTGAGCATCTCCAAGGGACAAGGCTCCCAGCTTTAATCATTCTCTGTCCTTTCCCCCCAGGCCCAGTTCCTTTGTTCAGATTCTGATAAAAGTAAATTGGGAAAAGTGCACTTTGATTTTTACAGGCTGAATTATTGCAAAGAGCTGCGCATGCGAGGCTCAGCCCCACCCCCTGTGTCGAGTCCCAGTGAGCAGAAGAGTGCATGCGCCCTCCCCTCCCCCAGTCCTGCCTGTGATCACCATGCACTCAGTGAGCGGAAGAAGATGGTTTCAAACAGCCGGAAATGGAGAGCCCGCGGCCCCGGGGTAAGGCAGCGAGCAGCAGCCTCCTTACAGCAGCGCAGCGCTTTGGGAGCGTGTCCGCAGATGAGCTCAGAGACCGGCACTGAGTCCGGGGCTGTGTGTAAGGGGCGGAATGGAGCAAGAACCAGTGTCAGTGCGTGGTGAGTGGGGGGAGGGACAGGCCATTCTCGGGCTGTGTGTGGACAGTGTGTGTCCAGGGGGAAGGGAGACAGAATGGGCAGAATCTGCTGTTTACAATCATTGCTGCTTTCTCTCTCCTAACCAGGAGTGAACGTTCCTGGTTTAGTTCCGTCGGGGGCTGTTTGTTTGTCAGAGGCAGAGTGGAGCAGGAACTAATTCCGGAGCATGGAGTGAGTGGGGGGAGGGAGAGTCCATTCTCGGGCAGTGTGTGGACAGTGTAAGATAACAGAGAAAGTAAATCACCTCCATCTTTCAAATCGTTGCTGCTTTCTTTCCCCAAATCAGTAGTGAATGTTCCTGATTCAGTTCCAATCTCACCGTGTCTGTTGTTCTTGGACAGTGAACAGTGGAAACATAACCTGGCTGTGAGGATGTGAGGAGTTTCACAAAGTGCATCTATTGCAGGAGAGGAGTGTGGGAGAAAATATTTTAAAACTGGTTATATTGTCTGGTGCATTGAGTTCTCCAGAACCGTGTTGCTGGTGATTGAGAGATACATTGTTCTTCTCTCAGATCCATCATAATCTTCACCTGCATCTTGTGACTAATATTGTTCTTGTATGATTATTCTCAGAGCAATATTCTTCAACCAGCCAGAACAAATGTGAGCTTTCCTCCACTCGGAACACGAGGAACAGTTCAGGCAGCTCCTTCTCCCACACAGTAAGTACATTATCACTCACAGAGCGTAGGGAAACAGAACTGGCCTCAATCCTATTATCACAGGCAGCAGAATCAGTCAGTCCCACAGTGATCCGAAATGGCAGAGTTACATTGTGAATTTTGCAGCCACATGGAGTAGTAGAATCAGATGCTGTTTCACCATTGAAACCGATCACACTGGCAGGTACATGAAACACCCACACTCACTTGCCAGAAACTGGCAGGTAGAGAATAAAACCCCTATCGGAACAAATAACAAATAGATAGTATAAATCGTACTCTCATATCAGAAGCTGATGGGTACAGAGCAAAAGCCATATTCAAGTTTCAGAATCTGACGGATTCAGTATTTAACCCCCAGATCATAGCAGAAGATGACAGGTGCAGAATAAAACCCACATTCCTGTACCATAGACTGACACATACAGTATACAACACACACACACACATACATGAAAGTGACAGTAACAGAATAAAATCCGCACTTGCACACCAGAGAGTGACCGGTAAAGTGTAAATCCCATGTGCACATATCCAAAAACTGAAAGGCAGTAAGTAAAATTGGTACTTGCATCGCAGAAACTGATAGGGGCAGAGTAAAACCCACACGCACACACCAGAAAAATGAAGGTAGAAGGCAAAATCTTCACTCCCATATCAGAGAAATATAAGTAAAAAGTAAAATTGATCCTCACATTCACATACCAGATACAGAGTAAATTCCACACTCTCACAGCAGGAACTGACAGGTACAGACTAAAACACACAATCAAGTAGCAGGAACAAATAGGTACAGATTAAACCCAGACCAACATAGCAGAAACTTAGAGGCACAGATTAAACCTCAACACACATACCAAAACCTGACAGGTACAGAATAATACACACACTCGCACATCAGAGACTGAGGATACAGTATAAAACCCACACTCGCATATCAGAGGCTGAGATATAGTATAAAACCCACACTCACATATCAGAGGCTGACATTAAAATCCACATTCCCATAACATAAATTGACAGACACAGTGAAATGCCATACTCACTTATCAGTACTTGACAGGTACAGAGTAAAGACATCTCTTCCATAGCAGAAACTGACAGGTACAAAGAAAAGCCCACTCAATTAAGCAGAAACTGGCAAGTGTAGAGTAAGGCCCACAATCACACATCAGAACTTGACAGGTACAGAATAAAACCCAGACTCCCATAACAGAAATGGAGAGATACAGAGAAAGGCCAACACTCACATACCAGAGACAGATAGATACAGAGTGAAACTCAGACTCATTTACCAGAGACTGACAGATTCAGCATAAACACTCACCTCCATAACAAAAATTGACAGAAAGTAAAACGAATACCCTACCAGGAATTGGTGGTACACAGTAAAACAATACTAACATACTGGAGAATGACGGGTATGAAGTAGAGCTCACATTCACGTAACAGAGATGGACAGATAGAGCACAAAACACACACACTCACACACCAGGAATGGAAAGATACAGAATGAAACCCACAGGCAATTACCAGAAATTGACAGGTACAGGATAAAACCCACACTCTCGTATTAGAAACTGACACACACAGTAAAACGCTCATCCACATACCAGAAATGGGCAGATACAGAGTCAATCCACATTCATATACCAGACACCCACAATATAAGAAAATAAGAACATAAAAAATAGGAGCAGGAGTCGGCCATACGGCCCCTCGAGCCTGCTCCGCCATTTAATATGATCATGACTGATCCAATCATGGACTCGGGCCCAATTCAATGCCTGCTCCCCATAACCTCTTATTCCCTTCTGGGTGAATAAACTGTCTATCTCGATCTTAAATATATTCAATATCCCAGCTTCCACAGCTCGCTGAGGCAGTGAATTCCACAGATTTACCACCCTCCGAGAGAAGAAATTTCTTCTCATCTCAGTTTTAAATGGGTAGCCCCTTATTCTAAGATTATGCCTCCTAGTTCTAGTCCCCCCTATCAGTGAAAACATTCTCTCTGCATCCACCTTGTCAAGCCCCCTCATAATCTTATACATTTCGATAAATCACCTCTCATTCATTCTTCTGAATTCCAATGAGTCGAGGCCCAACCTCTTCTCATAAGTCAATCCCTTCATCTCCGGAATCAACCTAATGAACCTTCTCTGAACTGCCTCCAAAGCAACTATATCCTTTCATAAATATGGAAACCAAAACTGCACGCAGTATTCCAGGTGTGGCCTCACCAATAACCTGTAACCTGTATAACTGTAGCAAGACTTCCCTGCTTTTATACTCCAGCCCCTTTGCAATAAAGGTCAAGATTCCATTGGCCTTCCTGATCACTTGCTTTACCTGCATACTAACCTTTTGTGTTTCATGCACAAGTACCCCCAGGTCCCGCTGTACTGCAGCACTTTGCAATCTTTCTCCATTTAAATAATAACTTGCTCTTTGATTTTTTTTCGGCCAAAGTGCATGACCTCACACTTTCCAACATTATACTCCATCTGCCAGATTTTTGCCCACTCACTGAGCCTAACTGTGTCCTTTTGCATATTCTTTGTGTCCTCCTCACATATTGCTTTTCCTCCCATCTTTGTATCATCAGCAAACTTGGCTACGTTGCACTCAGTCCCTTCTTCCAAGTCGTTAATATAGATTGTAAATAGTTGGGGTCCCAGCACTGATCCCTGTGGCACCCCACTAGTTACTGATTGCCAACCCAAGAATGAACCATTTATCCCGACTCTCTGTTTTCTGTTAGTTAGCCAATCCTCAATCCATGCTAATATATTACCCCCAACCCCGTGAACTTTTATCTTGTGCAGTAACCTTTTATGTGGCACCTTGTCAAATACCTTCTGGATGTCCAATTACACCACATCCACTTTATCCACCCTGTTCATTACATGCTCAAAGAATTCCAGCAAATTTGTCAAACTTAATTTCCCCTTCATTAATCCTTGCTGACTCTGCCTGACCGAATTTTGCTTTTCCAAATGTCCTGCTACTGCTTCTTTAATAATGGACTCCCAACATTTTCCCAACAACAGATGGAAGGCTAATTGTCGATAGTTTCCTGCTTTTTGTCTGCCTGTTTTTTCACCGAGTGCGGCTCTCAGGCCCCAGGTAACACCCAGTGCAGCTCTCGGGCCCCGGGCAACACCCAGTGCAGCTCTCGGGCCCCGGGCAACACCCAGTGCAGCTCTCGGGCCCCGGGCAACACCCAGTGCAGCTCTCGGGCCCCGGGCAACACCCAGTGCAGCTCTCGGGCCCCGGGCAACACCCAGTGCAGCTCTCGGGCCCCGGGCAACACCCAGTGCAGCTCTCGGGCCCCGGGCAACACCCAGTGCAGCTCTCGGGCCCCGGGCAACACCCAGTGCAGCTCTCGGGCCCCGGGCAACACCCAGTGCAGCTCTCGGGCCCCGGGCAACACCCAGTGCAGCTCTCGGGCCCCGGGCAACACCCAGTGCAGCTCTCGGGCCCCGGGCAACACCCAGTGCAGCTCTCGGGCCCCGGGCAACACCCAGTGCAGCTCTCGGGCCCCGGGCAACACCCAGTGCAGCTCTCGGGCCCCGGGCAACACCCAGTGCAGCTCTCGGGCCCCGGGCAACACCCAGTGCAGCTCTCGGGCCCCGGGCAACACCCAGTGCAGCTCTCGGGCCCCGGGCAACACCCAGTGCAGCTCTCGGGGCCCCGGGCAACACCCAGTGCAGCTCTCGGGCCCCGGGCAACACCCAGTGCAGCTCTCGGGCCCCGGGCAACACCCAGTGCAGCTCTCGGGCCCTGGGCAACACCCAGTGCAGCTCTCGGGCCCCGGGCAACACCCAGTGCAGCTCTCGGGCCCCGGGCAACACCCAGTGCAGCTCTCGGGCCCCGGGCAACACCCAGTGCAGCTCTCGGGCCCCGGGCAACACCCAGTGCAGCTCTCGGGCCCCGGGCAACACCTAGTGCAGCTCCCGTGCCCCGGGCAACACCCAGTGCAGCTCTCGGGCCCCGGGCAACACCCAGTGCAGCTCTCGGGCCCCGGGCAACACCCAGTTCAGCTCTCGGGCCCCGGGCAACACCCAGTGCAGCTCTCGGGCCCCGGGCAACACCCAGTGCAGCTCTCGGGCCCCGGGCAACACCCAGTGCAGCTCTCGGGCCCCGGGCAACACCCAGTGCAGCTCTCGGGCCCCGGGCAACACCCAGTGCAGCTCTCGGGCCCCGGGCAACACTGAGTGCAGCTCTCAGGCCCCGAGTCAGAGCCGCCAAGCCTGGCACCAGCAAACTCCGGGGGCAGTGCCACCCGCACACCACTTGCATTTATGCAACAGGCCCAGCAATTCCCAGTTGCTCTATCAGGGAGGGCGCTGGATGTGGAAGTCTCTCCCTGACCTCCTGTGTGGGTCTGTTCGTTGCATCAGTTTGAGCTGGAGTGGGGAGGAGGGAGAAGCTGCTGGGTTTCACCCCCAGTACTTCTAGGCCCAGTGGGACCAACAATTTCCCATGTGGGACTGTCACGGGAGGTGGGTTCCCTTCCCTGAAGGACAGTCGTGACCCAGATGTGTTTTTATGACAATCCGGCAGCTTTCATTGTCACTTTTTTCTAGTGCTGGCCCCACAAATGACCAGATTCATCAAGCTCAATTTCACAAACTGCCTGTGTGTTTTTGTGGGTTCTCTCTCACACTCCCTTTTACCTGTTTGAAATTCACTTTATAGGGTATTAAAAGGGGAGGATTTGTAGACTGGAAGCTCAAACCAAACATCACTTCAAGATCTGACAGTCACTCGATACATCGGGACCGGAATATCATCAGCTTTTGACCATGGAAGCAGAAGGCACCGTTCACAGTGGGGAGAAACGGTACACGTGCTCTGTGTGTGGACAAGGCTTCAGCCAATCATCCAACCTGGAGAGACACAAGCGCAGTCACATTGGGGAGAAACCATGTAAATGTGAGGACTGTGGGAAACTATTCAACTACCCGTCCCAGCTGAAAATGCACCAGCCATTTACCTGCTCCGACTGTGGGAAGGGATTCACTGTATCATCCCACCTGCTGACACACCAAGTTCCCACTGGGGAGAGGCTGTTCATCTGCACGGAATGTGGGAAGAGATTCACTGTATCATCCAGCCTGCTGACACACCAGCGAGTTAACACTCGGGAGAGTCCGTTCACCTGCTCCGACTGTGGGAAGGGATTCACTGCATCATCCAGACTACTGACACACCAGCGAGTTCACACTGGGGAAAGACCGTTCTCCTGCTCCGACTGTGGGAAGGGATTCACTCAGTTATTCGCCCTGCTGAGACACCAGCGAGTTCACACTGAGGAGAGACCTTTTAAATGTTCTAACTGTGAGAAGGGTTTTAAAAGCAAACAGCAACTCCTGACACACCAGCGAGTTCACACTGGGGAGAGGCCTTTTAAATGTTCTGACTGTGAGAAGAGTTTTAAAAGCAAACAGCACCTGCTGATATACCAGCGACTTCACACTGGGGAGAGGCCGTTCACCTGCTCTGAATGTGGGAAGGGATTCACTCTGTCATACCACCTGCTGAGACACCAGCGAATTCACACAGGGGAGAGGCCGTTCAGCTGCTCTGAATGTGGGATGGGATTCACTCGGTCAGCCCACCTGCTGAGACACCAGCGAATTCACACTGGGGAGAGGCCGTTCACCTGCTCAGAGTGTGGGAAGGGATTCATTCGATCATCCAACCTGCTGAGCCACCAGCGAGTTCACAAGCGACTGCAGGGGTTGGATTCTGCTGTTATTGCTGCTGTTAATCACATCCTGGACTGAATTGTGTTCATTCTGACAGTTGGGGTTTATATCTCTTGTAACGCTAATGTTAATAACTCCTGTAGCTCGACTGGAATTTAATATTTGATATATCGACACATAAATTAGTGTTGCTTTCAACACATTGCTGTGGATTTTTGTCTTACCCACCTGAATGTTTAGCATCACCTGGCTGGAGCTGAGAAAGGACAATCTGGAGGGAGGATCATACAGGGGGAACAGAATTTCAGCCTGGACACACTCCTTCAGGGCCACACTAAGATCACTTCATTCCTCTGAACTCAAATGTGTATAGGCCCAACCTGTCGTCATAAGTCGACCCCCCTCATCTCCGGAATCTACAGCAGACATGAGCAAGGACCTGAGGCTTATTAAAAGACACATTTCATTACAGACAAGGTTACACTGGGAGAAATGTTCAGTTAGAACATAAGAAATAGGAGCAGGAGTAGGCCATTTGGCCCCTCAGGCCTGTTCCGCCATTCAATAAGACCATGGCTGATCTGATCATGGACTCAGCTCCACTTCTCTGCCCGCTCCCCATAACCTTTTACTCCCTTATCACTCAAAAATCTGTCTCTCTCTGCCTTAAATATATTCAAAGACCCAGCCTCCACAGCTCTCTTGGGCAGAGAATTCCATAGATTTACACCCATCAGAGAAGAAATTCATCACCTCAATTTTAATTGGGCGGCCCCTTATTCTAAGACTATGTCCCCTAGTTTTAGTTTCCCGTATGAGTGGAAATATCCTCTCTGCATCCACCTTATTGAGCCCCCTCATCATCTTATATGTTTTGATAAGATCACCTCTCATTCTTCTGAACTCCAATTTGTATAGGCTCAACCTTTCTTGATGAGTCAACCCCCTCATCTCTGGAATCAACCTAGTGAACCTTCAATGAACAGCCTCCAATGCAAGTATGTCCTTCCTTAAATACAGAGACCAAAATACAGAGTCCATTACAGGCAAAATGCCGAGCAAACCAGCAGCACACTGGCACCTTAACAGTGTCTCATCGGTCTACAGGCTTTTCTTAAATAGATTTGCTGAGTGGATATAAACTTATACAAGGTTTGCAGGCGTGATGCTCTATTCACATATTGGAGGTAGAAGAGATGCTGTGAGGTACTTTCAGTAGCTGAAAGTGATTAACAGACTTGGTTTTGTGTTTAGTGAGTCTGGGCGTGTTACCAATACCAGCAAAATCGGGACAGTGCAGCATGGATATGAAAGTGGCTAAGTGACACAAACAGAGTAGTGGTGAATGGTTGTTTTTCAGACTGAAGGAAGTGGTGTTCCCCAGGGGTCAGTACTGGGGCCACTGCATTTTTTGATCTATATTAATACTTAGACTTGGGTGTACAGGGCACAATTTCCAAATTTGCAGATGACACAAAACTTAGAAGTACAGTGAACAGTGAGGAGGATAGTGATAGATCTTGAAAGACATATACAGGCTGGTGGAATGGATGGACATGTGGCAGATGAAATTTAACATAGAAAAGTTCAAGAGTGATACATTTTGGTAGGAAGAAAGAGGAGTGGAAATATAAACTAAAGAATACAATTTTAAAGGGGTGCATGAACAGAGAGACCCAGGAGTATATGTGCACCCATCGCTGAAGGTGGCAGCGCAGGTTGAGAAAGCAGTTAGAAAGACTTGTGGGATCCGAGGCTTCATGAATAGAAGTATAGAGTACAGAAGTGTGGATATTATGTTGAACCTGCATAAAATACTGGTTCGGCCTCAACTGGAATATTGTGACCAATTCTGGGTCATCTTCATAGGCAGCCTCTCTGAATCGAGGCAGACATGCTTCCACTCTAAAAATGAATCCTTCGATGGCTGAACAGTCCAATATGAGAACCACAGTCCCTGTCACAGGTGGGACAGATATCGTTGAGGGAAAGGGTGGGTGTGACAGGTTTGCCACACGCTCTTTCCCATGCCTGCGTTTGATTTCTGTGTGCTCTCGGCGATGAGACTCGAGGTGCTCAGTGCCCTCCCGGATGCACTTCCTCCACTTAGTGCGGTCTTTGGCCAGGGACTCCCAGGTGTCAGTGGGGATGTTGCACTTTTTCCAGGAGGCTTTGAGGATGTCCATGTAACATTTCCTCTGCCCACCTTTGGCTCGTTTGCCGTGAAGGTGTTCTGAGTAGAGCGTTTGTTTTGGGAGTCTCATGTCTGGCATGCGAACAATGTGGCTTGCCCAGCAGAGTTGATCAAGTGTGGTCAATGCTTCAGTGTTAGGAATGTTGGCCTGGTCGACGACGCTAATGTTGGTGCATCTGTCCTCGCAGGGGCTTTGTAGGATCTTGCGGAGACATCGTTGGTGGTATTTCTCCAGCAACTTGAGGTGTCTACTATACATGGTCCATGTCTCTGTGACATACAGGAGGGCAGGTATTACTACAGCCCTGTAGACCTAGAGTTATGTCACAAATTTGAGGGCCTGGTCTTCAAACACACTTTTCCTCAGGCGGCCGAAGGCTGCACTGGAGGCAGTGTTGAATCTCGTTGTCAATGTCTGCTCTTGTTGATAAGAGGTTCCCGTATGGTCCACGTTGTCAAGGACCGCGCCGTGGATCCTTGATGACTGGGGGGCGGGGCCGGAGGTTTGTGGAGGACCTTTGTCTTACGGATGTTTAGCGTAAGGCCCATGCTTTCGTATGCCTCAGTAAATACGTTGACTATGATTTGGAAGTTCAGCCTCTGTATGTGCGCAGACACAGGCATCGTCCGCGTATGGAAGCTCGACAACCGAGGTTGAGGTGGTCTTGGACCTGGCCTGGAGACGACGAAAGTTGAACAGGTTCCCACTGGTTCTGTAGTTCACTCCAGCGAGGAGCTTGTTGACTGAGATGGAGCAATTCTGGGTACCGCATTTTAGCAAGTATGCGAAGGCTTTGGAGAGGGTGCAGAAAAGATTTATGAGAATGATTCAGGGATGAAGGGACTTCAGTTACGTGGATAGTCTGGAGAAGCTGGGGTTGTTCTCCTCAGGGCAAAGAAGATTGAGAGGAGATTTGACAGAGGTATTCAAAATCATGAAGGGTCTGGACCAGAGTAGATGGAGTGGGATTAGCTGACGCTCTTGCAGATAGCCGGCATGGGCTCGATGGGCAAAACGGCCTCCTTCCGTGTTGTAACCAGTCTCTGATTCTAAGATGAAGAAAAACCTGTGACCCAGGATGCTCCATCTCCCGGGCACTGGGACCCAGTTGGGAACAGAGACCCTGAAGCCCCGTCCATTCTCTGTTCCTGAACCAAGGTGGCCATGCATGCGCCCTGATCCCGCCCTGTGCAAGATGGCGGCCAGTGACCTTGCTCACCCGGGCCTGTCACCATGGGGCATGAGGGCTCTAATTTGGGATCTGAGATTTATCTGTATCTAAACCGTGCTGTACCTGCCCTGGGATTGTTTGATGAGATAGTGTAGAGGGAGCTTTACTCTGAATTTAACCAGTGCTGTACTTGCTCTGGTAGTCTTCGACAGGAAGGTGTCGAGGAAGTGTTTCAATACATATGAAAAATGACAGACAGGGAAAGACCATCTGGTCCATCAAGCCTGTCCCACACAATTGCGATATATCACAGTATATACACTCCACTCCACCCGAATCCATGTGATCTCCTGGGAGAGGCAAAAAAACATTTAAAAAACCCAGGCCAATTTGGGAAAATAAAATATGGGAAATTCCTCTCCGACCCATCTAAGCGATCGAAACTAGTCCAGGAGATCACTCTGGCCATTAAATTCTCTGCAGTACGTACCTTCTGTAAGTGTTAATCTCCGCCGCAGCCACAAACAAATCCAGCTTTTGCTTGAAGGAATTCAGTGAGTCTGTATCCACCACATGAGAGGGCAGCTTGTTCCAGAGGTCTACTATTCTCTGGGAAAAGAAGCACCTCCTGACATCTAACCTAGATGTAGCCTTATACAACTTAAATTTGTGCCCCTGGTCCTGCCTAACCTACTTCATTGAAATAAACAGTCAGCTGGAACACTTTCATGTTCATTATCTTATAAACCTCAATCATATCCCCCTAAGTCTACGCTGCTCTAAGGAAAAGAGTCCCAACTCTTTTAACCTATCTTGATAACTAAGATACTTTAGACTTGGAATTAGTGTAGTGGCCCTCTTCTGCACCTTTTCCAGAGCCTCAATATCACCCACCATGTGAGGAGACCAAAACTGGACACAGTATTCCAAGTGCAGCCTGACTAAGGTATTGTATCAGGACAAAACAGTGCGCCTCGTCTTATACTCCATTGTCCTATGGATACACCCAACACCCTATTTGCTCCAGCTATCGCTGCACAGCATTGCTCATATACCTTTAAGGATGTATGCACTAGAATTCCCAAATCTCTTTCTATCTCCACCATTTTTAATGCCTTTCCCGAGAGGGTTTACGAATGTTGAGCATTTGCCCTGCCCACATCCATGCCACTGAACTTATCTAAGTTATACATCATTTTCCAGTCATGAGGCCAGACTCCCAACACTTTAAGATCTGACTGAATCAGACGAGCCTATTCTACAGTTCCAGCACTTGCACAGATCTTCGTATTTCCAAATTTGCAAACTGTGCCCCCAACCCCAAAGTCCAGATCCTTAATATAATTAGTGAAAAGCAACGGTCCCAGCACTGATCCCTGCGGGACACCACTGGTGACCGGTCTCCAAACAGATCCAAATCCATCTATAACTGCTCTTTTCCGGCATCCTGCCAGCCAGATCTGAATCCAGCTCACTATATTTCCACTAATACCAGAGGCTCCCATCTCACAGAGAAGCTTCTTGTGTGGTATCCTCTCAAAAGCTTTTTGAAAATCTAAGTAGACAATGTCTACTGGGCTTCCCTCATCCACCAACTTTGTAACTTTTTCAAAAAATACAATTAAAATTGTGAGACATGAACTCTTTTTTTTTATGAAGCCATGTTGGGTGTCCCCAATATGTCCTTCCCTATCCAAGTATTCATATATTGCATCCCTTATGATTCAAGCATCTCACCTATTGCTGATATTAAACTGATGGGCCTATAGTTACCCGGGTCTGCCTTGTCACAATTTTTTTAAATGGGGACTACCTTAGCCTCCTTCCAGTCTGTAGGAACCATTCCAGATTGCAGTGAGCTATTTAAAATACAGGCCAGGGGCTCGCACAGCACATGTCCCATCTCCCGGAGGACCCTCGGGTGGGTATTATCCGGCCCTGCTGCTCGATCTATTTTCAAGTTCTTAATTTTTTCTAAAGCAATCTGGTTATATAAGTTAATGTTACTGATAAAACTAGTATTATTAAATTCTAATATTTGAGCATGATCTTCAAGGGTGAATACTGATGCAAAGTACTCATTTAATATTTCCTCCATACTCAGTGAGTCCTTTGTAACCTGTCCTTGAACACCCTTCAGTGGCCCAAAACAGTCTTTGATAGTTCTCTGACTCTTCACATAACTCAAAAAGCTCTTCCCATGACTGCCACAGTTGTCCACAATCCTTTTTCCCATTAGCCTTTTTGCTGATCGAATAGCAGCCTTCGTTTTCTTTAGTTGTTCCTTGTATTCACCCTATTTATTTGAGTGTTAAATGATTTAATTTATAGAGACATTTCTGTTTATATCTGATTTGTCTTTGTACAGAGCCAGTCGGCCACCTTGGCTTTTTCTTGCCACATGTCTATCTTTTGATTTTGTCGACATGTTGGTTTTCAACATTTTTAATCGTATTCTTAAAAACTTTCCATTTATATTCAACATCGGTCGCATCAGCACCGAGGGGGGTTGGCCAATTTACCTGTTGCAAGTCCTCTGCCATTTTGGAGGTTTGCCCGTCTGAAATGTGGCGCGAGTCGCAGGTTCTCAGTCCCTTTGGTTCTCCCGGCCAATTGGGAGCGTATAATGTGATCAGTGTTGCCCAGATGTTCCCCCACACCAGGTCAGGCTCACTACTAAACACCAGATCCAATATATCACTTTCCCCAGTTACTTCATTAACATGTTGAGTCAGGAAACAGTCCTGTATATTGTCAATAAATCTTTCAGCTGCACTTCCCCCAACAGCAGGTAAAGCAGCGTGCCCCTGAATGTCAGGGCAATAACAATGAGCTTCCCTCAGGTTAATTCTCTCTCTGTCCCCCCACACAAGCTGCCTGAGCGGCTGAGTGTTTCCAGCACCTTCTGTCTTTATTCTCTCAGATTGCAGCATTCCCGCTGCTGAGCTCAGGGGCTGTGTGGGCGGGGCCCTGACGTCACACACGGCGGGCGGGGCCATGTCCCGCGCGCTGCCGGGCTCGCGGAGTGACAGTTCAACTGCCCCGGGTTCAAATCAGGAGCCACGTGACCTCGCGTGGTTCCTTCTGCAGGCCTCTGGGCGGGGCTCTGTGGTGGAGTGGAACTGGGATTGGTGCAAGGGGCTGTCAATCTCCTGTGTGCAGCCAGGGTTACCGGGGCCGCGCTCTGTCACTGGGGGAACTGGGCTCACGGACTGAGAGCGGGCGGTTCAGCCCGAGAGCTGAACAAACACCGGGAGGGACTTTAAAGTGTAACAGTGCCGCTTTGTAACTGTGCACAGAAAATGGCGCATTGCCATCTACATGAGGGAAAATGCGGAAGTGTCAGATCTGATGTTTGCTGTCACACAGGGCGGGACTTTAAAGTTTAAATTAAAGTGTTTGTAAGTGAGCACAGAAACCGAGGTTAGATTACTGTCATCGTCAGGTCCCGGGGAATGTGCTGACCCGGACAGTGTGTAACCCGGGGGTGGGCCCAGTGAGATCAGACAGTGTGTAACCCGGGGGTGGGCCCAGTGAGATCAGACAGTGTGTAACCCGGGGGTGGGCCCAGTGAGATCAGACAGTGTGTAACCCGGGGGCCCAGTGAGATCAGACAGTGTGTAACCCGGGGGTGGGCCCAGTGAGATCAGACAGTGTGTAACCCGGGGGTGGGCCCAGTGAGATCAGACAGTGTGTAACCCGGGGGTGGGCCCAGTGAGATCAGACAGTGTGTAACCCGGGGGCCCAGTGAGATCAGACAGTGTGTAACCCGGGGGTGGGCCCAGTGAGATCAGACAGTGTGTAACCCGGGGGCCAGTGAGATCAGACAGTGTGTAACCCGGGGGCCAGTGAGATCAGACAGTGTGTAACCCGGGGGTGGGCCCAGTGAGATCAGACAGTGTGTAACCGGGGGGCCCAGTGAGATCAGACAGTGTGTAACCCGGGGGTGGGCCCAGTGAGATCAGACAGTGTGTAACCTGGGGGCCCAGTGAGATCAGACAGTGTGTAACCCGGGGGTGGGCCCAGTGAGATCAGACAGTGTGTAACCCGGAGGCCCAGTGAGATCAGACAGTGTGTAACCCGGGGGTATGCCCAGTGAAATCAGACAATGTATAACCCGGGGGCCAAGTGCGATCAGACAGTGTGTAACCCGGGGGCCCAGTGAGATCAGACAGTGTGTAACCCGGGGGCCAGTGAGATCAGACAGTGTGTAACCCGGGGGCCCAGTGAGATCAGACAGTGTGTAACCCGGGGCCCAGTGAGATCAGACAGTGTGTAACGCGGGGGTGGGCCCAGTGAGATCAGACAGTGTGTAACCCAGGGGTGGGCCCAGTGAGATCAGACAGTGTGTAACCCGGGGGCCCAGTGAGATCAGACAGTGTGTAACCCGGGTGTGGGCCCAGTGCGATCAGACAGTGTGTAACCCTGGGGCCCAGTGAGATCAGAAAGTGTGTAACCCGGGGGCCCAGTGAGAACAGGCAGTGTGTAACCCTGGGGCCCAGTGAGATCAGACAGTGTGTAACCCTGGGGCCCAGTGAGATCAGAAAGTGTGTGCCACGTGCTAGTCAGAGTAGGAATCACAGAATAGCGCAGATGAATACGTGGCTTGAGCAGTGGTGCAGCAGGGAGGGATTCAAATTCCTGGGGCATTGGAACCGGTTCTGGGGGAGGTGGGACCAGTACAAACCGGACGGTCTGCACCTGGGCAGGACCGGAACCAATGTCCGAGGGGGAGTGTTTGCTAGTGCTGTTGGGGAGGAGTTAAACTAATATGGCAGGGGGATGGGAACCAATGCAGGGAGACAGAGGGAAACAAAAAGGAGACAAAAGCAAAAGACAGAAAGGAGATGAGGAAAAGTGGAGGGCAGAGAAACCCAAGGCAAAGAACAAAAAGGGCCACTGTACAGCAAAATTCTAAAAGGACAAAGGGTGTTAAAAAAACAAGACTGAAGGCTTTGTGTCTTAATGCAAGGAGTATCCGTAATAAGTTGGATGAATTAACTGTGCAAATAGATGTTAATAAATATGATGTGACTGGGATAACAGAGACGTGGCTCCAGGATGATCAGGGCTGGGAACTCAACATCCAGGGGTATTCAACATTCAGGAAGGATAGAATAAAAGGAAAAGGAGGTGGGGTAGCATTGCTGGTTAAAGAGGAGATTAATGCAATAGTTAGGAAGGACATTAGCTTGGATGATATGGAATCTATATGGGTCGAGCTGCAGAACACCAAAGGGCAAAAAACGTTAGTGGAAGTTGTGTACAGACCTCCAAACAGTAGTAGTGATGTTAGGGAGGGCATCAAACAGGAAATTAGGGGTGCATGCAATAAAGGTGCAGCAGTTATAATGGGTGACTTTAATATGCACATAGATTGGGCTAACCAAACTGGAAGCAATACGGTGAAGGAGGATTTCCTGGAGTGCATAAGGGATGGTTTTCTAGACCAATATGTCGAGGAACCAACTAGGGGGGAGGCCACCTTAGACTGGGTGTTGTGTAATGAGAGAGGATTAATTTGCAATCTCGTTGTGCGAGGCCCCTTGGGGA
Source organism: Pristiophorus japonicus (assembly GCF_044704955.1). Classification (NCBI taxonomy): domain Eukaryota; kingdom Metazoa; phylum Chordata; class Chondrichthyes; family Pristiophoridae; genus Pristiophorus; species Pristiophorus japonicus. Next base: position 4,454,738 of record NW_027252668.1, on the reverse strand, counting down.
AGAGTGACCATAATATGCTGGAATTCTGTATTAGGATGGAGAGTGAAACAGTTAATTCAGAGACCCTGGTCCAGAACTTAAAGAAGCGTAACTTTGAAGGTATGAGGCGTGAATTGGCTAGGATAGATTGGCGAATGATACTTAAGGGGTTGACTGTGGATGGGCAATGGCAGACATTTAGAGACCGCATGGATGAACTACAACAATTGTACATTCCTGTCTGGCGTAAAAATAAAAAAGGGAAGGTGGCTCAACTGTGGCTATCAAGGGAAATCAGGGATAGTATTAAAGCCAAGGAAGTGGCATACAAATTGGCCAGAAATAGCAGCGAACCCGGGGACTGGGAGAAATTTAGAACTCAGCAGAGGAGGACAAAGGGTTTGATTAGGGCAGGGAAAATGGAGTACGAGAAGAAGCTTGCAGGGAACATTAAGACGGATTGCAAAAGTTTCTATCGGTATGTAAAGAGAAAAAGGTTAGTAAAGACAAACATAGGTCCCCTGCAGTCAGAATCAGGGGAAGTCATAACGGGGAACAAAGAAATGGCAGACCAATTGAACAAGTACTTTGGTTCGGTATTCACGAAGGAGGACACAAACAACCTTCCGGATATAAAAGGGGTCAGAGGGTCTAGTAAGGAGGAGGAACTGAGGGAAATCATTATTAGTCGGGAAATTGTGTTGGGGAAATTGATGGGATTGAAGCCCGATAAATCCCCAGGGCCTGATGGACTGCATCCCAGAGTACTTACAGAGGTGGCCCTGGAAATAGCGGATGCATTGACAGTCATTTTCCAACATTCCATTGACTCTGGATCAGTTCCTATCGAGTGGAGGGTAGCTAATGTAACCCCACTTTTTAAAAAAGGAGGGAGAGAGAAAACGGAATTATAGACTGGTCAGCCTGACCTCAGTAGTGGGTAAAATGATATAATCAATTATTAAGGATGTCATAGCAGCGCATTTGGAAAGAGGTGACATGATAGGTCCAAGTCAGCATGGATTTGTGAAAGGGAAATCATGCTTGACAAATCTTCTGGAATTTTTTGAGGATGTTTCCAGTAGAGTGGACAAGGGAGAACCAGTTGATGTGGTATATTTGGACTTTCAGAAGGCTTTCGACAAGGTCCCACACAAGAGATTAATGTGCAAAGTTAAAGCTCATGGGATTGGGGGTAGTGTGCTGACATGGATTGAGAACTGGTTGTCAGACTTGAAGCAAAGAGTAGGAGTAAATGGGTACTTTTCAGAATGGCAGGCAGTGACTAGTGGGGTACCGCAAGGTTCTGTGCTGGGGCCCCAGCTGTTTACACTGTACATTAATGATTTAGACGAGGGGATTAAATGTAGTATCTCCAAATTTGCGGATGACACTAAGTTGGGTGGCAGTGTGAGCTGCGAGGAGGATGCTATGAGGCTGCAGAGTGACTTGGATAGGTTAGGTGAGTGGGCAAATGCATGGCAGATGAAGTATAATGTGGATAAATGTGAGGTTATCCACTTTGGTAGTAAAAACAGAGAGACAGACTATTATTTGAATGGTGAAAGATTAGGAAAATGGGAGGTGCAACGAGACCTGGGTGTCATGGTACATCAGTCATTGAAGGTTGGCATGCAGGTGTGGATATCTGAACGGAATATATGGAATTAAGGACAGTAAGGTAAACGGGATATATGAAAATGTATAAGCTGGGAGAATGTCAGATTGCAAATAGTGCAACATCAGCATAGCTAACAGTCTGTCTCAAGTTTTCAAGTCACTACTCCTGCCAATAACATCTAACTGTAACATAAAATAAATCTGCAGAATTGCAAGGTCTCAATTAGTAGTCACACCATTAGATTGAAACATTTAGAGGCAATGCTTGAGCTTTCAAGAAGAACATCTCATATAGATTGACTAATGAGTGGCTGTCAATTCATTTGTATTTTGTTATCTGATTTCAAAACTGTATAACTGTTAACGCTTTACGATGTAACTTCACCTATCCGTAGGGAGTGTGTACGCTCTATCCAGAGAGTATATCTTCTGTCTGATAGGTCTTACTGGCCGGTAATAAAGACTGCTTTGTTCAAAGCACAAGAGGTATTCGACTCAGTAATTTTACTGAACCAGATTGAAGTAAAAGAATCCGGGAATTTACATTTGGTGTCAGAAGTGGGATCTCAACGGACAACTGCTGAAAACTTGCGAACTAAGAGCCAGACTAGCCTTGGACGAGACAGGGGGAAAGTGGCCACTGGAGTGAGTATGATTTCAATACTGTTCCAGTTTCCCCCAGTTTCATAAGTCTGAGAAAAGTGTAGCCACTCGCTGGTTCTCGGGTAGTGTCTGAACGAGATTCATAACAATTTGTCGAATACCTTCTAAAATTAGAAATAGGTGTTCAACTCAGGTACGACGTCGACCCTGTATATCACTTGGCCTGTCTAGGCTCTGATTGAATTTAAACTGCGCAGTAACGTGAAAGGATAGGGAAATTTGGAAACTGAAAGAAATAAATTAAGGCTCATAAGAAATCAAAATTAGAAAATTAGGCTCACAGGGAATAAAATGGCGATTTAAATAAAGGATAGGTGTTCAACTCAGGTACGACGTCGACCTTGTATATCACTTGGCCCGTCTAGGCTCTGATTGAATTAAAAAAAAACCCCCGCAGCACCTCGGAAGGTAGGGCCGACGTGAACGCGCAGCGGCGCAGACGCACAAACAACGCGAGACACGCAGCGGCGCGAGCGTGCGGCCGAGAGGAGAAGGGCCGAAGCGAACGCGCAGTAAAGCGAACGCACAGTGACGTAGACGCGCAGTACGTAAACGCGCAGTGACGTAGTCGCGTAGTGACGTAGAGGCGCAACAACGCGAATCGCGAAAGTCAGTGCTAATGTCAGTAAGTCTTTGTAAGTCTTAAGTGTTTAGAGTTTTAAGTAAAGTTTTAAGTATTGAAATCGCACGGCGACGCGGGTAAGTGTTAGAAGTCTTTGTCTATTTTGTATTGAAATCGCGCGGCGACGCGAACCGCGCGGCGACAGGGGTAAGTGTTAGAAGTCCTTGTTTATCTTTTAAAGTTTTAAGTATCTTAACTCGCGCGGCGACGCGAGCCACGGATCGACACGGATTGCGCGGCGACGTGGGAGTTTTAAGTATCCTAAATCGCGCGGTGACGCGGGTCAGTGTTAGCATTAGTAAAGTTTGGTTATTTGGAGTTAGTTAAAGTCAGTGTTAGTTTCTGTAAAGTCTGTGTCTATTTTTAAGTTTGTTTAAATTGCATGACGACACGAACGCGTAGCGACACAATAATACAAGGAGCAGCGTGAAAATGGGTAATCAGTTGGATAAAACCACGGATGCGGATAGTCCGCTACAAAAGCTATGTGAGGAATTCCCTGAAAGAGCTGAAGACTTTAGAAAATTATCAGGAGCCCTGAACACATTATTAGGGGATGACCAGTGGCTTCTAGGTGGTACTAGAAGCGTAGAGGTAGCAAAAAAAGCACAGGGATTAATTTGGAGAAGGGGACGAGGAAAAGGGGATAAAAATTTAATTGCAACCTGGCGACATTATTGACAGAAATTAAAAGATGCATCACTTCTGTCAAGTTGGCAAACAAATGCTATTAAATTAGGACTTTCATTGACAGAGGGAACACATGTTAAAACTGTAGACGTCTTAAAGAAAGAATGTGCGCACGAGAAACTTGCTAAGAGATCCTCTGGGACCTCTGAGAAAGGTATTGATCAACTACGAGTTAAAATGGCTGGCATTGTGTTAGCCGAGGCTGATGATGAAATTGATGAGTGGCCACTGACTCAGCGCCCAACGGCGCCTCCCGCACCCCCTGGCCTCTTGCTCCAGTCCTCTTCCCAACACCCTCCACCTAACACTCCGGTAAAAAGAGGAGTTAAAAATAACCCCATACCACCAAAGCAACAAACCCGAACTGACTCCTCATCCTCTGATAGCGATTTGGATCCCCAGTTTACAAGCAATATAGCCGAAAGGACTAGATCTCACACTCGAAAGGGCAGAACTGAATCTCAACATCACAAACAGTCCCGTAAATCTTCTAGTCAATCTACTAGTCCAAGTTGTGAAAGACATAGTAAACCCCCCTGCCGATCGAGACGCAAAACTGTCAAGCAGTCAGACAGCTCTGAAACATCCTCCGACCTAGAAATTTCCAAGATCCCAAAGTCCCGGCACCAATTCCCTGTCAGACCAATGCCAAACCCTGATGCACAACAAGCTGCAGATCACCCCACTAAAGATGTCTATGTGCCCTGGAAACCGAACGAAATTATGGCCCTTATGGCCAACATACCTGATCGAAAAAAGGAACCTATCAAGTTTATAAATTATCTTCGAACAACTATTTCAGTTTATAATGCAGAATCAAGGGACCTGTGGTCCTTAGTAAAGCAAACCTTGAGCCCAACTGAACACACCCGATTTCTAACTCACCTAGGACGTGCTGCTCATGATGCATTATTGATTGCTCACCCTAACGATGTCCAGGATCGCCTAAACGATATCTTTAATGCTCTCACCACAACCCTTCAGAAGCCCATCAGTATGGCCACAGTATTAGAAACTAAACCCAAGCGTGAAGAAACTCCCGATGAATTTATGGAAAGATTCATTGAAATATACGGGAGTCAATCCGGAGATAATGCCTTCAGGGCAGGAGAGGATTCTCCTCAATTCTGCGCTATCCTACTTCAGTGCTTGCCCTATTTGATTGCCCATGCTATTCGGACAAATAATATGAATTGGGCAGATAACAGTAAAGCCCAGATGGAGAGGGCAGTTAGATATTATTGGCAGGAAAAGAAAGGGGAGGGGGGAGGTGCGCCCCCAACCCGAGTCAAGACTGAATACGTGACTAGAAGGGAAGAGCCGCCTCAGGTGGAAGGACCAAAACCCGACCCAAGGGGATACCAGATGGAACCGCAGTATTGCATGCCTGGTTGGGTGAATAAGCAGGGATACGGTTATATCGAACACCCAAATGGCCCGGGCCCTGCTAATTATGGACCACCCTACTGTCCCCGGCCTGGTATGGGAAAAGGTCGGGGCTCGGAAAGGAGAGATGGATGTTTTAACTGTGGGCAGGAAGGACACTGGATTAAAAATTGCCCCTACTATCAGCGTGGAAGAGGAAGAGGAGGGAAAGGAGGGGGCAAGGGGGGAGAGGAGGATTTTACACTAACTTCTCCCAGAACAACCCCTTTGGTCACTTGTCCCCAATTGACTACACAGCTTGATTGTACAGGGATCCTCCCCGGACGACGAACCAATGATATCGTTAAAAATTCTGAATGAATGGCAACCCTTTTTGATAGATACGGGAGCCTTCATGTCTTCTGTACAATCAAAGCTTAAACTCCCTGCCTCTACTGAAACACAGGAACTTGCGGGATTCTTGGGACAAATCTTGACATTCCCGGTGTCAGAACTAGTTAAAGTGGGTTACCAAGAAGAATTGGTAGAACATCGATTTGTCATCACTACCAATCTGGACTGTAACTTGATGGCTAGAGACCTCCTCTGCAAATTCCAGTTGCATTTGGAGTGTGGCGATGATGGGATTATTGTAAAACAGGAAACCCTTAAGCGGCAGTATTATACCACTAGAACCCCTCAGTGGTGGTCTCTGGACCTGCCGCAGGCACCCTATCACGTGACCCTAGCATACGATCCTAGTGGAAAGAATCGGGACCTACAGAACTTTTATCAGGATCACGAAGTGGAAGTGAAGGGAATTCTATTAAGGGCTAGAGTGACTGGACCGGAAGGAGAGGCAGATTTTGTGGAAGTGGATAAGAATCTGTGGAAACAGCCCCTAACAATGGCACCGCATATTGCTCGTGAAGTATTAGCCCCTCACCATGCTAAAGATTTGGGAGTTATGGTACGCAAGGCCATAGATGAGGCTGACCCTACCAGCCGGGATGTGCAAATCGTAAAATATGGCCGAACCGTCCAATTTCATGGGGACCCCGAGAAAGTATTAACAACTCTACAGCATCATACTGACTCGGACATACCTGATTATGTGGATCCTCATGTGTGGGCAGAGGACCCCTCCCAAGTGGGTTATACTCCCATTGATCCGATTGAAATTCCAGTGAAGGGCAATGTGGACTGGCCCTCTATCCGACAGTACCCACTGAAATCACAGGCAATACCAAGTATCCACCGATTGATTAAGGGGCTAATGAAACAGGGGATTTTGGTCCGATGTCAGTCCCCATGTAATACTCCTATACTGGCAATATCTAAGCCAGGCAGACCAAACGAATACCGTTTGGTCCAAAACCTACGAGCTATCAATGCTATCGTCCAGCCCCTGCATGCTCTAGTTCCTAACCCAGCACAGATACTGTCTTTAATCCCAGCAGATGCCAAGATCTTCACAATAATAGACCTCCAACATGCCTTCTTCGCTTTACCGCTAGCCCAGGCGAGTCAGTACCTATTTGCCTTCACTTACCAGGGACAGCAATATACCTGGACGAGACTTCCCCAAGGGTTCATCCACTCCCCAACCTTATTCTCAAGGTGCCTGCAGAAACAGTTACAGTCTCTCACGCTGACTAAGGGATCTACTTTAATTCAGTATGTGGACGATCTACTGGTATCCAGCATAGATGAACCAAGTAATAGAGAGGATGCTAATCAGTTATTGAATCACTTGTCCTCCCTGGGATACATAGTATCCCCGTCAAAGGTCAAAATTGGCCAGTCACAAGTAAAATTTCTTGGGATCATTTTAACAGGCACCCACCGAGCCTTGGAGGCATGTCGAATCAAACCTATCTGCCAGTTCTCAGTCCCTAGCACGGCTAGACAAATGCGGCAGTGGTTGGGGATGATAAATTATTGTAGATCCTGGATTCCTAATGCTGCCCTGATGACCAAACAGCTCACACCGTACACTACGAAGGAAGGCAACTTTAAATTAGAAACTACAGACATCCAAGCATTTAAGGAACTAAAAACAGCCTTGCTGCAAGCTCCGGCTTTGGGACGGCCCCTCTACGACCGTCCCTTTCAATTGTATTGCACAATCATGGAAGATTGTGCTACTGCTGTTTTAACTCAAACACGGGGATAAACACAGGCCTGTTGCTTACTACTCTTCTAAGATAGATCCCGTTGCCTTGGGACACCCCGTATGTACTCAAATATTAACTGCTATCTACAATAGCCTACAATCTGCCGCCAACCTTACCCTTCAGCAAGATATTGTTGTATACACTTCTCACTCCGTAGCTGCCCTTTTGGGCCAACTACAAACTCAACATCTTACCATGGCTAGGCAAAGTAGATATGAGATCTACCTACTAAATAATCTAAGGCTGACCTTTCGGTACTGTACTGCTATCAATCCGGCTTGTTTTCTTATCAAGCCACCCCAAGATGAGGAAGAACCCTGTCATGATTGTTTATCCTTAATTCAGGAGACCACATCAGTCAGGGAGGATTTAGTTGATGTACCAATGAAGGATCCAGACTGTATTATGTATGTAGACGGAAGTTCTTCCATTGACCCAGAAGGCAGACGAAATTCTGGATACGCCATAGTAAACCAGGAAAATCAGATCGTGGAATCTGCCACCTTTGAGACCGCCTATTCTGCCCAACAAGCTGAACTATTCGCCCTTACCAGAGCCTGTACCCTGGCTAAAGACCTCAAGGTTAATATCTATACCGACTCTGGGTATGCCTTTGGGGTAGCCCATGATTTCGGACAATTATGGAAAAATAGGGGATTCCTAACCTCACAGGGGAGTGGGATATCTCATAAACAGTTAGTATCTGATTTGTTGCATGCCCTCATGTTCCTCAAACGCATTGCCATTGTCAAATGTACCGCCCACACTACCGGAAAATCTCTGGTTGATATAGGGAATCGTTGTGCTGACCAAGAGGCCAAACAGGCCTCTCGGGAACAACGGATGGTAGTGCCCAGAATGATGAGTCAGACTAAAAATCCTGCAAAGGATAAGTTAACCTCGGAAAAACCAATGCCAACCATCCAAGATGTTATACAAGTACAGGAGGACGCTCCTGAAAAAGATAAACTGTTGTGGAAAGATTATGGATTTACCTATGACCATGTCTCTAAACTCTGGACCACTCCCGCGGAACAGACTTGCATGTCTGACGAGTTGGCCTCATGGGTTATAGAATGTCTGCATTTTGCTACTCATTGTGGAGCAAGGGCAACAAGTGATACGCTTTTGGCTACTTGGTGGCACCCAAGACTTCAGGCATTGGCCCAGAAAACTAGTAGTCGTTGCCTTGTTTGCCAACAGCATAATCCAGGGAAAGGAGTCCCCTGTGATTGGGGTAAGACGCCCCTACCAGAAGGTCCCTTTGAGACCTTGCAGTTGGACTACATTGAGTTGCAAAGGGTGCAGTATTATAAATATGTGTTAGTAATAGTGGATGTATTCAGCAGGTGGATTGAAGCTTATCCTACCCTAGACAATAAAGCTCAAACTGTTATTAAAGTGTTAATGAGGGAAATTGTTCCTAGATATGGTATCCCTGCGCGACTGAGTTCCGATAATGGCCCTCACTTTATTGGCCAAGTTAACAAAGAATTCTGCTCCCAGATGCACATCAACCAGCAACTACATTGCGCCTACCGACCCCAAGCTGCGGGACTGGTTGAGCGTGCTAATCAAACTCTGAAAAACAAACTTGCAAAACTAGTAGCATCAACTGGACTAAACTGGCTTAAACTCCTTCCCATAGCCCTATTCCAGATACGCACTACCCCAACTGGTAAAACTAAACTGACCCCCGCTGAAGTCATTTATGGTAAGCCCTTAAGGACCCCTTGGAATCAGAATGTCCCCTCCACTGTCCAATTCCACCACATGACTGAGGAGATGACCACATACATTCTTTCCTTAACTCAGGCTCTGCGAGAAGCCACAACCAGGTTCGAGGGGCTCACCTTGACCTCCCAGTTTTACCCGAATCATCCCTCGTGGTTCCAGGAAAGTATGTTCTGATTAAGAAATGGGTTCGAAAAGGATTGGAGCCGAGATGGGAGGGCCCTTTTCAGGTGTTACTCACTACCCCTACTGCAGCTAAGGTAGAAGGGAAAAGTGCCTGGGTTCACCTGCACCACTGCAAGCTCATCACCATTTAAACAAATTTTGCTGGTTAGTCTAATTCCTGTTTCTGTTCCAGATCTCCTCCTCCCTATAGCTGAACAAGGCAGTTGAAGGAGGATCAGTTTGAACTCTTACCTGTCAGACAGCCAAATACACTGACGGAGACCTGAAGGGAAACGTGAAAACAGAACTCTTTTTATCAGCTAAATAATTGGACTATTTATAAGATGAGACTGTGTCTGTATGCTACTGTCTGCATAATAGTGTTGATATATGACAATTTTGGTGCACGGGAAGGAAGACAAAGGTGAGAGCTCCATGTAAACACCTTTTTGTATATGTCTTACGTTTATGCGGAAAAAGGGCACTTCTCTAAATGCTGGGTGTGTTCACATATCCCTATACATTCCAAAGGGGGAATTCCTTTACACACCATTTCACTGACCCTAACTGAGACTGTTAGATGGATTCAAAGCCAAACCATAATAAAAGGAGGGGGACCAATACTAGTACGAATGATGAAAGGCGGGTCAAAAGAGGAATCACGGAGACCAGGAGGGGTAACATACCGTTACCACCTGAACAAACACGGTGAGGTCACCAAGTGGGAGAGTATTGGAGATCCCAGTAGTCAGACGTTCCAGGGATGGTACCAACCAACCTACAACCGGGAAAAGGAACCCCCATTCATAGCTCTGATCAACATCTCAGGGATTGGGAGGCCAACAGGGGGCATATGTCTAATTCGAAATGATACCAGTACAAGGGGACATGTCGTAGGGTATAGCAATTGCCCACAAAGTCTCAACCTCACCACAGGTACACGGGTTACCCTTCACTCTTATGATCCAAATAGCACAGACGGGAGGGTATGGGCCCAGTCCTGGGATCCAGAGGCAATATACCAGAAAGCAGCCTTTAACGGCACGTATTTCATGTGCGGTCATAAGGCATATCCTTGGTTGCCCAGGCGATGGACAGGGTCCTGCTATATGGGATATGTGGTGCCATTTATGCGACAAGTACGTACCTTGGCGGAAGTACATGCCTCCGTACGAGTTAAGCGAGCCATCACCCCCGCCGACAAGTTCTTTGGGGTCCTGGTATTCCCAGTGGGGATAAAACGTCTCATGGATGAAGTACAGAACTTAGAAACGATATTGGAACAGGTAGCTAACCGCACTGCTGAGGCTCTGGAGGGCATCACAGCTGAAATGGTAGCGATAAGGACCGTAGCATTACAAAACCGAATGGCCCTCGATTACCTGTTAGCTGAGAAAGAGGGAACGTGTGCCCTGATAGGATCTGAATGTTGCACTTACATTCCTGATAATTCAGAAAACATAACCCACCTTGCCGATCACATAAGGAGGGAGGTGAAGAACTTATCCACACCAGCAAAGGAACTTAGCAGGTTTGATTGGTTTCTGGGTGGATCTTGGAGATCCTATCTAATATATGGGGCAATTATTCTCATCGTAGTAATAATTACCTGCTGTTTGATTGTTGGTTGCCTTAACCTCTGCTGTAAAGTAATGATGACAAGGTTAGCAGACCCTCTTGTGGTCAAGGGTTCCCGGGTTATGATCCAACAAACTAGAGAACTACTCAACAATATGATTCTGGAAAGGGAGTGCGAACGGATGAATGCAATACTCATAGAATGATCCTAAATGTTATCATAGAATGATAAAAGGAGGGATGTGGATATCTGAATGGAATATATGGAATTAAGGACAGTAAGGTAAACGGGATATATGAAAATGTATAAGCCATGGAAGAATAGCTGGGAGAATGTCAGATTGCAAATAGTGCAACATCAGCATAGCTAACAGTCTGTCTCAAGGTTTCAAGTCACTACTCCTGCCAATAACATCTAATTGTAACATAAAATAAATCTGCAGAATTGCAAGGTCTCAATTAGTAGTCACACCATTAGATTGAAACATTTAGAGGCAATGCTTGAGCTTTCAAGAAGAACATCTCATATAGATTGACTAATGAGTGGCTGAGTTAGACTGTCAATCCATTTGTATTTTGTTATCTGATTTCAAAACTGTATAACTGTTAACGCTTTACGATGTAACTTCACCTATCCGTAGGGAGTGTGTACGCTCTCTCCAGAGAGTATATCTTCTGTCTGATAGGTCTTACTGGCCGGTAATAAAGACTGCGTTGTTCAAAGCACAAGAGGTATTCAACTCAGTAATTTTACTGAACCAGATTGAAGTAAAAGAATCCGGGAATTTACACAGGTAAACATAGAAACATAGAAACGTAGAAAATAGGTGCAGGAGTAGGCCATTCGGCCCTTCTAGCCTGCACCGCCATTCAATGAGTTCATGGCTGAACATGCAACTTCAGTACCCCATTCCTGCTTTCTCACCATACCCCTTGATTCCCCTAGTAGTAAGGACTTCATCTAACTCCTTTTTGAATATATTTAGTGAATTGGCCTCAACAACGTTCTGTGGTAGAGAATTCCACAGCAGGCGGTTAAGAAAGCAAATGGCATGTTGGCCTTCATAGTGAGGGGATTTGAGTACAGGGGCAGGGAAGTGTTGCTACAGTTGTACAGGGCCTTGGTGAGGCCACACCTGGAGTATTGTGTACAGTTTTGGTCTCCTAACTTGAGGAAGGACATTCTTGCTATTGAGGGAGTGCAGCGAAGGTTCATCAGACTGATTCCCGGGATGGCGGGACAGACCTATTAAGAAAGACTGGATCAACTGGGCTTGTATTCACTGGAGTTCAGAAGAATGAGAGGGGACCTCACAGAAACGTTTAAAATTCTGATGGGTTTAGACAGGTTAGATACAGGAAGAACGTTCCCAATGTTGGGGAAGTCCAGAACCAGGGGACACAGTCTAAAGATAAGGGGTAAGTCATTTAGGACTGAGATGAGGAGAAACTTCTTCACCCAGAGAGTGGTGAACCTGTGGAATTCTCTACCACAGAACGTTGTTGAGGCCAATTCACTAAATATTCAAAAAGGAGTTAGATGAAGTCCTTACTACTAGGGGGATCAAGGGGTATGGCGAGAAAGCAGGAATGGGGTACTGAAGTTGCATGTTCAGCCATGAACACATTGAATGAAGGGCCGAATGGCCTACTCCTGCACCTATTTTCTATGTTTTGTTTCTATGTAACCCGGAAGCCCAGTGAGATCAGACTGGTGTAACCAGGGGAGGATGGGCCCAGTAAGTTCAGACAGTGTGTAACCCGGGTAGGATGGGCCCAGTGAGATCAGACAGTGTGTAACCCGGGGGCCCAATGAGATCAGACAGTACGTAACCCAAGGAGGCTGGGCCCAGTGAGATCAGACAGTGTGTAACCCGGGGACCCCGTGAGATCAGACAATGTGTAACCCGGGGTCCCAGTGAGATCAGTCAGTGTGTAACCTGGGGAGGATGGGCCCAGTGAGATCAGACCGTGTGTAACCCGGGGACCCGGTGAGATCAGACAGTGTGTAACCCGGTGGCCCAGTGAGATCAGACAGTGTGTAACCCGGGTGCCCAGTCAGATCAGACAGTGTATAACCCGGGATGTATGGGCCCAGTGAGATCAGACAGTGTGTAACCCCAGGGCTCAGTCAGATCAGACAGTGTGTAACCCGGGGAGGATGGGCCCAGTGAGATCAGACAGTGTGTAACCCGGGGAGGATGGGCCCAGTGAGATCAGACAGTGTGTAACCCGGGGAGGATGGGCCCAGTGAGATCAGACAGTGTGTAACCTGGGGACCCAGTGAGATCAGACAGTGTGTAACCTGGGGACCCAGTGAGATCAGACAGTGTGTAACCCGGGGAGGATGGGCCCAGTGAGATCAGACAGTGTGTAACCCGGGGAGGATGGGCCCAGTGAGATCAGACAGTGTGTAACCTGGGGACCCAGTGAGATCAGACAGTGTGTAACCTGGGGACCCAGTGAGATCAGACAGTGTGTAACCCAGGGAGGATGGGCCCAGTGAGATCAGACAGTGTGTAACCTGGGGACCCAGTGAGATCAGACAGTGTGTAACCCGGGGAGGATGGACTCAATGAGATCACACAGTACCGGTTTGTCTAAGCAAGAGACAGTAAATTCCGCAGTTTTGTCAAGAACTCTGGCGATTTGTGTGATGCTCCCGTGGGCTTGCCGGGGAAATGACAAACTCCAACAAGAATACTCGATCCTGAACTTTCAGTTTTATTAAGCGTCAGAAAAGTATACATTACATTCCACTTCACACTGTCAATATTTGTCTCATTTTCTGCCCTGCCATTATTAGATCTTCTGGTGAATGATGGAGTGATTGAGAAAGTTCCACAGGTGGAAGGAAACAGGGACTGTAGACTGAGGAACAATGGCCGGTGAACCAGCACAGGATTGTGAGAGCACCGACCAGAGATAACCCTTCTGATTCAAAGAGCTTCCATAGATCGACAGGGGTGAAAGGTAAGCGAGAGTCCCATTGACTCAGATAAACACTGGTCCTGGGGATGGACTGGGGAGAAAGGTCAGAGAGAGTCCCATTGACTCATATACACACTGGTCCTGGGGATGACTGCGGAGAAAGGTCAGAGAGAGTCCCATTGATTCAGATACACACTGGTCCTGGGGATGGAATGGGGAGAAAGGTCAGAGAGAGTCCCATTGATTCAGATACACACTCGAGATGGCCTGGGGAGAAAGGTCAGAGAGAGCCCCATTGACTCAGATACACACTGGTCCTGTAGACAGTACACAAAGATTACAAGGTAAGGCAGGAAATGATGGGAATGAGATTGTGAGAGTCTGACCACCGAGCACAATTATCCAGCAGGAGGTCGTGCAGTGGGACTTGATAAGATCAGTTTCTGTCTCTGAACACACAGTCACATTGAATCGTGTGTGTTTTTAGAGTAAATTAAGTATCACAGTGTTGAGGAAAGTGCAGTAGAGGTTGTATACATGGACTTTCAAAAGCCATTTGATAAAGTATCACATAATGGACTTGTTTGTAAATTGAAGCACATGGTGTTAAAGGGACAGTGGTAAATTGGATCTGTCATTAGCTGAGGGACAGGGGGCAGAGAGCAGTGGTGGACCGATGTTTCTCCAACTGCGGAGAAGTTTACATTGGGTCAACCAGGTGTCGCAATTGATGCCTTTGCTTTTCTGGTTATATTTTAAATGACCTGGTCTTCGCTATCGGGAGTGGACCTTCGAGGTTTGCTGAGGGCAAGAAAGTTGATTGTAGTAAATGGTGAGCAGGATCGCAGCAGACTTTAGAAAGGCACAGACAGACTGGTGAACTGGACTGAAACATGGCAGATACAATTTATTATAGCTCAATGTGAAATGATACACTTTGGGAAGTTCAACATGGAGAGGCAGTATAATGCAGACGGTACTATTTTGAGGGGATGTAAGAGCAGAGAGACCTGGGGGTAAATATCCACAAATGTTTGAAGATGGAAGGGTAAGCTGATAAGACATTTAAGAGAGTGTATGGCATCTTTCACTTAGTAAATGGAGCACTAAACATAAAAACAAGGAGTTCAATGCTAACCCATTACAAATCAGTGGTGAGGCTGGAGTATTGTGTACAATTCTGAGCAACACACATTAGGAAGAATACCAAGGTATTGGAGAGGGTACAGAGGAGGTTTACCAGGATGATACCTGAGACTTCAATTATGTGGAGAGATTAGTCATGCTTGACCAATCTTCCAGAATTTTTTGAGGATGTAACTAATAGAGTGGATAAGGGAGAACCAGTGGATGTGGTGTATTTCGAATTTCAAAAGGCTTTTGACAAGGTCCTTCACAAGAGATGTGCAAAATTAAAGCACATGGTATTGGGGGTAATGTATTGACATGGATAGAGAACTGGTTGGCAGACAGGAAGCAAAGAGTAGGAACAAACGGGTTCTTTTCAGAACGGCAGGCAGTGACTGGTGGGGTGCTGGAAGGTTCCATGTGGCTGGGGGGGTCGGGGGTTGTGGAAGGGGCGTGGGGGGGAGGTGCTGGGGTGGCTGATCAGCCATGATCTTGTTGAATGGTGGTGCAGGCTTGAAGGGCCGAATGGCCTACTCCTGCACCTATTTTCTATGTTTCTATGCTGGGACCCCAGCTATTTACAATATACATTCATGATTTAGACAAAGGAATTGAATGTAATATCCCTACATTTGCAGATGACACTAAGCTGGGTGGCAGTGTGAGCTGTGAGGAGGAAGCTAAGAGGCTGCAGGGTGACTTGGACAGGTTAGGTGAGTGGGCAAATGCATGGCAGATGCAGTATAATGTGGATAAATGTGACGTTATCCACTTTGGTGGCAAAAACAGGAAGGCAGAATATTACCTGAATGGTGACAGATTAGGAAAAGAGGAGGTGCAACGAGACCTGGGTGTCATGGTACATCAGTCATTGAAGGTTGGCATGCAGGTACAGCAGGCGGTTAAGAAAGCAAATGGCATGTTGGCCTTCATAGCGAGGGGATTTGTGTACAGGGGCAGGGAAGTGTTGCTACAGTTGTACAGGGCCTTGGTGAGGCCACACCTGGAGTATTGTGTACAGTTTTGTTCTCCTAACTTGAGGAAGGACATTCTTGCTATTGAGGGAGTGCAGCGAAGGTTCACCAGACTGATTCCCGGGATGGCGGGACTGACCTATCAAGAAAGACTGGATCAACTGGGCTTGTATTCACTGGAGTTCAGAAGAATGAGAGGGGACCTCATAGAAACGTTTAAAATTCTGATGGGTTTAGACAGGTTAGATGCAGGAAGAATGTTCCCAATGTTGGGGAAGTCCAGAACCAGGGGTCACAGTCTAAGGATAAGGGGTAAGCCATTTAGGACTGAGATGAGGAGAAACTTCTTCACCCAGAGAGTGGTGAACCTGTGGAATTCTCTACCACAGAATGTTGTTGAGGCCAATTCACTAAATATATTCAAAAAGGAGTTAGATGAAGTCCTTACTACTAGGGAGATCAAGGGGTATGGCGAGAAAGCAGGAATGGGGTACTGAAGTTGCATGTTCAGCCAACATGGCGGTGCAGGCTCGAAGGGCTGAATGGCCTACTCCTGCACCGATTTTCTATGTTTCTACACCAAAGACTGACAGGGACAGAGATAGATATATACTTCCAGACCAGACACTGACGAGCACAGAGATAGATACATACTTCTATACCGGTCACTGACAGGCACACAGATAGATACATACTCCCATACCACAGACTGACAGCACAGAGATAGATGCATACTCCCAGACCAGAAAGTGACAGCACAGATAGATGCAAACTCCCATACCAGGGACTGACAGGCACACAGATAGATGCATACTTCCAGACCAATACATAAGAATTAGGAACAGGAGTAGGCCATCTAGCCCCTTGAGCCTGCTCCGTCAATCAATAAGATCATGGCTGATCTGGCCGTGGACTCAGCTCCACTTACACGCCCGCTCCCTGTAACCCTTAATTCCCTTATTGGTTAAAAATCTATCTATCTGTGACTTGAATACATTCAATGAGCTAGCCTCAACTGCTTCCTTGGGCAGAGAATTCCACAGATTCACAACCCTCTTGGAGAAGAAATTCCTTCTCAACTCGGTTTTAAATTGGATCCCCCGTATTTTGAGGCTGTGCCCCCAAGTTCTAGTCTCCCCGACCAGTGGAAACAACCTCTCCGCCTCTATCTTGTCTATCCCTTTCATTATTTTAAATGTTTCTATAAGATCACCCCTCATCCTTCTGAACTCCAACGAGTCAAGACCCAGTCTACTCAATCTATCATCATAAAGTAACCCCCTCATCTCCGGAATCAGCCTAGTGAATCGTCTCTGTATCCGCTCCAAAGCCAGTATATCCTTCCTTAAGTAAGGGGACCAAAACTGCATGCAGTACTCCAGGTGCGGCCTTACCAATAGCTATACAGTTGCAGCAGGACCTCCCTGCTTTTGTACTCCATCCCTCTCGCAATGAAGGCCAACATTCCATTTGCCTTCCTGATTACCTGCTGCACCTGCAAACTAACTTTTTGGGATTCATGCACAAGGATCCGCGCGTACATCCGCGCCAGGGTGTCCTTGGAGATAGAGCACGCGGTGTCCACCAGTACGCTCGCGGCCTTCCGCGAGAGGTGGGCACCGGAGGGACTGGAGTGCATCGTCATGCCCGGCAACCAAATTTTAATTTGATTTTATGTTTTTTAAGTTAATTTGTTTTAATTGCCGGTGCTTTTAGTGTCCCCCTCCCCTTTTATAGGGGGCACTTGGAAAAAAAAATTAGATTCTGTGCCAAAAAAAAAATGGCATTGTAAATGTTGGTGTTTCCCCCAGATCGGGGGGCACGGTTTAATGTTTTTCTGTTAACTCCTAAAAGAGTTTCATGCACAAGGATCCACGCGTACATCCGTGCCAGGGTGTCCTTGGAGATGGAGCACGCAGTGTCCACCTGTACGCTCGCGGCCTTCCGCGAGAGGTGGGCACCGGAGGGACTGGAGTGCATCATCACGCCCGGCAATCAAATTTTAATTTGATTTTATGTTTTAAAGTTTAATTTGTTTTTATTGCCGGTGTTTTTTAGTGTCACCCTCCCCTTTTATAGGGGGCACTTGGAGGAAAAATAAGATTTTAGTGCCCAAAAAAATACTTTAAAAAAAACACACACACACAAGAAAAGGGCCTTGGAAATGTTTGGTGCGCCCCCCAGATCGGGGGGGCACCATTTTATGATTTCATGTTTTTTTTGTTTGCTCCCAAAAAGAGTTTCATGCACAAGGACCAATGGTGGAGCTTTGGAGGCGTGGCCTAATCAGTTGGAGCTGTGAGCAGTGGGAGAAGGAGCTGCTGCTTTTGCTCCTGTCTGGGAGGCCTGGAGTGAGCCCTGAGAACAGCCCAGGAATAGGAGGGAAGGGCTGGCTTACTGCAGTTCAACATCCGGAGGGAGAGGAGAGCAGAAAAATTTACCAACTTTATTTACTTCTACAAAGAGTTGGAGAGAGTGGGAAAAGAGCAACCTGTGTGGAAGGAGGGAGATTCTACAACATTCTACAGGTGGGTGTTGGTGCATTCCCCGAAAGACATTGTTGTATCGGTGGGGGGAGGAAAGAAGACTTTTCGAAGGCCGGAACATCGCGCGGGGTGTGTGTGTGCGGAAGTGTGTGTGGGGGTCTTGCTTACAGCTAGGCCCCACACACCACTGAAGCACCCCTCCCCCATTGCCTAGCCTGGGATAGCTGGAGCTACCTGGCTGAAAACTATTAATTACCCTATTAAACATCGTTGGGAGTGTGTGCCTGGGTGGCTCCAGCTACCCCAGGTGAAGACATCTTCTCCCCCCACCCGAAGACCTTTCTTAAAAGACTGTGTTTCTTTTTTTAGATCTGGGGAGTGCACCCCAAGAAACACCCACCCATTGCTGTGAGGGGAGACCTGCCCTCGCAGCCTCCCTCTTTCCCACACACCCTCACTCTATCTCTCTCTCTCTGTCTCTCCCCTCTCTCTCTGAGAGCCCTTTCCTCCTAATTTTTAAAAAAAACAATTAAGACAACTGAGCAGAGGGAGCAAGGCCCCTCCCCATTCGTTAACTAGAGGAGAGGTGTGCCCCATTAAGAGCTCCCTCTGCTCAAAAAACCAACGAGGCCAATAAAAACCATTAAGGCCTGTGACTTTGGGGTGGGTGTAGCCCTTAAAGGGACCCCGTGATGGCGACCCCATCCACGCCGGTGGCAGGGCCAGCAAGGACATATGCACAGGCGGCGTCCACATCCACGGCACCTCCTGCGCCACCTGCTGCCCTGCCACCATTCAGACTGATGACAAAGAAACACGGGGTCAAGAGCTATACTCACCCCACAATGAGCATTCAGGAGTGCGTGCGGGCGATGGCCGGGGTAGTCGGCCCCTCGGCCATTGTTGCAGCCTCCAAGATGTCAGGGAAGGCTGTGTTCTTTCTGGGGTCGGAGCGGGCGGTGTCCCTGGCCCTCGAAAAGGGGCTCACGGTGGGCGGGACGTTCCTGCCGGTGGACCCTCTCAAGGCCACCGCGCAGAGGGTCATCATTTCAAACGTCCCGCCCTTTGTTCCCGCTGAGCTCCTCCTCCCTCACCTACACCAACTGGGGGAGGTAAGGTCGGGGATCTACCCCATACCGCTCAGCCTCAGGGAGAGCAGCCTGCGCCCTGTGTTCTTCTTCCGCCGCCAGCTCTTTGTCCGGCTGGCACGGGAGGAGACGACGGAGGGCAATTTCAATGTGGTGCACGAGGGGACTGCCTACCGCGACTTCTGGACGTCGGAAGGCGTGCGGTGCCATGCCTGTAGGGAGGTGGGGCACGTTTGCAAGAACTGACCCGCCTCCAAGGCCGCCAAACCACCGAAGGCGGCCAAGGCTGGCGCCGCCGCCACCCCTCCCCCTAGTAGCGTCCGCGTGCCGGGAGCCGTAGGTGCGCGTGCATCGTCTGGGGCCTTTGTTTTCATGGCCTCTGGCGGGGGGGAGGGTGAGCGTCCGATCGGAAAGAAGGTGCGGAGGAATGCGAAACATCTCGAGGCGGGTCCCCTCGGTGCGCCAGAAAGTTTGACCACCGCGCTCAGCCCAAACCAGTCATCGGCGAGCACGGGGTGCCCTGAGCCCATGCCCGAGCCCTTGACCAATACCGCAGAGGGGCTCGGGCGTGGGCAAGATAAGAAAAAGGGGGGGGCGGAGCGGGAGGCCTCGGCTGACATGGAGGTCTCCCTGCCTCCGCGCACCCCCAGGAACAAAAGGAGGCGCCACTCCAATGAGGCGGAGGGGGAACAACATCCCTCCGCGGAGGAGTCTGTGCCCGCCGCTTGTCCCGCGTCCCCCACCGGCGCCCCCAAACCACGCCGTAGGCGCGAGGAATCTGTCCCCGGGGAGGGTGAGGCAGTTGAGGCTGCCCAGCCGCTGCCTCCCGGGGATGGCATGAAAGATCTGCCTGTCGTGGGGGGCGTGGGGCCAGCGGAGGAATGCGTTGCCGCCGGGTCGAGCATCCCGGGGACTGAGGCGGGCGGAGCCGAAAAGGCCGTACCTGAGACCGTCCGGCTATTATCCAACTTCCCCCGGGTGTCACTGGGCCCGGAAGAAACGGCAATGAATGATTTTAATGACTCTGTACACGCTGGGCCGGAGGGTGGCGGCGGGGTGGGGGAAGAACAACAACCCTCGCCCCCTACTTTGGAGCTGGGGTACTTGGTGGACCTGAAACATTACTTTGACTAGGTCTCTCCGTGTTCCCCGGTTCCTGGGGCGGAGGAGGAACACCTTCCGCTGTCGCTTCCCGACCCAGCACCAATTTTAAAAGAGCTCAGTGGGGACTCCTCTGCCGACGATCCTGGGGGTGGGATCGGGGCGGAGCCAGGGCCAGATGGAGCGGCCGAGCCGTTTGCCGTACCTCGTGCGGTCGACGGGCCGGCTGCTAGCGGCGACCTCCCGGAGGAGGACGGGGACTCGGTGGAGGACGCGGGTGAAGATCTCGAGTCCATCGCCAGTGAGGCGGTGGATCTCCTCGTGCCCGCCGCTGAGTGCCCCCTCATTCCCGTAGAGGAACTCCGGGACTTTTTGGTCCAGAGCCAGGGTCGCCGCAACCGAACCCATCTGGCCCGGGAAAGATGGTCCGAGCCGGGGCTGCTCATCGCTTCTGTCTGCGTCACCGCTAAAACCATGGCCGCGGGCGGGCCCTTATCAAAGGCGCAAGGCCTTGAGCTGCGCTGGCTCAAAAAGTTCCTCGCTGGGCTGCTGAAGGAGTGGAGGTCAACAAACGACTCCACTCCCCCCCCACAATAGGTTATGTAGAGGTTGCACTATGCTCTTGTCATGAAGATAACCATAGCCAGCCTCAACATCAACGGCGGCAGAGAGGCACGCCGTAGATTTAACAATTTTTCGCTCCTGCGGGAGGGGAAATATGCGGTGTGCTTCCTGCAAGAAACCCACACCGTTCCGGGAGATGAAGCCACGTGGCTCCTGGAATGGCAAGGAGAGGTCCGCATGAGCCACCTCACTGCCACTTCTAGTGGAGTGGCCATCTTGCTGGCCTCGCATTTTCAGCCGGAGATCTTGGGGGTCGAGGAGCCCATGCCAGGCCGCTTGCTGCACGTAACGGTTCACCTGGGGGACGTGCCGCTCCATCTCGTGAACGTATACGCCCCTCAGCCCGCCCGCAGCAAATGCGCTTCTTCGAAGAGGTGTCCGCTCTTCTTGGCTCCGTCGGCGTCGGCGACTGCATTGTCCTCGGGGGGGATTTTAACTGCACCCTCGAGGCGAGGGACTGCTCCGGTGCCCCGCAGAGCATGACGGCGATGGGGAAGTTGAGGGACCTGGTCGGGTCCTTCAAGTTGGTGGACGTCTGGCGAAATCTCCATCCCGACTCCAGCGCCTTTACTTGAGTGAGGCCTGGAGTAGGATGGTCCAGAGTCGACCGCCTTTACGTGTCTCGGGCGTACGTTTCCTGCGTCCCGATGGCCTCCTTGTGGCCGGTGCCGTGTTCGGACCACCACCTGGTGTGGGCGGAGCTCGCTTCGCTCTGCGCAAGGACGGGCTCCGCGTACTGGCATTTTAACAACCGGCTGCTGGAGGACGTGCGGTTCCAGGATTCGTTCCGTCGATTCTGGGCCGACTGGAGAAGGAAGCAGGGGGGCTTCCCCTCCTTGAGGCTATGGTGGGATGTGGGCAAGGCTCACGTCTGCGTCTTCTGTCAAGAGTACGCGAGGGGGTCGACCAAGAGGCGGGCGGCCAGGGTCGGGCGCCTAGAAAAAGAGGTGCTCGACCTGGAGTCCCGTCTCGGTCAAGTCGTCGGGGACCTGGCCCTACGGACGGTGTACGAAGCGAAGAAGGCCGCGATGAAGGACCTGCAGCTCGTCGGGTCCCGTTGCGCGTTCGTGAGGTCGCGGATCCGGTTCCTGCGGGATCTGGACCGCGGCTCCCCCTTCTTCTACTCACTGGAAAAAAGAAAGAGTGTCCGTAAGCAGCTCTTGACGCTGCTGGCCGACGATGGCTCTCTCGTCTCGGATCCGGAGGGCGTCAACAAAAGGGCCCGTGAATATTACGGGGCCCTGTTCTCTCTGGAGCTGTCCAGCGAGGAAGCGCGTAAAGTTTTGTGGGAGGACCTGCCAAAGGTCAGCCCGGAGGGCGCCGAAAATCTGGAAGCTCCGCTAAGCCTGGCGGAGCTGACCGGCGACCTCGACCGGCTCTCGAGGGGAAAAGCCCCGGGGCTGGACGGGCTGACCGTGGAGATCCACAGGGCATTCTGGGACATCCTGGGGGGCGACTACGCGCGAATCCTGGGGGAAAGTCTGGCGACCGGGGAGATGCCCCTCTCTTGGCGCAGGGCAGTCATCGTCCTGCTGCCTAAGAAGGGCGATCTCCGCCTCTTTAAGAACTGGCGCCCGGGCTCCCTTCTCAGCGCGGACTACAAAATTTTCGCCAGGGCGATGTCTGCTCGCCTTGGTGCCGTGCTGGACCACATGATCCACCCCAACCAGTCCTACACGGTCCCGGGCCGGACAATCCACGATAACATCCATCTGGTCCGGGACCTCATCCATTATTCCCAGGAGGCTGGTCTGTCGGTCGCCTTTCTATCCCTCGACCAAGAGAAGGCATTCGACAGGGTGGATCACGACTATCTGCTCGGAACTCTGCGCGCTTTCGGGTTCGGGATGCATTTCGTCGCCCGGATCCGACTATTGTACGCCGCCGCGGAGTGTCTGATTAAGGTTAACGGGTCCTTGTCGGCGCCCCTTCGCTTTGGGAGAGGGGTGCGCCAGGGATGCCCCATGTCCGGCCAGTTATATGCCGTCTGCATGGAGCCTTTCCTGCGCCTCCTGCGGACGAGGTTGACGGGACTGGCTCTGCAAGGGCCGGGCGTGGAGGTCGTCCTCTCGGCTTACGCCGATGACGTGCTCCTCACGGTAGAGAATCCCGCTGACCTGCGGAGGATGCGTGAGTGCCAGGAGATTTACTCGGCCGCATTCTCCGCCAGAATCAACTGGGAAAAATGTTCCGGACTCCTGGTGGGTCGGTGGCGGGTGGACTCCCTGCCGGAGGAGCTCAGGCCTTTTGCCTGGAGCACGACGCATCTCCTCTAGCTGGGAGTCGACCTTAGCCCCGACGAGGACGTCTGGCCGGCGAACTGGCAGGAGCTGG
Source organism: Pristiophorus japonicus (assembly GCF_044704955.1). Classification (NCBI taxonomy): domain Eukaryota; kingdom Metazoa; phylum Chordata; class Chondrichthyes; family Pristiophoridae; genus Pristiophorus; species Pristiophorus japonicus. The sequence goes on along the minus strand of NW_027252668.1, from coordinate 4,431,479 downwards.
AGGCCAAGGTCACCGCTCGCCTAGAGCGCTGGACAGGACTGCTCCGAATGCTGTCCTACAGGGGTCGAGCGCTAGTCATAAACCAGCTGGTGGCCGCAATGTTGTGGTACGGCTGGTCACTTTGACCCCTCCCCCTGCGTTTGTCGCCAAGATACAGAAGAAGCTGGTGGACTTTTTCTGGAACAACAGGAAGCACTGGGTCTCTGCGGCGGTCTTGAGGCTCCCGCTTGGGGAGGGCGGTCAGTCGTTGGTGTGCGTCAGCGCCCAACTCGCGACTTTCCGTCTTCAGACCCTGCAGAGATACCTTTACGTCGAGCCCCCTCCTAGGTAGCGTGCTCTGGCGACGTATTTCTTCCGCCAGCAGCACGGCCTCAACTCGACACGCAGCTCCTGTTTGTGAGTGTGGGGGGCGTCAGAACCGCCCTCCGGGAGCTGCCTGTCTTTTACAAGGAACTCATCAGGGTCTGGAACAAAGTCTCCACCAAGCGCAGTTCTCCACCGGCTGGAGTGGCGGCCGTCCTGCAGGAGCCGCTGCTCTGGAATCCGTACCTCCACGACTGAGGTTTTAGGTGGCGGTCGGACGAGAGGGCTGTGGCTGGTGAGGTGACCAGGGTCAGGGACCTGCTCAATGGTGGAGGAGTGGGCTGGATGGCGCCAGACACGCTGGCGTGGTGCCTAATTTCTGCCAACGTCCATCATGCGGCCGATGCCATCGAGTCGCTAAAAACAGCTCTGGGCCCCGACTCCATTAGGTGCATCGAGGAGGCTCAAGCACGTGGGGAGATTCCGTCCGAACTGACCCACGTCCGGACGGAATTCCTCATCGGCGCCAAACCCCGGAACCTCTCTCGGGGACCAGCGCCTCACAACTTGAGCCGCCTCAGGGAAATCCCCTCCGTGCCTTTCAGTTCCGCGCGGAGGGGTTTCCTGTACGGGCTGCTCCTGCACACTCTCAACTTTGCCATCCTCGCCTGCCATCCGGACACGCCATGGCGTACCATCTTGCCGTCCGGAGGAGGCGGGGGTCCCCGATGGAGGGCACTCTACACGGGAGTCCTCCCAGTATTTATCGGGGACTTGGCCTGGAGGGTGGTGCACGGAGCAGTCCCGTGCAATAAATTTTTAAGCCAGTTCACGGGCTCCCAGGCCGCCTGCAATTTCTGCGGTCTGGAAGAGTCTGTGTTTCATATTTTTATGGACTGCACGAGGTTGCAGCCCCTGTTTTATTATTTAAAGGGGCTGCTCCTGAAATTCTGGCTGCAATTCAGTCCCACACTCCTGATCTTTGGACACCCTGTGCGGAGGGAAGCGGGTAGGTCCGAGGGCCTCCTCGTAGGACTGCTCCTGGGCACGGCCAAGGGTGCCATCAGCCGGTCCAGGCAGCGGGCGGTCGAGGGGGTCGTTCAACCTGACTGCCTGCCTCCCTTCCGCGCGAACATCCGCGCCAGGGTGTCCTTGGAGATGGAGCACGCGGTGTCCACCGGTACGCTCGCGGCCTTCCGCGAGAGGTGGGCACCGGAGGGACTGGAGTGCATCGTCTCGCCCAGCAACCAAATTTTAATTTGATTTTATGTTTTAAAGTTTAATTTGTTTTAATTGCCGGTGTTTTTTAGTGTCCCCCTCTCCTTTTATAGGGGGCACTTAGGAAAAATAATATTATTCAAGTGCCAAAAAAAAAATGAAAAATGGACATTGTAAATGTTTGGTGCATCCCCCAGATCGGGGGGCCACGGTTTAATGTTTTTGTTTGCTCCAAAAGAGTTTCATGCACAAGGAGCCCCAGGTCCCTCTGCATCTCAGCATGTTGTAATTTCTCCCCATTCAAATAATATTCCCTTTTACTGTTTTTTTTCCCCAAGGTGGATGACCTCACACTTTCCGACATTGTATTCCATCTGCCAAACCTTAGCCCATTCGCTTAACCTATCTAAATCTCTTTGCAGCCAATCTGTGTCCGCTCCACAACCCGCTTTCCCACTAATCTTTGTGTCATCTGCAAATTTTGTAACACTACACTCTGTCCCCTCTTCCAGGTCATCTATGTATATTGTAAACAGTTGTGGTCCCAGCACCGATCCCTGTGGCACACCACTAACCACCGATTTCCAACCCAAAAAGGACCCATTTATCCCGACTCTCTGCTTTCTGTTCGCCAGCCAATTCTCTATCCATGCTAATACATTTCCTCTGACTCCACGTACCTCTATCTTCTGCAGTAACCTTTTGTGTGGCACCTTATCAAATGCCTTTTGGAAATCTAAATACACCACATCCATCGGTACACCTCTATCCACCATGCTCGTTATATCCTCAAAGAATTCCAGTAAATTAGAAAATTCCAGAAAAAACAGAAACTGACAGCACAGAGATAGATACATACTCCCATACCAGAGTCTGACTTGCACAGAGTTAGATACATACTTCCATACCAGACAGTGACAGGCACACACAC